>NC_139631.1:53101082-53366082 GCF_964638095.1 Poromitra crassiceps | reverse complement strand
CCCGCCCCCACCATACACACATACTGTACTGCAGCATGACGGGGGTATAGCCCCGCCCCCACCATACACACATACTGTACTGCTGCAGCATGACGGGGGTATAGCCCCGCCCCCACCATACACACATACTGTACTGCAGCATGACGGGGGTATAGCCCCGCCCCCACCATACACACATACTGTACTGCAGCATGACGGGTATAGCCCCGCCCCCACCATACACACATACTGTACTGCAGCATGACGGGGGTATAGCCCCGCCCCCACCATACACACATACTGTACTGCTGCAGCATGACGGGGGTATAGCCCCGCCCCCACCATACACACATACTGTACTGCAGCATGACGGGGGTATAGCCCCGCCCCCACCATACACACATACTGTACTGCTGCAGCATGACGGGGGTATAGCCCCGCCCCCACCATACACACATACTGTACTGCTGCAGCATGACGGGGGTATAGCCCCGCCCCCACCATACACACATACTGTACTGCTGCAGCATGACGGGGGTATAGCCCCGCCCCCACCATACACACATACTGTACTGCTGCAGCATGACGGGGGTATAGCCCCGCCCCCACCATACACACATACTGTACTGCTGCAGCATGACGGGGGTATAGCCCCGCCCCCACCATACACACATACTGTACTGCAGCATGACGGGGGTATAGCCCCGCCCCCACCATACACACATACTGTACTGCAGCATGACGGGGGTATAGCCCCGCCCCCACCATACACACATACTGTACTGCAGCATGACGGGGGTATAGCCCCGCCCCCACCATACACACATACTGTACTGCAGCATGACGGGGGTATAGCCCCGCCCCCACCATACACACATACTGTACTGCTGCAGCATGACGGGGGTATAGCCCCGCCCCCACCATACACACATACTGTACTGCTGCAGCATGACGGGGGTATAGCCCCGCCCCCACCATACACACATACTGTACTGCTGCAGCATGACGGGGGTATAGCCCCGCCCCCACCATACACACATACTGTACTGCAGCCCCACCATACACACATACTGTACTGCTGATTTTGTTGTGCATTGAGGGCAGCTGTGTATTTAAGAAATACAGTGTTATAGTGTCATGGTGTTGTGTCATCATACTGTGTTTTCATCACTCCATTGACATTACATTGATGTAGTTCCTGGTTCGCCACACTCATTTCTACACAAGAGGATTACGGCCACATGGGAAAAAAGTTGTTCTGAGTTTAAAGTCAGAATTCTGAGAATTAAGTCAGAATTCTGAGTTCCAACATGAAGTTTGCTGGTTCGAGCCCCTGAGTTACCTCTGGCTTGGTCGGGCGTCCATACAGGCACAATTGGCTGCGGGTGGGAAGACAGATTAAGGGGACATTCACACCAAAAGTGTTTTTTTCAGTCAGAACGCTATGAAAATCATGTTGAGAGCGCTTCCATTGTGCACAAAACACAGCGCACGGAGCAGTTTTTTGTGCTTCGTTTTATTTTCCCCTGCAGCCGCGTGCAGTACAGATCAGAACACAACGACCACAAGGACGGAGGCCAGCTGGCTTTGTCTGTTTGATGTTGTTCACTGTCAACATGAAAGCCAGATTATTGCCAATTCTGGCAGCAGTGGAGGTTGAGGATCCCTCGGGAGGAGAAATGGTAGGAGGAGTGGAAAACACGAGCAGCGCGCTTTTTAATGTTCAACTTTTTTCAGCTTTAAAACGCCCACAGCGCTCCTCTAAAAACAACAGACGCCACCAATTCATTAAAAGAGGAGCACGTTTAGCGCGTCCTTACATAGAGAATGAATTGTCAGAAAGACGCTGGCAGCTCCAAAAACGCTTTGGGTGTGAATGTCCCCTAAGGGTATGTGATAGTCAATGTCACTTCAATCTTCTCTATCAGTATGTGTCCTGATTGCAGTGCTAGTGCCGGGGCGCCTGTTCGGCGGGGAGGGGAACTAGGGGGAATGACGCGATCCACTCTTAAATAAATTTTTCACATGTGGCTGTACTCTTCTTCCACACATTCCGAAGCACAGAAGTCATCACAATATGCTTATTCAAGCACAGAAGTCATCACAATATGCTTATTCAAGCACAGAAGCCATCACAATATGCTTATTCAAGCACAGAAGTCATCACAATATGCTTATTCAAGCACAGAAGTCATCACAATATGCTTATTCAAGCACAGAAGTCATCACAATATGCTTATTCAAGCACAGAAGTCATCACATTATGCTTATTGGAAGTATGGCTGTGTAATGTATCCAATGGCATTATTCCAACTGTCCCCTAGAGACTGTACAGCTACAAATAATGTATACACACACACACACACACACACACACACACACACACACACAGGCTACAAATAGGTATTTAAGGCGTTAAAAATAAAATCTGAATCTGGACATTCTCAAGTTTCCGCTTGCAGCTGCTTAGCTACTGTATATAGAGAGAGAGAGAGAGAGAGAGAGAGAGTGAGTGAGTTAGTTGAGTGATTGGCTGCTGTCAACTGAAATTTAGGAACCTCCAGAACTCCTGTGCAAATATGAATAGAAAATGAACTGACCATATTTACTTGAATTGACAACAAGAAGCAATTTGTGTCATGGCTCAAAAAGGGCAACCCTTCTCTGTGTTTTCTCTTGCAGATAAAATGTCATACTTTTAGATGAAGGACCGCCCAAGACACAAGTCTTTTATAAGCTGTAAAATGGCTGCGTGACACGTGACTAAAAGTTGGAACACTTTCACACTTTGCAATTCTGTTTTTAACTGCTCTAAATCTTTCCACCTTTTTAATACATGATTCTTTTTCCTAAATAAATAAAAGTATTTTAATCACTATGTACTTTGAATTGTGTGATTCATTAAGCATACAGTATAAGTTGAATAATGCCAATGGAAAAATATTGACATTATATATTGCAGTGCACCAAAACATCTTCTTGGTTTGATCTGGTATCAGAAGGGTATTGACTTTGTAATGTCAGATTATTTGATCACTTATCATGATGTTGCAGACAATAACTTATTTTTGTGAATACAGAATGTTGCATGACAAACCATGGCTCATGCAGTGGGTAAGACGCTTGTTGAATTATCAGTGTAATAACATATTAATGATTTGTCTTAACAGTGTATGAAGCTGTCGTCGTCTGCTCAGCGTATATCTGAGCTTCCCGACACTTCCTGTTTATATCTGAGCTTCCCAACACTTCCTGTTTATATCTGAGCTTCCCAACACTTCCTGTTTTCTGCCCATGCAACATTTCCATCTCACACACATGTCACATACCATACCTGCTCCTCTTGTCACTTGTCACCTACCGCTGCTCTGATTGGCTGGTTTGCAGGAAGTAAAGCGCACCTCACCATCAGCTGAAACCTGGAATGTTTTTTTGTTTTTTTAAGATTCCTGAGTGAAATGACCTGGAAGTACATCAGTGGCAGCCATGATAAGAGCTGTTTGAATTCTCTACACACTAAGGAAAGGTGCTGAAATGCTTCCTGACTTAGCTCCTTTAGGGTAGGATACACTGGACCACCTGACTTAGCTCCTTTAGGGTAGGATACACTGGACCACCTGACTTAGCTCCTTTAGGGTAGGATCCACTGGACCACCTGACTTAGCTCCTTTAGGGTAGGATACACTGGACCACCTGACTTAGCTCCTTTAGGGTAGGATACACTGGACCACCTGACTTAGCTCCTTTAGGGTAGGATACACTGGACCACCTGACTTAGCTCCTTTAGGGTAGGATCCACTGGACCACCTGACTTAGCTCCTTTAGGGTAGGATCCACTGGACCACCTGACTTAGCTCCTTTAGGGTAGCATACACTGGACCACCTGACTTAGCTCCTTTAGGGTAGGATCCACTGGACCACCTGACTTAGCTCCTTTAGGGTAGCATACACTGGACCACCTGACTTAGCTCCTTTAGGGTAGCATACACTGGACCACCTGACTTAGCTCCTTTAGGGTAGCATACACTGGACCATCTGACTTAGCTCCTTTAGGGTATGATACACTGGACCTGACTTAGCTCCTTTAGGGTAGTATACACTGGACCACCTGACTTAGCTCCTTTAGGGTATGATACACTGGACCTGACTTAGCTCCTTTAGGGTAGCATACACTGGACCTGACTTAGCTCCTTTAGGGTAGTATACACTGGACCACCTGACTTAGCTCCTTTAGGGTATGATACACTGGACCTGACTTAGCTCCTTTAGGGTAGCATACACTGGACCTGACTTAGCTCCTTTAGGGTAGGATCCACTGGACCATCCTTTAGCTCCTTTAGGGTATGATACACTGGACCTGACTTAGCTCCTTTAGGGTAGCATACACTGGACCTGACTTAGCTCCTTTAGGGTAGGATCCACTGGACCATCCTTTAGCTCCTTTAGGGTATGATACACTGGACAAATTACCTATACCACTATATATATGTCAATGGGAAAAACACACTTTCCTCAGCAACTGAGCAGGAAATGGATTAAAATACATATAGTCTGAGCAGGAAATTGATTAAAATACATATACGGTAGTCTGAGCAGGAAATGGATTTCACCATTGAAATCAGTGTGACTTGTACATTAGTCAGCTAGTGTTTCAGTCACGCAGACATTCAGACTGGCTAATTGACAAACAGACTGGCTAATTGACAGACTGGCTAATAGACAGACAGACTGGCCATGGACAAAAACATAACCACCATTCATGAGTAACTCTGATGGCCATGTTAGAGGTCCACATCACTGATCTATCTGATTGATTTTTTTTTTGGTTTAAATATTATCAGCTCGTTAGCTGGCTAACCAGTATCTCATCAGCTAATTGCATGAACACACTACTCCTCGACGGTCGTCAGTCGCTGTTATTTTCAGATTACACAACTTGCTTACTTGTAAGAGTCTTGAGGTGGTCGTTTCCACACTATATGACTGAGCTGCAACAGGGGATCACACATTAGAAAAGATTTCATCAGGAGAATTCCTGATGAGTCCGCAAACGCAATCTCACACAGGTCTGTTCACGGCTTCATTTCTAAACACACAAGCTTGCACATATGAGTCATTCTACACAATTGGTTCAAAGTCAGAGTTATTCCATTTATTGCTATCTCAAATATTATTTTGGGTTTCAATATATAATAGAATGATCTTAGTATTGATCTTCGTAAACATCTAAGATTTGCATAGCTACTTAAATGCTTTTTTAAATGTGTTTTCTTGTTGTAGGACAGCAGTTTGCACCAGATCAGTAGAATGGCCCATACTTTCTCCAGGTTTGCTCCTCAGCCCACCTGCCCCAGGTGTGTCTGCCTCACCCTGCACTCTGATTGGCTGTAGGAGCACGTTGATGGCTGTGCAACACGCCCAGATATTTAGCAGGCTAGACATCTGTCTGGCCTCTGACTCATCAGCGAGCACTCTGGGAGCTCCCCGCTCGCGTCTGTGCACAGTTCACACTTCACACGAGCGCTGATTTGCGAGCACAGAGCCAACGCCGATTTGCATGTGATCTGTTGCCGAGCTGCAGATACTGTCGCCAAGGGCTCACCGGGGGGTAATATTGGCTAGTCTGAACTCAGCATTACCATCACTGTCTTGTTAACACCGATTAGCACACTAGCTTATGATCTATTAGACGCTATAGTGTAAGTAGTGGCTTGTAGGTGTATGTTAACATTAATATTAGTTGCTTTGCTAAACTACTCTGCTGGCTAGTTAGCTCAGAGTGTTTTGGAGTAGAGACTGAGGGCTGCAGACAGGACACTTTACCGTCACAACCTACATTTTGGAAACAAATCCGCCTTATCACACTATTCACTTTGACTGAGAATGTTACTGAATTGACCTACAGCCACACCGCAACAATCTGTTTCAGGTGTCTCTTTTTTCCCATGGCGCTGGCCAGCAGGCCTGCTGGGGTCAGAAGATGGCAAAGTCAGGACAGTCACTCATGGACGTTTAGTGAGGCTAGGGAATAGGGGCTGTAGCTAGGGATAGGAAGGTTGGGGTTCGAGAGGTGGGTAGGGGGATATGGGTGGTGGGGTGCAAGAAAGGTGGGTAGGGGCAATGGTCCGTAGTTATGGATAGGAAGGTGGTAGAGAGTCTGGATTCGAGGGGTGCGTAGGTGGAGCAAGGAACGGGGTGAGGGAAAAGGGGGCGTACAAATGACAGGGGGGCTTTTGTTAAGAATGGGTCTTTTGTTGAGAACAAACAAAACAAACCCTAACCCCATCGAGCGTGTTCTGGCGCTACGCGAGTGGGATTCGGCGAGAACGAGGTAGCCGGCTGCTTCCGTGCGGAACCGGTGCGGACACGCCAAGGAAAGAGTGCTGCCTGCCGGCTTGAAGCGTCGACTAGCCTTCACGTCAACTTCATAAATGCTCGAGTCCAAGTTCAAGTCACAAATCCTGAAAATGAGTCCAGGGCTCAGAGTCCAGGGCTACAACACTGCCATGTGAAACGGACATGGATTCTTCACAGTTGTGTCAAAGCAGGAGTAAACGCAGCAACATTGGTATTATAGATTTCTGTTCACATAACACAACTGTGGCAGCACCATCTTGAGGGCCAATTTGAAAAACGACACATTGCATTGCTTATATTTTATGAGAGCAGAAGTAGCTGAAGAGTTTGACGTATATGTATGTAGTGTTAAAGTTTGTGAACTGTCACAGCCTTAAAATGTGTGAGTTTTGTTTTAAAAATGTGCAGTCTCTAGAAAGTCAGCTAGAGTGAATTGTGACATCACAAACTTTATGCCGGCTCCATAGAATCCCACTATAAAGGCTGAAAAAAGCACAACACTTTAAACTGTGATTTCTCAAAAAGTACAAAAGGTATCAAACAACTCAATAAGAGTAAGACACCAAAAGTGTTGACCCGTCTAAAGTTTGATTTGACTTTGTACTACAAAGTACAAAGAGTAGTTAGAGTTGAACAGTCCTCCCAGACTTAAACAGGTACTAAAAGGTTGTGTGCTGCTGTTCGTTCACGAGGTCGAGATGGCGGCCACAACAAAAACGTCACATGACTGAAATCCATGCCTGGAGCTAGAGGGGGCGGAGCTAGAGAGGGCGGGGCCATAGTGGCTCAGTTGAATGGGTGCAGGGGTCGGCTGGACCTTCGTTTGCTGCTCTGATTGTTTTCAGAATTGGTGCCATTGCAAAAGTGTTAACATTAAGTAGTGTTGGCAAGAGACAGAATCCTTTCTCCGGTAATGGCATAAAAATAAGGATCGGTACAATCGGCCAATTTGTAAAATTTTGGCAATGGCTCCAATTCCAAAATTCTTCAGGGCATCAAACTGTACATGTAACCAAATGTGCTGCTTTGACCCGAATCTGAACCATGTGGCTTGTTTCTGCCCTATTTGACCCGGCCCAATCTGAACCCAGAGTCTATCAGTCTGCCCACTAATGAGACTGGCACAGACGGGGTTTGCGCCTGACGTCCCCTATACAGCTATTTATTATTATTGTTATTATTATTATTATTATTATTATTATTATTATTATTATTAGCCAAAATGCCGTCTGGACCTAAAACACCTACAATTGATCAGCTCCAACTCCGTTCTCGCGTCAGTTGGACTGTAAACAATATCCAGACTGATGGTGCCCAGGTTTGTCCAGGCCCAATCTGGGTGCCCAGATTGGGCCTGGACAAACCCACCTTCATCTGGTTTGACAGATCAGATCATTGTCACATTTCTCTACCCATCGCTCACTGTCACTCTGTCCCTCAGTCGTACATTCTCTCCACACACCCGTCATGTCTGGCTCTTGCATGCAGAATGTCTCTCTAACCTGAATGAATCTAATAGAGGAGTTAATGCACTGTCCCTGCTGAAACACGACTGTGTGCTAACTGCTAACTGCTAACCACTTCCCTCCCACTGTCCCACCACAAATGATGGGGTTAATTAGGCATGACGGAACACAACAACACTGCCAAAGTCACAGAGCTGTTGGATGTAAAGGGGTTTGTCATGGTGTCATGGTGTCATGGTGTCCTATTTGTAGTGGGACAGCTGTATTGTCGCTCTCTTCTTCTGTGGTTTCCTCACTTGCTGGGTCCTCAAACAATTCTAAAGACTTTGTTGTTTTTGTTAATTTGTTTGATTTACAGGCGTCTGTTTTTCCCCATCTTTAATCTGTCTCCCTCTGTCTCTTCTGAGTAGCGTACTGAGTCTGTTTCCCTCTGTCTCCTCTGGGTAGCCTACTGAGTCTGTCTCCCTCTGTCTCTTCTGAGTAGCCTACTGAGTGCCACAGTCTAAGCCAAGGGATCAAAACAGCAAGCGCCAAATCAAGTGACGTGGATCGTTCAGATCAGTTAAAATGGTACCTACTACCTACCCAACAGCACATGTACTTTTTGCTGCTTTTGCCCAAATCTGTATGGTTTGGATTATTTCTGGCATATTTTGTCTATTGTAAACTATAGATAAGATTTGTTCAAATACTGGCTGCTTTTAGCTGAAGACTTGAACTGTGGCACCAGGGTTTGTCCTCAAGGCTCAGAGAAACTTGAATAACTGGTCCTCACTCTGTCCCAGAGGTTGATCGGCTGGTGGAGGGGCTTCCTGACATACTAGTTACTGCTGGTGATGGTGGCAGAACATCTGGAGAAGGGGATGTTGTTGAAATGATGGACGTCTGTCTAATGTCATCTCTGTCTGTCTGTCTGTCTGTCTGTCTGCCTGTCTGTCTGTCTGTCAGACATCTCAGAGATGGAGTCATACCACTCCTACTCTCCAGCAGAGGAGAGGAGGTCCCGTCAGTCAGACCTGTCCTCCCACTCTTCTAATGAAAGAGACAAACCCAGGTAGGCTGGATGGAAGTCAGAGTGAAGTATCTGCTACATGAAACTAGATGACCTAATACATCCATTAGTCCCAACCATGGCATACTAGCCTGTCGTGAAGGGGTTAAATAACACTCCAAAGTGAGAAAATGGGTTGTATGAGTGCCCACAAGTTTTCTGCACTGTTTGATGTAAAAAATAATAATAATAATACTTTAAATGTGAAAATATAGAATATAAGTTTGTGCACCCCCTCTATATATACTATATATACTCTTAATCTGACACTACATCAGCTTTGATCAGTCGGTGTCACACCTTGTATGTCCCTACTGAGCCTCCTTACCTGTATGTCTCTGTGTAATAGGGAAGAACCTATCAGAGTAGCCAAAATGTCAGCCATGGCCTCCCCGTTCAGAGTACCCGAAGACCCCCAGGCCTCAGCTGAGCTGGGCCGAGAACCACCACAGATAGAGGAGCCTCCAGGTAAGCACACACCACACCATTCACCTCAGTATGAGATGATTCCAGTGAAAGACCATAAATGATAATACAGTATTGAATTATCGCCCAGCACAACTGAAGCTCTAATGTAGCTATAAGGTCTTGGTGTGTTTCAGTGTTGATTTTCTTTCCTCCAGGTGCTGTTACCACAACCCCCAAGATTCTGCTCCAACCCAGTCCAGGTGCTGTTCCCCCGACCCCCAAGATTCTGCTCCGCCCCAGTCCAGAAGAGGAAGAGATCTATGGGTGAGTTCTCTGCGTCCAGAGGGAGGCCATTGGAAATCGACTTATTCTGTCATTTCAGTATGAGGACATGTTGGCCTAATATAGACAGTTTCCACTCACAACATAAACATTCTAAATTGCCCCCAGCTTACTTCCTGTTGCAGTGTTTGCTGGTACAATAACTGACAGGACATAATTTAGGTTCCAAACAGTTCCCTAGCAACACAATTCCATGAAAAACTGTCTATATGTTTGTACCGTATGGTCGTACCAGAAGGGGCTGGAGACACAGCCCTGCGGCGCTCCTATGCTGATGGTCAGTGGGGAGGAGGTGCGGTTATCCACGCGAATTTGGGTTCAGCATGATACTCTTCACAAACGTGAATAACTTTTATGTCTTTTGAAGCGTTTGATAAAAATCTTGTTTAAAAAAAACTTATTTACATTCCAAAAGTCATAAAAGTTTAAAAAAAAATTGTCGTGCTGAACCCAAATTTGCGTTCCCATAAACTTTTTTGGGAGTGTTATGAGTTTTATGAATCATGAATTTTACTTTTAAGAGTTTTATGAATATGGACCCGGGTGTTTAGAAGAGCAAATGTACAAATTAATTCGATGTTGAATCACTATTGCATGGTGTCAATCGATCATAGAGAGTAGCTAAATTAACATTTACGGTATGTTTATGAAAATGTTGCCGACTGTTCCTTAAGTGAATTAAATGAACATAATAATTCAGTTGAGTAAACACAATCATAAGCAGATACATTGTTTTTGGAATCCTGTGTTAACTTGCCTGCAGGCCGAACACAGTGATGGTGACTTTTCAGAAAGGAGACAGTGTAGGACTGAGGCTGGCAGGAGGAAACCATGCTGGCGTCTTCATCGCTGGTGTTCAGGAAGGCAGTCCAGCCGAGGAGGAAGGCCTGCGAGTCGGAGACCAGATCATTAAGGTAGTGGGTCCCAGCACCAACCTATATATATATATATATATATATATATATATATATATATATCATACAGAGAGAGGCCTTTGATACACAGGGCTCCCACACTCCTGGAAAATCTGCAAAGTCAAGTCAGGCCTGGAGAAGTTCTGAAAAATCAGAAAAGGGAGAACATTTTTTTTTTAAGTCATGAAATATGAATGAAAATGTGAAAAGATGACCAATCCGGCATGCTGCTTAGTGCTTAACGTGTCCAGTGCACCATGTACTGTAGTCATAATAACGGTGGAGATATGTGGTCGTCTATTTAACTCAGTCTGTAAATCTCATGTAAATCCAACATAAATTCATATGTATCATCCACAGAACACTTCACCACTCATGAACATATTTGTGATTGTCTTTAGTTATCTTCCTACTTCTTATCTCTGTATATTGATGTGACCGCTACGCTGCATACAGACACTAAGACAAATTCCTCGTATGTAACTTGCATACTGTGGCAATAAAAGTGATTCTGATTCTGATTCTGATTCTGATGTACTGTAGTCATCATAACGGTGGCTTTTGTTTGTGTTTTGAAGGTGAACAACGTCGATTTCCAGGGCATTGTGAGAGAGGAGGCAGTGCTCTTCCTGTTGGAGATTCCAAAAGGAGAGGACATCACCATCCTGGCCCAGAGCAAACCTGATGGTAAAAGACTCCCGACAAATGACCTACGAGTGTCCAATGAACAAGAACTTGCCCTACTAGTGTTCAATGAACAAGAACGTGGCAGTCTTAATTGACTTGAGTGTAGGTTGTTACAGTGTGTCTCGTGCAGTAACCCAGAACACAGTGTTCTCTCCCACAGTGTACTGCCAGCTGTCAGACCTCGCTCTCTCTCTCTCTCTCTCTCTCTGTCTGTCTGTCTGTCTGTCTGTCTGTCTGTCTGTCTGTCTGTCTGTCTGTCTCTCTCTCTGTCTGTCTGTCTGTCTGTCTGTCTGTCTGTCTGTCTGTCTCTCTCTCTGTCTGTCTGTCTGTCTGTCTGTCTCTCTCTCTCTCTCTCTGTCTGTCTGTCTGTCTGTCTGTCTCTCTCTCTCTCTCTCTGTCTGTCTGTCTGTCTGTCTGTCTGTCTGTCTGTCTGTCTCTCTCTCTCTCTCTCTCTCTGTCTGTCTGTCTGTCTTATCTGTGCAGTGGTGGAGATACACGCTTGGGGTCCCAGAGGCTTTTAGACCAGTTCAGGCTCGTTTTGGTTCAGCCATCCGTGGTGCACATGGACTCATGCAGCAACACACATCAGTGAAAAACACACAGGGTGTGAGAGATGTTATGTAATGAGCTTGTGCTTGAGCGTTAGAGTTGCTTTAGCCTGGTGGAAAAATGTTTTTGTGAAGAGATCACACAATCACTGGGTCATATCCTACATGTATGCCAAGATCACTGGGTCATATCCTACATGTATGCCAAGGGCAAACGTTCTCTTGGTTTAAAAAAAGGTGAAAGGGTAGCACATCTCAGTTTTCAAAGTCAAGGAGGACAAAATACTCACATTTCACTTCATTTATTGGCTCACATCAGAAAAAACAAAACGCTTACGCGTTTCGGCAAAGAGCCTTCAGTTCTCTTGGTTTGTTTCTAGCACTCAAAATCTATTTTTTCCCCTTTTAATTACCATTCAATTCAATTCAATTCGTTTATTTGTTCGATAGGGGACAGGTGTACATTAATGAACATTTCAAAAAAATGTAAATGCACGACAATTACAGTCACAGGACTGGTTTCCATTGTTAGTCCCCCTGCCAGATGATACAGGCTTAGAATCCTGGTAGGGGATTGATGGGTCAGTACATCAAAGGACGTGTTTCAGCAAACCAGTGGTGTGTAATTTATGCTTGGAGTAATGAAGACGGTGAGCGACTTTAAATTGGATCAGCTGGTATCTGCTATTAACCGGAGCAGAGTTGCACCACAGACAGACTCCTTTCCCATATAATGTCAGATAAATCAATACCAAGTTACCCCTGCCATGCTTCTCTAATCCTCTCAGTAGAGGCTGTATTGCGGTTGTCAAACAGACATACAAATATAGATATATTAGATATTAGGGATGTTCATCAATTGTCGAAAATCGATAATTGATCGTTAAGGATTGGAATCGATCCTGTGGAATTTGGATCAATTTTGTTATTATTAATTTTTTTTTTTTTTGGACTAGGTTTGGGTGGAATTCGTTCCTCCTCGCCCCACTCCATTGCACAGCCGACTAACGTGAGGTGGAGCTTCATATAGTCTCATTTTTTCTGGCTGGGCACGGGCCTTTGTGCCAACAAAACTGTTTTAAACATGGGGAATTCACACCGGCATGCGCCGGGGACAGCAGTGTTGGAGAGGAGACACATTGAAATAAAGAGTTCATTGAGGAGAACACGTTGTCTTTCGTATTTTCTGCCATAGGCATTCATTTTGTAAAAAAAATATATATATATATATATATTAATATGATCGATAATCGATAATTGATCCTTAACTCATTGAGTGCCAGCCACTTTTGGAGAACGGACGCTCCCAGTGCCAGAGTTTCAGAGCTTTTTTCAGTGATTTCTCGAGGCCCACAGAATATTGTGTGATATGGGCTACATGCACAACTCCACTACTTCCTGAAATTAGTACAGCTTCTTTATTTCCTGTCATCACTATTGGATGAACTGATTAATGTCAGGTGTGCTGCAGTCACAACAATGATCAGGCACACCTGATTAATCAGTTCATCCAATAGTGTAGGACAGGAAATAAAGAAGCTGTACTAATTTCAGGAAGTAAAAAAGTTGTGCATGTAGCCTATTACTATGTAAACACTGAACATGCAAAACGAACGATGAGACTCTCTTCTATCATCAGCAAAAACAGGTTTATTGATATAATTTTCTGTTCTTTAGTTATCAGCCGGAGAAGATAGCTTGATTTAACCAAAAACAGCCGTTTTTTTCTAGAAGCTGAGATAATGACGCTTTTGTGAAATTAAACATTTCAAGCACATCACTGACTCTGAAGCTAATTTTCTGATGTAGTCACACCTCAAAAATAATTTCCTTCAATAAAACAGTGAAGGCCAGGGAATTTTGTTTGGCAGAATAATATTTTTTAGCTGCAACCAGCAGCGCTGGCCCCTGTGTGCGCTGCTGGTTGCAGCTTCTTGCTGGTCTTGATTTGCTGCTGGTGGGCATCAGATATTCTGGCTTGCGTTTGCCAATCCTGTCCTGCTGTCTGGGTCTGTCTGGGTCAGTGTTGTGTGCTGCTCTGCGTGCCCCCCCCCCCCCCCCCCCCCACCCCTCAACTGCAAACCCCACCTCCGTAGGAGTGTCTGGTGGCTCTCTGCTGAGTTTGCTGTGCACAGTGAAGGGTGCGCGACATCCAGCTTTTTTACAGCGTTCCGCGTGTGTTTGTCACCGGCTCCCATGCTTCCAGTTGAGAATAATAACAACTCCACGGCTGATCATGCGGATGGGCTGTCGCAGCGGACACGGAGGAGCTCAATTGTGGGAGCAGATTGGCTGCTGCAGGCACAGCTAACGTTATGCTTCATGCATATCGATGCATACGGATGCGATGCGATTTCCGTTTCCCCAACGACTTCGTCTCTGTTTTTCTCTGCCTTTCTGTAATCTGGAGAGCACTGTCGCCACCTAAGGGTTCTGTAAAATAGGTTATAGACCTCCAATAGCTACAATATTTGTACAGGAGATGCAGAAGGCTTTGATCGACGTCCCACCGTCAAAAAACGCATTGGATGTCGATCGACGTCCTTGGCACTCTACGTCACTATTTAATTGGACATCGAAAGACGTCCATGGCACTCAATGAGTTAATTTTCACCGATTATCGATTATGGAAAATTTTCATCCCTATTAGATATAGATATATATTGCTTCAGGTCTGTTGCTCTACCGCGACTGTGTGTACGTTGCGTAAAAAAAAGGCATTATGTAGGGACTGAAGTGTGTGTTGCACATGATGACATCATAACATTATGACATCATGACATAACATGGCATCATAACATTATTACATCATTGTGATATAACATTATGACTGATGACATCACTCACTGTTGACATCACAATTGCTCGAGTAACATCATCACTGATGACATCACTCACTGATGACATCACAATTGCTCGAATGACATCACTGATGACATCACTCATTTAAGACATCACTCACTGATGGATGCTTGCTGGGCCGAAAGCGGTGTAAAAGCTATAGAAAATCTTGACAGAATGGATGGCATCAGTGAGTGGCATCATGCAGTTTGCATGAAAAGAGGATCAGATGAGCTGAATGGGACGTCCAATGGGAGCGATAGTAAAAAGCTGAGAGTGGAGGAGGCGTCTCCATCCCGTGTGCTCCACATCCGGAAACTGCCCAACGAGGCATCAGAGACTGAAGTCACTGCCCTTGGCCTGCCCTTCGGCAAGGTCACCAACATCCTCATGCTGAAAGGAAAGAACCAGGCATTCTTGGAGATGGGAACAGAGGAGGCAGCCATCACTATGGTCAACCACTACACCACTGTAACTCCTCATGTCCACAATGTTCCCATCTTCATCCAGTACTCCAACCACAAAGAGCTCAAGACAGATGCTGGCAAACAGCGGACCCAGGTGGTGCTGCTCCAGGCTCTGACTGCAGCCTCCAGGCCCATACTGCGGATCATCATCGACAACATGTTCTACCCCGTAACACTGGACATACTGCAACAGATTTTCTCCAAATTTGGCACAGTCATGAAGATAATCACCTTCACCAAGAACAATCAGTTCCAGGCCCTGTTGCAGTTCAGTGATCCTGTCAATGCCAGCCAGGCCAAACTGGCGCTGGATGGCCATAACATCTACAACTCGTGTTGCACGCTGCACATCGACTTCTCCAAGCTGGTCAACCTAAATATCAAGTACAACAACGATAAGAGTCGTGACTACACACGGCCAGAGCTACCCGCAGGCGACGGCCAGCCCAGCCTCAACCCCAACATGGCTGCTGCAGCCTTCAGCAAAGACTCCAACTTCCTGCTCGGAGCCATGAACCCTCTGAGCGCTACTGAAGGGAGGGTGGCCCTGACCACACACTCAGCCTCCAGCGGGGTCCTGCTGGTCAGCAACCTCAATGAGGAGATGGTTCTGCCCCAAAGTCTGTTTACCCTCTTCGGGGTTTACGGGGATGTCTCCAGGGTGAAAATCCTTTACAACAAGAAGAACATCGCTCTCATTCAGATGTCAGACGCCAAACAGGCCCAGCTCGCTATGAGTCACCTGAACGGTCAGAAGATGTACGGCAAGATCATCCGTGTGACGCTGTCTAGGCACCAGACGGTGGTGCTGCCCCGTGACGGCCTGCACGACCAGGGCCTCAGCAAGGACTTCACCAACTCACCGCTGCATCGCTTCAAGAAGCCCGGCTCCAAGAACTTTCAGAACATCTTCCCCCCCTCTTCCACCCTCCACCTCTCCAACATCCCAGGAGATGTGACTGAAGACGACCTGCGGCTGCTGTTCTCCAATGCTGGCGGCACTGTGAAAGCATTCAAGTTTTTCCAGGATCGCAAAATGGCTCTGCTTCAGATGTCGACGGTGGAGGAGGCCATCCAGGCCCTGATCAACCTTCACAACTACAACATGGGAGTCAACCAGCCCCTTAGGGTGTCCTTCTCCAAGTCCACCATTTAAACATCTCACCCACAAACTCCCCACAGCAGCGTGGCTCGACCACGGCCCCCCCCCCCCCCCACTGAATAATATTAGTACAAAAGTTAAATTTGCTGTAACAATACTGTGTACCTAATGTATATGTACATTTCAAATAAAACTAAGCTACACATATTCACCTTCAGCATGCATATTAGTATATGGGCCGCACCACTTCCTCGTTCTGGCGAGCCAACCAAACATGACTCGCGTTCACGTCACGTGACTCACGTTCAAGCACGAATTGGCTGCAAAGACGTCAGAAGAGATGTATAAACAGATAGACGTAGGATTAGATTGATTACAACTGTCACAAAAATGATCAAATTATCGTATACATTTGGGGGATTTTGGGATTATTGATCGTACCTCGTACAGAGGTCAAAATTATCGTATGTCTGGCAACGCTGGCTCTCTGTGTTTCTCAATACAATGAGTAGAGCGGACTTAGGAGGCGGGCTGAAGCTCAGTGCCCACCCAATCAGAAGCTAGACTCGCTGGTATTTTCGGTGCACTTTTTCTATTGGCTGGGGGTGAAAAGAAAAAGATGTTCCTAACTTTTGATTGGTGGGGCAAAACTCATATCTGGGTGGGCCTAAAGGCTGCTCTACGCCCCCACCCCTGCCCATAGCTACTGTATATCCGGCCTCTGTGCTGAATGTGGGTCGAGTGGTTAACGTTAGATGCCAGTTTTATCTGACACAACCTGAGCCGACATATTATTTTACTTTACTGGATCCAAATATTGACAAACTGCGGGTTTTATGAGATGCCATCTCCCTTCTATTAACGTTACAGCCAACGGTCCACTCCACACATGCTGGTTACCTTGTTTTGTTTGGCATTAGAGAGATGTTATTTGTCCTAATGGAGAAAGTGTGGCGATACTCCAGTGGCCTCCACTCCTGTACGAACACTTTACTCCATCCTTCACAGATTTGTTCCCTCGTTCCTTTCCTCCGTCCACCTTCTCTTCACTCCTTTCATCTCTCTGTCTTCCCTCTACTTCTTGCATTGTGTCTCCCTCACTTTCTCTCTCTCAATCTGTCCATTCCTCTATTTGTCTCTCTAGCCTATAATGACGTCCTGGTGTCAGGGCGTGGGGACTCCTTCTTCATCCGCACCCACTTTGAATATGAGAAGGACACTCCTCAGAGCTTGGCCTTCACGCGGGGCGAGATCTTCAAGGTGGTGGACACGCTGTACGACGGCAAGCTGGGCAACTGGTTGGCTATCCGTACTGGCAAGGACAAGCAACTGCTGGAGAAGGGCATCATCCCCAACAAGAGCAGGTAGGCATTAAGCTAGCTACCCCTGTGTTAGCATAGAGCAGTGGCTCACAACATGGGGGTGCATGGACACCCAGGGGCCATTGAGGAAGCTCCAGGGGTTCTGTCTGCCAGGCTCAGAGTTCACCAATTCAGCCCATGTTTAAGCAATTTGGTCGTGGGCGACACATTTCCAGCGTCGGGCCCGAATATAACCGCCGGGAACGAGGAACGACCATGTTTACCTCTTGTAGTGTGACATAATCAAAGAGCACAGTGATAGCTATTAATAGCTGGTAGGCTATTTCTGGCTTTCTGCTATGGCGCTGTTCTGTTTGTTTTGCCTGACAGTCTTCTTTTCACTCTGTGAGTGTATTAATGATGAACGTGACTTGTTGGTGGAGACACACAACGAGGCGAGGCGGCTATTTCTCCTTTTGATTTAAAATCTATTGGTCCAGTAAAAATATGCCAAATCCTTCCGATTTGCGTAAAAGCACGGAAAGTAGGATACAGTGATAGACAGCCAAAGTGATGGAGTTGTATCTTGCTTCCTGTCAGGGCGGAGCAGATGGCCAGTGTCCAGAGCTCCCATAAGGCCAGTCCAGGTGACCGAGCAGACTTCTGGAGGCTGCGGGGCCAACGGGCGCTGAAGAGGAAGGACCTGAGGAAGGGCCGAGACGACGTCTGCATCCAGACGCTGGCCACTCGCTTCCCAGCATATGAGCGCGTGGTTCTCCGAGAGGGTGGGTGGAGTACCACGGTCAGAGGGTGGGTGGAGTACCACGGTCAGAGGGTGGGTGGAGTACCACGGTCAGAGGGTGGGTGGAGTACCACGGTCAGAGGGTGGGTGGAGTACCACGGTCAGAGGGTGGGTGGAGTACCACGGTCAGGTTGTGGTGCTGGTGCAGAGGGTGGGTGGAGTACCACCACGGTCAGAGGGTGGGTGGAGTACCACGGTCAGACGGTGGGTGGAGTACCACGGTCAGAGGGTGGGTGGAGTACCATGGTCAGAGGGTGGGTGGAGTACCACGGTCAGAGGGTGGGTGGAGTACCACGGTCAGGTTGTGGTGCTGGTGCAGAGGGTGGGTGGAGTACCACCACGGTCAGAGGGTGGGTGGAGTACCACGGTCAGACGGTGGGTGGAGTACCACGGTCAGAGGGTGGGTGGAGTACCATGGTCAGAGGGTGGGTGGAGTACCACGGTCAGAGGGTGGATGGAGTACCACGGTCAGGTTGTGGCGCTGGTGCTCATTCTCCCAGTTGTGGATGATGCCGTGTCTCCCCCAGAACTATAGTTCAGTCAGGACCACTTTAATAAAAATCAACTCTTATTGCTATTTGCAGAAGTGATATTTGGCAGAATGGCTCTGTTCTGGGAGCTGGAGCAAAAGACCCCCAGGTCAGAGCAGCAACATTGACAACAGGACTCAGTGTGTGTGTGTATGTGTATGTGTGTGTGTATGATATATATATATATATATATATATATATATATATATATATATATATATATATATATATATATATATATATATAATTTAATTTAATTTAGAATGTTGTCAAGTGAAAGGAGAATTCCGGTTTTTCACAACCTGAACCTTATTTCTAGCTTCATGATTTTTAATTCACCCTGAAACTTTGTTGTTGTTGTTGTTGTTGTTGTTGTTGTTGTTGTTGTTGTTGTTGTTGTTGTTGTTGTTGTAATATATATCGATGCACTAAAACGTTATTATGCGCCGAGCAGCAGCAGCCTGGAAACGAGGAATACGAGGCGTGTGTAATGCATGTATTTACGTCCTGTAAATAGCTTATTTTCTGACACACAACGGCTCATATCCTTATTATATGATAGTGACATGAATGTGACTTGCTGTATTTACCTCTGCCAGTCATCCATTGCTCTGTTTTCCATCCGGGGACTCAGAGCTGAGACTCAGTTGAGAGCTCAGAGCAGATCAAGCTGCCATGACAGTCCATGGCATGTAAACAGTATCTGGTGACTTGTGACATTGATCTGATTTTGTTCATATAGACGATGCATTTGAGTTCGTATTTATTTGAGCCGGCGCTGACTAACGTCATTAGGATTACAAAGTGAGGAGCGGGGGGAACAGGAGCTGCAGTGTGACGGACAGCAGAGAGAGACAGGCTGAACACAGTGTGACGGACAGCAGAGAGAGACAGGCTGAACACAGTGTGACGGACAGCAGAGAGAGACAGGCTGAACACAGTGTGACGGACAGCAGAGAGAGACAGGCTGAACACAGTGTGACGGACAGCAGAGAGAGACAGGCTGAACACAGTGTGACGGACAGCAGAGAGAGACAGGCTGAACACAGTGTGACGGACAGCAGAGAGAGACAGGCTGAACACAGTGTGACGGACAGCAGAGAGAGACAGGCTGAACACAGTGTGACGGACAGCAGAGAGAGACAGGCTGAACACAGTGTGACGGACAGCAGAGAGAGACAGGCTGAACACAGTGTGACGGACAGCAGAGAGAGACAGGCTGAACACAGTGTGACGGACAGCAGAGAGAGACAGGCTGAACACAGTGTGACGGACAGCAGAGAGAGACAGGCTGAACACAGTGTGACGGACAGCAGAGAGAGACAGGCTGAACACAGTGTGACGGACAGCAGAGAGAGACAGGCTGAACACAGTGTGACGGACAGCAGAGAGAGACAGGCTGAACACAGTGTGACGGACAGCAGAGAGAGACAGGCTGAACACAGTGTGACGGACAGCAGAGAGAGACAGGCTGAACACAGTGTGACGGACAGCAGAGAGAGACAGGCTGAACACAGTGTGACGGACAGCAGAGAGAGACAGGCTGAACACAGTGTGACGGACAGCAGAGAGAGACAGGCTGAACACAGTGTGACGGACAGCAGAGAGAGACAGGCTGAACACAGTGTGACGGACAGCAGAGAGAGACAGGCTGAACACAGTGTGACGGACAGCAGAGAGAGACAGGCTGAACACAGTGTGACGGACAGCAGAGAGAGACAGGCTGAACACAGTGTGACGGACAGCAGAGAGAGACAGGCTGAACACAGTGTGACGGACAGCAGAGAGAGACAGGCTGAACACAGTGTGACGGACAGCAGAGAGACAGGCTGAACACAGTGTGACGGACAGCAGAGAGACAGGCTGAACACAGTGTGACGGACAGCAGAGAGAGACAGGCTGAACACAGTGTGACGGACAGCAGAGAGAGACAGGCTGAACACAGTGTGACGGACAGCAGAGAGAGACAGGCTGAACACAGTGTGACGGACAGCAGAGAGAGACAGGCTGAACACAGTGTGACGGACAGCAGAGAGAGACAGGCTGAACACAGTGTGACGGACAGCAGAGAGAGACAGGCTGAACACAGTGTGACGGACAGCAGAGAGAGACAGGCTGAACACAGTGTGACGGACAGCAGAGAGACAGGCTGAACACAGTGTGACGGACAGCAGAGAGAGACAGGCTGAACACAGTGTGACGGACAGCAGAGAGAGACAGGCTGAACACAGTGTGACGGACAGCAGAGAGAGACAGGCTGAACACAGTGTGACGGACAGCAGAGAGAGACAGGCTGAACACAGTGTGACGGACAGCAGAGAGAGACAGGCTGAACACAGTGTGACGGACAGCAGAGAGAGACAGGCTGAACACAGTGTGACGGACAGCAGAGAGAGACAGGCTGAACACAGTGTGACGGACAGCAGAGAGAGACAGGCTGAACACAGTGTGACGGACAGCAGAGAGAGACAGGCTGAACACAGTGTGACGGACAGCAGAGAGAGACAGGCTGAACACAGTGTGACGGACAGCAGAGAGAGACAGGCTGAACACAGTGTGACGGACAGCAGAGAGAGACAGGCTGAACACAGTGTGACGGACAGCAGAGAGAGACAGGCTGAACACAGTGTGACGGACAGCAGAGAGAGACAGGCTGAACACAGTGTGACGGACAGCAGAGAGAGACAGGCTGAACACAGTGTGACGGACAGCAGAGAGAGACAGGCTGAACACAGTGTGACGGACAGCAGAGAGAGACAGGCTGAACACAGTGTGACGGACAGCAGAGAGAGACAGGCTGAACACAGTGTGACGGACAGCAGAGAGAGACAGGCTGAACACAGTGTGACGGACAGCAGAGAGAGACAGGCTGAACACAGTGTGACGGACAGCAGAGAGAGACAGGCTGAACACAGTGTGACGGACAGCAGAGAGAGACAGGCTGAACACAGTGTGACGGACAGCAGAGAGAGACAGGCTGAACACAGTGTGACGGACAGCAGAGAGAGACAGGCTGAACACAGTGTGACGGACAGCAGAGAGAGACAGGCTGAACACAGTGCAGCAGTGTGACGGACAGCAGAGAGAGACAGGCTGAACACAGTGCAGCAGTGTGACGGACAGCAGAGAGAGACAGGCTGAACACAGTGCAGCAAGGTAGATCATACATTGTTCATTTTCTCATGGTCTCTATGATATAATAAGGATATGAGCCGCTGCGTGTCAGAAACTACGTACAGGACGTAAATACACGCATTACACATGCCCCATAGTCCTTGTTTCCAGGCCGCTGCTCTGCGTATAAAAACGCTTTAGTGCATCAATATGAAAAACAACATTGTCCTTTAAAAGCGTCTGTACACTGTCAGTATAAAAATGGTGTCCTTCCAGCTGGTTTCAGACGTCCTGTCGTGCTGTTCGGCCCCATTGCTGATGCTGCTAACGAGAAGCTGGCCTCTGAGATGCCGGAGCAGTTCCTTATTGCCAGTGAGTCTCTTCTCCCCTCCTCACAAAACACATGGGGCCCTTTCTTGGTACAGGCGCTATCTACGTTTTGCGCTTGTGCACCTGTTTGTGCACCTGTTTGCGTGTCTTAACGCATGTCTTAACGATAGCATAAACGAGCGCAAACGCTAAATTACCGCTTTTGCGCCGATAGGGCCCATGGTTTTGTGTGCGTGTGGGAACATCTGCCTGCCTAGATTCTCCTTTGAAAAGTGTATTAATATCACTTGACAATGACATGTCCATTGTGTCTGTGTCCTTATGTCAGAAACAGAGCCTAAAGACGCAGGCTCTGAGAAATCCTCAGGAGTGGTTCGCCTTAACACCATCCGACAAATCATCGAGCAGGTGTGTGCACACGCACACACACACACACACACACACACACACACACACACACACACACACACACACACGCAGGTGTATGCACACACACACACACACACACACACACACACACACACACACGCACTGTTTTCATGACTTAAAATATATAATGTTCTATTCCAAAATATACAGTAACAAATAATTTTTTGGGGAAGAAAAAATGTATGTATCTTTAAATTTATATAATTTTTACAACCAAACACTGTTAGCTACTTGCTTTTAAAACCACTAGGCATCTTGCGCGCTATGCACGCTCGATTCCTAGGCTCGCCCACCCTGCAGCTCGCCGAGCTGGCCCTGCAGCTCGCATACGCAGCTGCCCTGCGGCGGGGCTGCGCCCTGCGGCGGCATCAGTGATGTCACAATGCTGGGACTATATGACATCACTGATGACATCATCAGGTGTCGGTATGCTATACACTGTGGCTGGTGATTAACAAAACAGTGACTTTCATGATCTCATGTCCCCATACCCTTGTACAGGACAAGCACGCCCTGCTAGATGTGACACCCAAAGCAGTGGACACCCTCAACTACACTCAGTGGTACCCCATCGTCATCTTCTTCAACCCAGACAGCAAGCAGGGCATCAAGGCCATGAGGCAGAGAGTCATCCCCAGCTCCAACCGAAGTGCCCGAAAACTTTACGAACAGGCTGTGAAACTGAGGAAGACGTGCTGTCACTTATTCACTGGTTGGTGCTGGACACTGTTACACACATTTCAGCAGGCATGTCATCAGTCTGAGGCTGTAGAAGTGATGGAAGTATAAGTAGGTAGAATCGGGGGGAGGAACCAGATGGAGACGATGGCTTCCGCCCCTGGGCTGTGCAGGTGACCTGACAGAGCCGGATTTTTTAATTACAGGTGATTGCCCTAATTGTCATCAGTGATGTCATAGAGCAGGTGAGGCCGCGACGCGCAGTGGTCATCAGTGATGTCATAAGAGCAAGTGATCCCGCACAGCGACAATGGCCTAGCAACAATCCAGCAAAAGAGAGTATTGGGCCCTCAGGCTATAATGAGTCCCCAGGCAGTTCTGACTCATATAAGATGCTTTCGGACCGGAGGAACTTTTTCATAGTTCTAGGAACAGTTGGAGGAACCCTCCCTTTTTTGTTCTGTTCAGAACCTGGAACCATCGTAGTTCTTTAACTTTAAAACCAGAAAATGGTGCTACTTCTCACTTGATATATTGCCCCAGTAAACACTTTCCTAATGAGTTTATGTCTCAATCACTAGTTTCAAGTCTTCTTCACTACAGCCTGATGTTCATTTAGTAAATCATGGTCCCATTTAGAGTCAAATAGATGATACAAAAAGGCTGTTTTGGAGCGTGATTGACAGGTCGCCTGTCCAGTGATCGTGCAGCTCGCCGATCACTGGACCAATAGCAGGAGGCCACACTGCATCTTTTCTCCTCCAATAGCAGGAGGCCACACTGCATCTTTTCTCCTCCAATAGCAGGAGGCCACACTGCATCTTTTCTCCTCCAAATTCACATCACTTTGGCCCAATTCCAATCCGCCCCCTTACTGCCTCAAGCCCTTAGAGGCGCGTTCACGTGAAGGGAGTGAGGGCTTAGTTAGGGATGTCCCACAGTGAAATCGCAAAGTGAATGAGGGCTCAGAGTGAGCCCTTTCTGCCCCCTTACCGTAAGGGAGCAGCTATGGCCACTTACGGAAAGGGAATTGCCCACAATGCATAGCGTTGTGACGTATAAAACGGGGAAGGCTGCAAATATCTGTCAAAAAAATAAAAGAACACACGCGCGAAACGAACGCGGTGTTTGCGAGTGCGCTGGAATGCCTTAATTGACAATGAAACATTAGGGATGTCAGATTAGACAAAAATATTATATCAGAGGAATGCAAGTAGTTATTTTACACAATCCTAGAATAATCATCGATCATTTCTATTACAATTGCAATCCACAACCTTTTTGATGAATGAGAAATAGTTTTACCGAATCTGTATTGTACAGTATTGACATTGTGTATAATGTTGGGTGACATGTCATTATTATGCTTATTTTAATTATAATTACACATGTTGCAGATTGCAGATTTTGCAGTAGGCTACATTTATTTTTAAATTACATGTTGTCCACTCTGGAGAGCCAGAGCCTGGATGAGAACAGACTCATCAGGGAGTCTATTCCTCAAAGCGTCTTGACAATAAACAATATAATAGTGAGCCCAAAACCTGCCAGAGTCAACATCATCTTGTCAAGTGCAAAGGGCTCTGCTGTCCCAATCCTCTTATTTAGCCAATGTGGATCCCTTCCACACTTGATGACTCAACCACTTTCAGATGGCGGCCATTAGAGGGACTGAGGGTTGAGGGCTTGAGTCTTTAGGGGGCGGATTGGAATTGGGCCTACGGCTCCAAATAACCAAGATGGCGACGGTGAAATGGCCAAAAACCAATGGTTGATGTCACGGTAGCTACGTCTATATACAGTATTTATATGGTCTATCTATGGCCATAGCATACAAACTACAATAAGTCAAGAACATACAATCTTAAAGGGATAGTTCGGTTTGTTTGAAGTGGGGTCCTATCAGCTAGTTCGATACACTAACTTAATTAGGTACAGTGTTCTGGACGCTTGGCGCATTGTGGAACGAGACCGCGCACTCAGCGCAGCACCCAAACCAGCCTTTTCTCTGTAAGTACGGGGTCAACAACTAAAACGTAATTTAGCCACCTAAAACAAAGCCCACCTAAACAAATCGATATCCGTGTACATGCACGCTATATTTTGACAATTTTCAGCGCTTTACTTTTCCGCAAAACAGCAGTTTCATTCGGCACTGCTTTTTCTCCCAACCGTACAACTACCGTGTTCCTCCGCTAAAAGCCAGCACAGAGCCGCAGCACTGGATTACTCTGCAGTTATTTGGGGGTATTTTATTTCTCTCGGTTTGTTAGTGAAGACACAACAAATAGAATACACAAACGAAAATATGAGTGATTTTGATAGCGAGGATGATATGCCATTCACCTTGGTGACAAGAGGATACAATTATGAACCAGAGAGAATACAGAAGAGGAACTTTTGCAGAGAGTGAACAGGCAGAAAGAGATGCGCCTCCTGCCTAAATGCCGGGGTGCCCTGGCTGCAGACCTTTTTCACCATTCCCAGGATAAATTGTGGAAAACGTCCCAGACCAGAGAGGCCAGGTGACTTGTTGTCTCTAAAGTAAGTCAGTGTTTTATCTCTCTTCTAAGCCTTCCTGTTTTGTAAACCGCGGCTCTGTGCTCTGTGCTGGCTTTTAGCGGAGGAATACGGTAGTTGTACGGTTGGGAGGAAAAGCAGTGCCGAATGAAACTGCTGTTTTGCGGAAAAGTAAAGCGCTGAAAATTGTCAAAATAGAGCGTGCATGTACACGGATATCGATTTGTTTAGGTGGGCGTTGTTTTAGGTGGCTAAATTACGTTTAAGTTGTTGACCCCCCGTACTTACAGAGAAAAGGCTGGTTTGGCTGAGTGCGCGGTCTCGTTCCACAATGCGCCCAGCCTCCAGAACACTGTACCTAATTAAGTTAGTGTATCGAACTAGCTGATAGGACCCCACTTCAAACAAACCGAACTATCCCTTTAACTAATTTCACAGCACCAAGACAAACTCTAACCACAGATCCATAATCTAGTCATGTGAAAATATGTGTGCTGAGGTTGTGTTCTTTCTATCTCCCGTCTATTCAGCCACCATAGATGTGAACTCAGCCAACGATGCCTGGTACGGCAGCGTCAAAGACTCCATCACACAGCAGCAGATGCAGCCTGTCTGGGTGTCTGAAGGCAAGGTAAACACACACACACACACACACACACACACACACACACACACACACACACACACACACGTACACACACACACACACACACACACACACACACACACACACACACACACACAAACACGTACACATACACATACACACACACACACACACACACACACACACACACACACACACACACACACACACACACACACACACTGCAGGCTTCCTACTGGCTGAGGAATGTCTAGAATATTCTGGACTTTCCAGACAGGGAAAGTCAGGGAATTTACTAATTTCTCTGGGGAATATCAGGGAATTTTACAAATGGGACTTTACAGTTGTTGTCCCCATAACGATGCCAGTATCAGAAATGCCTCCTGTACGGCCTAAAATACTAACAACAAAACATACAAATGTATGTTAAGGTTGTCCTACAACCCAGCTTTTACGAGTGAGAACGAGGATTCTCACATTATGCTGAAGCCTGCCCCTAGCAGCGCTGAACCTGAATACCTCTCTTCTTAATAAAAAATAATACCTTTTGAGAACCACCCAGGTGCCTTTGAAGGCATCCTATCCTATCCATCTCCCTGTCACCTTCTTAGCAGCCACTTCCTGTCTGCACTCTGAGCATGCTCACTGTGTGTCTTCCTACTTCCTCTACAGCTGGGCTCTGTTTGTCTTTCTTTCTTTTCTCTTGTTCTCCTGCTATCTGTCTGTCTGTCTGTCTGTCTGTCTGTCTGTGTGTCTGTCTGTCTGTCTGTCTGTCTGTCTGTCTGTGTGTCTGTCTGTCTGTCTGTGTGTCTGTCTGTCTGTCTGTCTGTCTGTCTGTCTGTCTGTCTGTCTGTCTGTGTGTCTGTCTGTGTGTCTGTCTGTCTGTCTGTCTGTCTGTCTGTCCGTCTGTCCGTCCGTCTGTCCGTCCTTCCTTCCTGTACACCCAAGATCCATCATGTGTCTCTTCTAGCTGGAGGGGGTAGAGAGTGACCTGGAGTGCCAGGATGTCGAACGTCTGTCCTTCCTGTCAGCCATGTCGGCAGACTACCTGAGCCTGGACAGCCGGCTGGCCTCCGACCTGGACGACACGGCCGACGAGGGCGGAGCCTACACCGACGAGGGCGGGGCCTACACCGAGGGAGGAGTCTACACAGACAACGAGCCGGACGGTGAGACGCCTCACGTCTCCGCCATCAGCCGCTCGTCTGAGCCCGTTATGGCCGAGGAGGTCAGCATGAAATAGACACAAACACACAAGCAAGGTTGCCTACAGACTACTTAAAGGAACATTTGGGTATTTTTCAACCAGGATGCTATTTTTGTATGTATAACTAACTAATGTGAGCAGATTTCTTTTTTAATTGGTGCAGTATTGACTCGGTCTTTGAATCTTCACTGGCCTCACGATTCGATTCGATTATGATTCATCTGTCAACGATTCGGTTCCACGATGCATCTCGATGCAGTTCAAAGTATCGCAGCTCGAAGTATCACATCCTCCATTTTCTATATTACTGCACATTGCTGCGTTTTCATCAATGAATACAAGCAGTCAGATAAATATCAAGTCTTTTTTTAGAAAGTGATTTAAAATCTGAATGTCAACCTACATTTTAAACATAAATGTCTTATCGATTTTAATCGATTATGTCATGCAACTGCATCGATGCAGAATTGTCCATGTCTGCATCGCGATGCATCTTATGATCAATTAATTTTGACACCCCTAGTATTGACCAAGATCGCAGCCACTTTGCCCAGATGCCCCTCCTGCCTGGGCAGCCTGCACGTACTGTATGTCACTAAACAAGCTTATTTTTGCAACGGACACAGGCTCAGATTGTTATCGTAAAACGGAGAGGAGAAATGAATGCTTGTTTTAGCTTGTAGTACCTCTCTCTGCCTCTTGCTATCTCTCCAGTTTGTATCCGTATATAGACTCTCCTGAGACTCTCCTGAGACTATCCTGAGACTCACGAGACTCCGTCCTACACACAGTCCCAGGATCTAGAGGTCAATAGAAGCACTTCCAGTTCTCTCTCTATGATATAATAAGGATATGAGCCGATGTGTGGCAAAAAATAAGCTCTTTACACGACGTACATGCACGGTGCCCCATGTGTCTCTGTTCCAGCCCGTTGTGTGGCTAGATCTAGCTCAGTAATGCATCAATTTAAAAAAAATCTGCTCTGATTAGTTCAACATAAATAATTATGAAAAAATGTCCAGGTTGAAAAATACATAAATTCTCCTCTAACCTATGGAGCAACAAGTCTGCAATAAGCTGCACTGGAGCAGTTGGGGGTTCAGTGCCTTGCTCAAGGACACCTTGATCTATTTGTTTAGAGAGGGATCACACTCGCCCTCAGACACACAGCTCAATGCACACGTTCTGTCCTCCAGTCAGAAAATAGTTTTTGCCACTTCCAATTAACAGGCTGCTGCTGCCCTCTGCAGTCGAGACAGTGCATTACAGCTCTGTTTGCCTTCTGACATACTGTAGTGGCCAACTATACAACCAATAAATACAACCAGTCTTCTGACTATAATGAAGACATGTGTCAACTGTGGTGATGTGGTGTTCAGTATTTTAAGAACTTTTTTTTTTATTTCCTGAAAATTTGCCGTTTTGGAGATAATGAGGTTTCCGCCCGACAGCGACGATATGAAAAATGACAAAATACACTGAAAAGGCTTTAAAGAGCGACAAGATGACCGTGCCCACTGTGTGTGTGCGTGTGTGTGTGTGTGTGTGTGTGTGTGTGTGTGTGTGTGTGTGTGTGTGTGCATGTGTGTGTAGATCTTGCGCAGGTGCAGTCCAGACATCCGGGGTCGTGTCAAGAGGATGGGCAGCCGAGCGAGCCCCCCGCCTGCATTCCTACCAGACAGCCCCAAGGTGAGGGAAACACACGCACACACGCGCACGCACACGCACACGCACACACACACACACACACACACACACACACACAATGGTTGACATCATGTGGCCTAAAGTTTAGACCACATGATCAACTGTTAGTTGATAGTTTCCAACAGTAATAACCAGAATGAAAATTGAGAATGGAGTGGTAGAAAGGTGAATATCGAGCACATGACAGTAGTTGTGTTGTGGAGGTTTCTGCCCTGTGTCAGTTGTACATCACTGTGTTTGCTGATACTGTCGTTGCAGCTGGTTGCTATGGGAACAAAGTGGTTTGTGTGCTTTTCCAAATGATCACGAACTTTAGCTCGGACGGTGCATTTTATCAAGTGGGAAAGTGTCACCACACCGTAGGTATTCTGTGCTTGCTGTAACTCCTCGTCTTTCTCGCTCAGGTGAAGCTGGTTCTGAGAGAGGAGGCGGGGCTAGTGCCAGGCTCTACCCACCCACACCACCACCACCACCACCACCAGCACCAGCGCCAGCACCACCCTCCTCCACCCCCCGGCAGCAGCCGAAGCTACGACTCCCCGTCCAGCAGCAGCCCCGCCAGCAGCAGCAACAACGAGCCGCTCCCCCTCTCCAGCTCGGGCACGCTGCCGCTGCCCCCTCCCCCTCACCACCTCAACTCCTTTGGCAAGTCCCGCCCCCTGGGAGCAGCCCCGCCCCCCGTCGCTCTCAAGCCAATCAGCTGCGGGTCCCAGGCAGACACCCCGGTTCACTCGCCCGTCGCTCCTCCCGGTGCCCCCGCGGCAGCTCAGAGGAAGCAGGACGGGGTGGGGGAGGACAGCCCGGTGGAGGACCCGTCCACACGCTCCTTCCTGGGGAAGATCAAGGCTTTTGAGAAGATGGATCACTTTGCCCGAGCCCAGAGGATGCTGGAGCTGCAGGAAGCCCAGAACGCCAGGGTGGGTTCAGGTAGTGTCCTCTAGAGAGAGAGTGGCAAGGACCAAAATGGGTGACTCATTAGCCAATGAACAGCCAGGAAGGGCTCTCGTGCTACTTTTGCATGCTAAAATAAAGCTGATAATGTACAATTTGATTAAAAAAAAAAAAAAAAAAAATCAAAGTACAACACAAACTGTCCATTTTGCTGCAACTCGACAGTGCCGCTTAATCCAGGACCTTACTTCCTGGAACTCTTGAGAGTAACAAACTGGTCCATTGGAGTGAATGGAGATGTTGCGACTCTTCTATCTACACGGCTCTGGGTTTGGGAAAGGGAATATATAGCTCAAGGTTCCCATTGGTCATGGAATTTATGGAATATTGTGGAATTGGGAGGGGTTTATTCCTGACAGGGGAAGTCAGGGATTTTGTTTTCTGGGGAAGCCTGGGAATTTTATAGATGCATCACTTTAAAGACATATAGTAGTGTGAGATTTCCAACTTGTTTGTCACACAGCTAACTGCCTGTCAAAAGGATTGGATTAACTAAGTTTATAAAATGGGTAACATTGACCAGTGACCACACCTGATTGAGATCTGATTAGCCAATTAGATTTTACACTCCTGTCATGAAATGTTCACGCTGGACCTGACATTCTGCCTAACCTTGGTACTGAAGAAACTGTGGCCATGTTCAGACTGCAGGTGTCGGGTGGTGATAGAGTGAGAGGATGATGGGTGGGAGGTGGGGATGGAGAAGCTTATAAAGTGATGGTCAGATACAGGAAGAGGAGTCGCAGTGAGAAGAAGTTAAGGAAAGGCAGAGATCGCAAGGGTACTGGCTGGATGTTACAGGATAGTGACAGTGAATTAAAGACGTAGCTAAAGTCCTCATGGTCCTCTTGTCCAGGAATTTAGATATTCTTGACAAATACTTTGTTCTTGATGGATGAACTGATTACATTTTGGTGGATTACATTATAATTTAGATATTGAGTGAGTCTCTGCTGTCTCTCTCTGTGTCTAGTTGGAAATCGCACAGAAGCACCCAGACATCTACGCTGTTCCCCTGAAGACTGCCAAGCTGGATCACAGCCGCCCACAGCCTATCGGGTAGGCTTACTACTGTCATGTGACTGTTACCAAGTACCAAGCTGCTCTGTGAGTGTGTGTGTGTGTGTCTGCATGTTTGTGTTTCATCAGTCCTTGGTAGCCACCCAATTTGACATTTATCTCATTCACCATTGATCTGAAGAGGAGATGTCAGTAACATTACAGTACTGGCATGGTGTGCAGTGACTCGAACATATAAGGCCACTCAACCTGATCGAACGTCTTCTGTGCGTCGAGTAAGAACGCTGCACCACTGGTCTTTCTTACTGTGATGGTGTTGAGGAGGCGTCTGACATTGAAGAAAGAGAACCTATTTGGGATCAACCCTCTCTGGTCAGGATGAATAATAGATGACAAATGTTTATTTAGCGGGGTAGCCAGCGTTTTAGTGATGACCTTTCTGTCAAACTTCTGGAGCGCTATAGGTCTGTAGCTGGCCGGGTCTACTTCCTCCTTCCCCGCTTTTTAACATGAGGGAGATGTTAGCTTCATACAGTGTTTTAGGCAAGACGTTGTCCTTCTCAGAGCTCGATGTCATTCTGAGGAGCAGCGGGACGAGAACATCACAGAATTTCTTGGAAGATCCGGCACCGAATCCATCCGGCCCGGCTGCTTTCCCTGATGGGAATGATTTCATGGCAGAAGTGATTTCTTCCAGTGTGAAATCAGAGATTAAATCCTCTCTGGCAGCCTCACTAAGTCTGAGTGTTTCAAGAGGGTCAATCACACACACACACACACACACACACACACACACACACACACACACACACACACACACACACACACACACACACAGACACACACACACACACACACATTCTAACTATACTGTATTTCCTCTGTCCCAACAGCTCCAGCTCCCGTCCAGAACCCCAAACTCCTTCCTCCTCAAAGGAGGGCCGTATCTACCCCAGCGAGGAGGAGCGAGAGGAGTACCACAGCAAGCCAGGATACTACCCCTCCAACCCTCACCAGTACCAAGACACTGAACTGTAGGGCTGACACATAGCTGTGCTAACCCGCCACGTCCTGGAGATACATGTACACATACAGTACATATATATTCTCACACACACACACCTACACACACACACACACACACACACACACACACACACACACACTATCTCTCTCTCACACCATTCCAGTCCCTGCACCAGTCAGCTGCTGATTGGAAGTGTCTCCTACTTCTTTGAGATTCTTTGGAAAAAAAACACTATAGCTACTTTTTCGCTTCAAGGGAGTCAAAGCGATCTGTACGGATCTCACTGTCTTCACTCATTTGCTGTGTCTTTTTAACGACTTCTTTCAGTGTTCTTTTATTGTTTGGAGTTTTATTTGTTTCTTTCCGACGTACCTCTTGAATTGTTCAAACTGAGTGATCAGGAACTTGTTTTTCTTGCCTATGCAACTTTTCAGTTTGTGCACAGCAACTGGAATCTATTGCCACGAGTACCGCCCTCTCTCGCCCTGACACAAAACCTCAGCCCACACTAAATATGCGCTTTCTCACGTCTCCCCCCTCCTTTTTCTATATCTATAATCGCCAGCTCTGGTCAAAAAAGGTTACGTATATATTATTACTGTATCACTCTATATATTGTATATCTAATGTCAAGTGTTTATACTCCTCTATCTTTGCATTCCTTCCTATATGACAATGCCTGTGTATACATATACAGTACAGTATATATATATCTATATATTGACAGAGAGAAAGAGACATTCTATATAAGTGACACTGGAATTTGTTACGATTTTTTGAAGTGCCTTTTACTTTCTTAGTCCCATGAGGTTTGGGTTGTCTCTCCTCCACCCCTCCGCCGGACTAAAGCCTCTGCTGCTGTCAAGCTTCAAGGGAAACCAGGGAACCAGGTGACACCAAAACCTTAACGCTGTCCCCACACACTGTACTGTCTGCTCACTGTCACTAACAGTGCCAACACCAGGCCGTCCTCGCCAGGAAAACCACAGCATTGGTCCATTTTCAAGGGGTTTAAAGCGACCGATGTTTTACGAATGTGACATCTTGCAGTTGTGTAAGTGCATACGTGCAGTGCATACGCCGGAGTGCGGAGCTGTAAACAGGAAGTAGGGGCGACGTATGGCAGTCTTCAACGTAATGACAGTCTGATATTGAAATAGCTCGCTGACGGCAGAGGGGGACATTCTGGAGGCCTGGGACACACCGGGGCAGCAGCAAAGATCTAGCGGCAACGAAGGCCGACTGTTTCACGTCTCCTGTGTCTGACTGTTGCATCGCCTCACACAGATACCTCCAGGCGGCTCCTCCAGGCAGCTCCTCCAGGCGGCTCCTCCAGGCAGCTCCTCCAGGCGGCTCCTCCAGGCGGCTCCTCCAGCAGCGACCTACACCCCACTCCCACGCTGACTTAGAGGCACCCTCTCGGGGGCACACGGCCTCGCACTAACATTAGTTTAATCAGAAACCACTTCCATCTGCATAGTTTAAATGAGTTTGAGCCTAGGGATAATTCGAAAACATTTTATTGACCAATTTATGTCAGACGAAGTCAGAAATAAACAAAACAAAGTCAGAAATAAAAGTTGGCGTTCGGTTCTGGTCTGCCCGTCTCTGCTTTGCGGGGAACGTAATGTAGAGACCTAGTGGGGACGTCCTATAGTAATGGTCCCCTTAACATTACCGGAAACATCCAGAAACGTCCCTGAAAGTGGCAAAATAAAGTCCCCCTACCCTTTAAAGAAGTCCACATCAGTCCCGTCCCTTTAAAGAAGTCCGGGAACATTCTGGGAACATTACAAGGCAACATCCTTTCCACAAGTGGGGGCGCTGTCAGAACGTTCGGGGAACAGTTTGATAGGTCAACGGGTTGGATTGTCAGAGAGCCGGGTTCACGGTCCATTTTTAACTGTAACCAGAACCTTCACCAAGTTGTTTTAGCTGCCTAAACGTAACCAAACTGTTTTTCAAATTAACCCACATGACGCCTTTCAAATTAACCATGTTACACGCACAATTTCACTCGTATATGTCGTTTTGGAAGTCAATTGAAATCGACTTATGCTGTTGTTTCGGTATGAGGACGTGTTGGCCAACACGCACGCGCGCGCGCGCGCACACACATACACACACACACACACACACACACACACACACTGCGTCTACTCTAACCCCATCTGCCATGTCCAAGAATGGCTCATCTCAAACTAAATCTGTTCCCCCAGATTTAAATCGAGAAGAACGATAACTGTTAGACGCCATTATTTGGTTTTGGATTTGAGATCATTAGAGTAAGTTAAAGTCGTAATCCGCCACAATCTTTTTTCCTTAATTTCCTCTTCTTCTGTTTTGGTGCTCAGTGGTCTTTGCTGCTGTTGTTTTTTTTGCACTGAGCTTCCAAAGAGACGTCAATCAGTGTTGCCAGTACTGTGATGTCTTTGTCTTTGGACTTTCTGTTAAGTTTGTGTTCCTGTAGGTGGCGCTCTTATCTTTGTCTGTTCAGCCATGGTGGGCTATCACTATTCATGCTAACTACACACTTCTTCTTCTTCTGTTGATTTCAAAGAAAGCAGAAACAAATTGCATCACTTCCTGTGCGGCAGCAGATTAAGACGCATCACTTCCTGTGTGACAGAAGAAAGAGTGTTTAGAACAGCAAAAGGAAAAGAGGCGGGGACTCAAGTCACATAGGACTTGACTCTGACTTGTACTTTGATTTGAGAAGGTTTATCAAGTCAAAGACAAAAGATCATTGACTTGAAAGTCACATCACTGAATTTAAATTATGTTTTCTGAATTTGTATGCAATTATTTAGTTTAAGTTGATTAAGAAATACAACTCATGATGCACTTGTATTGCATTGAAAAGTTATATATGGTATATATATATATATATATATATATATATATATATCTTTACTTGTGCCTCAAGACTTGAGGCTGACTTGGGAGTGGAGCAAGGTTAACTTGGTCACACCTCTGTCAGTTGGTCATAGAGAGCAGCACAACAGACATTTATTTATGTGAAAATATTGCGGATTATGACTTTAAACTTTCCGGGGTGGCGAGTCGACGGCACAGTGGGAAGAGAAGGAAGGTCATAGGTTCAATCCCGCAACAGCCATCGACAGTTATCGCCATCAACTGCGGGAATAGTGTGAACATGCCCTTTGTAAACCTTGATAAGAGTGTTAACTTAATGCCTAAAATGTCAAATGAATGATTGTGCATTGCTGTAAAAAAAAAAGTAACGGAAATACACTTAGTTGTAAACAGAAGGAAAGTCACCTGCTTCTGTTACAAACCTGTGATAGAAGATGAGCCATATTTGTGAGCCATAGAAATTGGCTCAGCAGGTTTTCTGAGGATGCATTGAAGTGTGTGTTTGTGAGCAGGTGGAGTGTGTGGTGGAGGCAGTCAGCTGTGTGTTTGTGAGCAGGTGGAGTGTGTGGTGGAGGCAGTCAGCTGTCTTTGGTCTGAGCTCCACCATCAATGTGTTTCTACATGTTAAAACTAATATGTATCTCAGTTCACTTTACCTCCACAAATGAGTTACAAAGTGCTTTTCTGGCAGGTTCTCTTTCTGGCAGGTTCTCTTTCGTGTCGAGCCTCATTTCTCCACCACATTTTCAATGTATGTTGTGGGATTATATCCTGATTCAGTGCAGCTGTCGTGGATGAACTTCTATAAAACATATGAGATGAGACGAGCGAGGCAGCGCGGTGCGCACCGAGCCGTGTGCGCACCGAGCCGTGTGCGCACCGACCCGTGTGCGCACCGCACTGTTTGTTTTGCTTCCTTCTACCGCCTTCTACTCATGATGCACTGCCTTTCCTATATTTGCTCTTGTGTTTAGTTTGGTTTGCTTTCACACCACAAACGAACCGTGCTAGAGTTCACTTGCAAACGAACAGAGACCCACGTTTTGAAGTGGACCAGAGTTCGCTTGTTCCGCAACAGAGTTGCTTTGCGCTTTCACACCACCCCAAATGAAGCGCACTATCCGAGGAAAGCATGGTTAAAGCGGACCAAACCGCTTATATGTGAAAGCGACCTCGAAGAGAAAGAAGCAAACAGTCTGAATCAGTCAGTAAGATGACGGGGTTGTACTTTCTGTGGGAAAGAAAGGTGCCCACACTAGTCAGTCTATTGCAGTGGTTCCCAAAGTGGGGGTCGGAACCCCCAGGCGGGTCGCGGGACACCACTGGGTGGGTCGCAAGATGATTTCCAGAATGTGTGAAATTGGCCTACAGAATATGTGAACTACAAAATGTGTGAAATACAATTGAAAAACTATTAAAAAGAGCAAATTTTAACCATAATTGTTTTTTTTGTCTATGAAATGCGCACTAACGTTAGTATACTTCAACCACCTCCGGGGATAGTGGGGGTCGCGAGCCTCTGGCACCGTTATTTTGGGGGTCGTGGGCTGAAAAGTTTGGGTCTATTGAACTGCGCCTCAGTATGGTGAACGGCTCTCCGTCCCTTTAGAGCTAGCCTTAGCATCTCCCGGGGCACGCTAAGCCTTGGTGGCATCTTGCGCCTAGGCCATGGGTGTGGGCATACTGTATTTTCATATCTGGTTAGTTTATTTCAGCACAGAGGTGACTCTGGGGGTGGTGATGTCATTCGAACCCAACTGCCACTTCATGCTCCCACAGGAGCAGCTGAGTCTGCTTGGTTTCCTCACGGTGTGTCTTACAGAGTTCCATACCAATACTTTGGAAATGTAGTGGTGGAGAGATAGGCTCGACACTTAAGAGAACGGTTGGTTACACTGTAACCCAGGTTATCTAAGTGGAGAGCCTAAGTCTCCAGCTAAGAGCCGCTCCAAAACATGCTTCCAATCAGGTTAACCTTTTACGGGCCCCAATAACACAGGTGATATGATTATTTGTCTTATAGAAGCTAATCCATGACAGCCGTGCTGAATCAGGATATAATCCCATACGATACATTGAAAATGCAGTGGTGGAGATCTAGTCTCTCCACTCAGGAAACCTGGATTACAGTGTAACCAACAAGTGCTTATGAATGGGTTTGAAGTCCTTCATGAACTGGTATTGAACTCATGGAGTACACTGTTATGGCAGAAGGTTACGTTATAAATGAGAGCGTGAGAATGACAAGAGTGACTGGACTGCGTCTGCTTGAGTTTTTCCGTGGAGTTTCACCTTACAACACCAAATAAAAGTCTTAACCTCATGTGTATTGTGTTTGTTTTGCAACAAGGTATTTCAGTCATTATTTGTTGATACAATATAGTATATTATATAGTAATATAATATAATGTTGTGGTTGTCAAAACAAGGTCCAGGGACCTTGAGGGGGATCCAGGGGGTCCCCCCAGCAAAAAGGTTATTTTCACTATAATTCCATCCATACGTATTATGAATGTATGACTATTTTGGTCATGGGGTTCATACACTTTCTGTAATAAAACATCTAAAAACAAAGAATCTTATCAGATGGGGACCCTGGGACAGAATATTATCAAATGGGGGTCCGTGGTCTAATTTGTGTCAGTTTAGGGGTCGTTGATGTGAGAAAGTTTGAGAAACACTAATTGAATGGCTTAGTAGAGCAGACTGTATTCCAAATACAGTGCAATCTGTTCAAAACAGATGTGGGGACTTGAATCACATGACTTGGACCTGACTCGAGTCAGTTTTAAACAACATGGGCTTCAGTAATGATGTCATCAGTGATGTCACTCAAGCAATTGTGATGTCATCAGTGATGTCACACGAGTTTGTTAACACGACGACGACTACGAAGGACTGAAGATCGTTGCACACGTAAACCCAAAATGGTGCTGTTGGCAGCGGCGGTGTGCACCAAGGCAGGCAAGGCCATTGTATCACGCCAGTTTGTGGAAATGACGCGAACACGCATCGAGGGCCTCCTGGCTGCCTTCCCTAAACTGATGAACACGGGCAAGCAGCACACTTTTGTGGAGACAGAGAGCGTCCGCTACATGTACCAGCCACTGGAGAAGCTCTACATGGTCCTCATCACCACCAAGAACAGCAACATCCTGGAGGACCTGGAGACGCTCAGACTCTTCTCTCGTGTGATACCAGAGTACTGTTATGTGCTGGAGGAGAGTGAAATATGGGAGCACTGTTTCAACCTGATCTTCGCCTTTGATGAGATCGTGGCCTTAGGCTACAGAGAGAATGTCAACCTGGCCCAGATACGCACGTCCACAGAGATGGACTCCCATGAGGAGAAGGTTTTCTGTGCTGTCAGAGAGACCCAGGAGAGGCACGCCAAGGCGGAGATGAGGAGGAAGGCCCAGGAGTTGCAGCAGGCCAGGTGGGACGCAGAGCGCTCCGGGAAGAAGGTGCCAGCGTTCGGAGGCTTTGAGAGCACCATCATGGCCAGCATCTCCTCAGGATCCATCATCACAGACACCATCAACATGACCAAGATCTCGCCTTTTCCAGTCAGACCAAGTGGATCTAGTAAGGCTCTGAAATTGGGTGCTAGAGGGAAAGAGGTCGACAACTTTGTTGACAAGCTCAACTCCGAGGGTGAAACCATCCTGCCCGCCCCGGGAAACAGGCTCAGATACATCCAAAGCTCTGCCACCACCAGTCAATGAAGAGAGTGGAGGATAAGATCTCTCTGACTTGTGGCCGCCATGGCGAGCGACCCTACAGAACATGGAGATTCTGGGCATGGTCACGCTACGAGTCATGGAGGAGAAGAACCAACGCATCCGCCTCATGATCAACAACAATGCCAACAAAGGACTGCAGCTACAAACACATCCCAATGTGGACAAGCGGTTGTTCACAGCTGAGTCGCTGATTGGCCTGCAGAACTCCGAGAAGTCCTTCCCTCTCAACAATGATGATGTTGTGCTCAGGTGGAGGCTGCAGACAACAGAGAAGTCCCTCATACCTCTAACCTCAGGTGGAGGCTGCAGACAACAGAGAAGTCCCTCATACCTCTAACCATAAACTGCTGGCCTTCAGAGAGTCATGTGATCATCCAATATGAGCTGCAGGAAGAGAGGCTTGAACTCAGCATCCCCGTACCGTCTGGTGCCGGAGCCCCGGTGATCAGCCACCTGGAGGGCGAGTACAAATACGACAGCGAAACGTCCTGGAGTGGTGCCTACCGGTCATCCATGCCAACAACAAGAGTGGCAGCCTAGAGTTCAGCGTCGCCGGCCGGCCCAACGACTTCTTCCCCATCAATGTATCATTTTTTTTTTTTTTATCATTCATTTTTTATTTTGTAGGCAAAGCATACATTCATACATTACTTACATTATCCTATGAATACCATACAATTATGAATATTTATAAACCCATCCCTCTACCCTCCCCCCCAATGCCCTCCCCACCCCCCACCCCTTACCACCAATCCGGCTATTGCAACTGACCATTATAAATTAAATCAAAAACAGAAACAAAAACAAAAACAGGCAGACATCAAATAAAAATAATCACCCCATCAACGTATCCTTCATGTCAAAGTGCAACTAAGTGACTCTACGGTGGCGACAACCCCGTCAGATTCTCTTCACAAACCTTCGTCGTCGACAAATACAGAATCCTGTAAAACAAGAAGAAAGCATCCAAATGAAAGAAAACATGGGGACCATTCTTCATGGTGATGGATGGCTTGCAGTTCTCCGATATCCTGGAGGACTGATTCCTGTTGCTCTTCTCCCGCCAGGTTAGGATGCTCTGGTTAGGATGCTCTGGGATGTGTTGCTCTTCTCCCACCAGGTTAGGATGCTCTGGTTAGGATGCTCTGGGATGTGTTGCTCTTCTCCCACCAGGTTAGGATGCTCTGGGATGTGTTGCTCTTCTCCCACCAGGTTATGATGTTCTGGGATGTGTTGCTCTTCTCCCACCAGGTTAGGATGCTCTGGGATGTGTTGCTCTTCTCCCGCCAGGTTAGGATGCTCTGGTTAGGATGTTCTGGTTAGGATGCTCTGGTTAGGATGCTCTGGGATGTGTTGCTCTTCTCCCACCAGGTTAGGATGCTCTGGTTAGGATGCTCTGGGATGTGTTGCTCTTCTCCCACCAGGTTAGGATGTTCTGGTTAGGATGCTCTGGGATGTGTTGCTCTTCTCCCACCAGGTTAGGATGCTCTGGTTAGGATGCTCTGGGATGTGTTGCTCTTCTCCCACCAGGTTAGGATGTTCTGGTTAGGATGCTCTGGGATGTGTTGCTCTTCTCCCACCAGGTTAGGATGTTCTGGTTAGGATGCTCTGGGATGTGTTGCTCTTCTCCCACCAGGTTAGGATGCTCTGGTTAGGATGCTCTGGGATGTGTTGCTCTTCTCCCACCAGGTTAGGATGCTCAGGTTAGGATGCTCTGGGATGTGTTGCTCTTCTCCCGCCAGGTTAGGATGCTCTGGTTAGGATCCTCTGGGATGTGTTGCTCTTCTCCCACCAGGTTAGGATGCTCAGGTTATGATGCTCTGGGATGTGTTGCTCTTCTCCCGCCAGGTTAGGATGTTCTGGTTAGGATGCTCTGGGATGTGTTGCTCTTCTCCCACCAGGTTAGGATGCTCTGGGATGTATTGCTCGTCTCCCGCCAGGTTAGGATGCTCTGGGATGTGTTGCTCTTCTCCCACCAGGTTAGGATGCTCTGGGATGTGTTGCTCTTCTCCCACCAGGTTAGGATGCTCTGGTTAGGATGCTCTGGGATGTGTTGCTCTTCTCCGGCCAGGTTAGGATGTTCTGGTTAGGATGCTCTGGGATGTGTTGCTCTTCTCCGGCCAGGTTAGGATGCTCTGGGATGTGTTGCTCTTCTCCGGCCAGGTTAGGATGCTCTAGGATGTGTTGCTCGTCTCCCGCCAGGTTATGATGCTCTGGGATGTGTTGCTCTTCTCCGGCCAGGTTAGGATGTTCTGGTTAGGATGCTCTGGGATGTGTTGCTCTTCTCCCGCCAGGTTATGATGCTCTGGGATGTGTTGCTCTTCTCCGGCCAGGTTAGGATGCTCTCGGATATGTTGGGCTTAAATTAATTATGTCTGTTGTGTTCAGGATCTATCTATCTCTATCCTACTTTTATAAATATATATATCCTACTATATATAAATATATATATCCTACTATATATATCAATATATATATACTCAATATATATATCCTACTATATATATATATATATAAAATATAAATGGCATCTCACGTGCTCGATTCCTAGGCTCGCCCACTGCGTGGGCTTATTAGCTTGAATTTATTAGCCTCAGCCAGGAAGGATGACATCATTGATGACATCAGCACTGCTATATGTTTTCCTTCTTTTTTCTTTCTTTTTGTATTTATGTGTTGTACCCCTCATATGGGCATTTTGTGTGTGTACATATTGTTATTGTTCAATTGAATTTGTACAATAAAAAGTGAAGAAAAAAAATATGGCATCACATCATTAGGTAATCAGGGCAATCACCTAATTATAAACATAAACACACACGCACACACGCACACACGCACACACACACACACACACACACACACACACAGAGCTATGCCCCCCTCCTCCTCTCTCTGGCTTTTCTGCTTCCGCTGCCAAAGTATGTGAAAGTCAATACAAGCCCAACGGTCCGGCTCCACTCAGCTGTCCCAGACCAGGACCAGGAGGACCCGCCCTCCATCCGTAAACCGACCCTTCCGACCCGTCTCCGTTTAGCTCAGGCCTGCCTGTCTGTCTGCCCAGCACCAGGGGCGCGCTGCTCTGGTTGGGTCTGCCTGTCTGTCTGCCCGGTCAGGGTGAGCTGTTGTTTTCCAGGCTCACAGTCAGAGTTTTATTAGATCAGATGTCGCTCCCGGTCGTGCTGCCGGGTTCCTGCTGTCCGGTAGCCGGGGCTCCGCAGCTGGCAGACCCGTCTCACCGGAGCCGACCCCCGCGCGGCTTGTCCCCCGCCTCCTCGCCTCGCATGGCCGGCGTGGGCGGCGTGGGCGGCGGCTCGTCTCGGTCGCTGCTGCCCGGCCGGCCGCTGCTGTCGCTGGGCTTGCTGCAGCTGCTGCTCGGCGGCTCCATGGTGGCTCTGTCTTTCGGAGCGCTGTCCCTCAGCAACTCAGCGCCCATCCGGACCTCCTGTCCTTTCTGGGCAGGCTCCTCGGTGAGTCAATCTCAGCCGCCATGGCTTTCGTGTGCGTGCGTGCGCACGACCATTGTTTTGCTTTTATCACGTGTAGCCTATTTATCAACAGGTCGTATCAAACATCAACAGCCAGCCTGTTGCCAGACATGTGGCTGTGGAAGAGGCATTTACATGCTATCATTGCTATGCGACAAATTGCAAAAAAAAAAAGTAATAAGACTGTAAACCTATTTTTATGGAGGTGCTATATATAATTTAGGTTTACGTTCTGGACAGCTATGCTCTTATGTTGAAGGCAGGAAACGGAAGTGTGTGTCTTGTTGGCGGGGCGCTTGACGCTGTGTTATGCTAGCTAGACCAAAGACGATTTCAAATTAGTCACTGTTTTGACTCAGCACCTGGAAAAGACATGTGCGTGTATACTTTGACTTACCTGCCCTGCACCTTCTCTCTGCCCAGTCATGCAGAGGATATTATGTTAGGTCTACACTAGCTTCTGTTAGGTCTACACTACCTTCTGTTAGGTCTACACTAGCTTCTGTTAGATCTACACTAGCTTTCATTCTGTTAGGTCTACACTAGCTTCTGTTAGGTCTACACTAGCTTCTGTTAGGTCTACACTAGCTTCTGTTAGGTCTACACTACCTTCTGTTAGGTCTACACTTCCTTCTGTTAGGTCTACACTAGCTTCTGTTAGGTCTACACTAGCTTCTGTTAGGTCTACACTAGCTTCTGTTAGGTCTACACTAGCTTTCATTCTGTTAGGTCTACACTAGCTTATGTTAGGTCTACACTAGCTTTCATTCTGTTAGGTCTACACTAGCTTCTGTTAGGTCTACACTAGCTTCTGTTAGGTCTACACTAGCTTTCATTCTGTTAGGTCTACACTAGCTTATGTTAGGTCTACACTAGCTTTCATTCTGTTAGGTCTACACTAGCTTCTGTTAGGTCTACACTAGCTTCTGTTAGGTCTACACTAGCTTTCATTCTGTTAGGTCTACACTAGCTTCTGTTAGGTCTACACTAGCTTTCATTCTGTTAGGTCTACACTAGCTTCTGTTAGGTCTACACTAGCTTCTGTTAGGTCTACACTAGCTTTCATTCTGTTAGGTCTACACTAGCTTCTGTTAGGTCTACACTAGCTTTCATTATGTTAGGTCTACACTAGCTTCTGTTAGGTCTACACTTCCTTCTGTTAGGTCTACACTAGCTTCTGTTAGGTCTACACTTCCTTCTGTTAGGTCTACACTAGCTTCTGTTAGGTCTACACTTCCTTCTGTTAGGTCTACACTACCTTCTGTTAGGTCTACACTAGCTTCTGTTAGGTCTACACTACCTTCTGTTAGGTCTACACTAGCTTCTGTTAGGTCTACACTACCTTCTGTTAGGTCTACACTACCTTCTGTTAGGTCTACACTAGCTTCTGTTAGGTCTACACTAGCCTCTGTTAGGTCTACACTAGCTTCTGTTAGGTCTACACTAGCTTCTGTTAGGTCTACACTAGCTTCTGTTAGGTCTACACTACCTTCTGTTAGGTCTACACTAGCTTCTGTTAGGTCTACACTAGCTTCTGTTAGGTCTACACTACCTTCTGTTAGGTCTACACTAGCTTTCATTTGAGTTCAGTGATGATGAGTCCACGGCAGAATGAGGAGACCTGCTGTCAGTGGAGTATTGGTGAAAGCCCTGTGGATGTGCTGTAGCCCAGTGAAGCTTACATTACCTGGAGAGAATCCCTGTACACCGTCCTGATTGTATCTGCCCATCGATTCAGAGCTATTAAAGGATAAACCCTATCACTTTCCACTACAGCTCGCCCCCAGTCTCCTCCAGTCTCGCCTCTGGGCTATAGATGTCTCTGTCTTTCACACCGTGCTCTACAGAGGGCAGTATGTCTGTTGTGTGACGGCAGTGATTCACTGGGCCTACAGTAGGCGATATGTTTGGCAGCGAACAAACAAAGAAGTGGTGGATTGTCAGATTGTAGCATGTGGTAGTAGGGACTCCAGTTCAAACATCCCACACTGGAAGGCAGCGACGCAGAGAAGAAGAAATCCACATATGTGTTGTAGTGGAGGGTCCACGTGTACAGATCTGAAGACAAATATAGTTAGAGAAAAACACTCACGGGTGTAGCAACTAGGGTTTGTCTGATAATGCCCCCCATACTGATAATCTTTAGACTCAATTCACTGATGATAGCCCATATTTTGTTGTAGTCAATATCATTACATTAGACTATTTTCAGTGTTATAGAGAGGTTTCCTGCTTATCATCACACTACAGCTGTACAGTGAACAGTGTTACAGAGGTAACACTGCGAGGCGGCCATTACTGTTTTGCTAGCGACATTCCTGATTGGCCGGTTACGATGTCAACTACGAGGCGGGTTGCTGATTGGCTCGTCTGCTTTGCAGTTTCTGCAGAAAGCCCTCTTAGAGTTGAGGCCGACGGTCTGGTAGAACGAAATGAAATCAATGTGAGTTCACGTGACCGGCTGGTTTACCAGGCTACATTCTAAGAGGGGTTCTGTTGGTCCGGGTTCCATATCCTGAAAAGTGTATGAGGATTGCCAGACAGTTCGTATCTCAGTCTTTCTATGTGTAAAATGCTCACCAATTCGTTTAACCAGGTCTCAAATCTAGAGGACTTCCTATCTCACTGAGCAAAGTACCCATCTTAGCAGAACATTCTGTAACAGGGTCATTGTATGCACAACATGCATGGGACCATGGGCCTTTCTAAATAGTAAATACAGCTGATAGTTCACATTTACAAAGCAGATTAATTTGATGGTGGTGGGAAGAAAACAACACAAGTACAGTATTGCTTTAGAAACTAAGTGAACCAGGAAGCAGTGACCTCAAGAAAAGAATGTTTGCTTTTAACTCGGTCTCTGACCCAAATAGGCCCGACTGTTTATTTCTGGAAGGCCTAATGCGCCTCCTGCTCTTTCCAATTTTAGACCAACACCATCTTGTGTGTGTGTGTGTGTGTTTGTCTGTGTGTGTGTCTGTGTGTCTGTGTGTCTGTGTTGTGAGAAGTAAAATAATAAAGACAGAGGAATTTGGCATTCTTGTATGCTTACAGTATTGTGTATATACTGTATACACGTGTATATATATACATATGTGTGTATATATACACACATGTGTATATATACACGTGTGTATATATACACATGTGTATATATATATATATACATGTAGTGTATGTTTGTGTTTTGCCGCTTTCTGTGAGAGATTTATTTGAACAATCTGTTCCATGTCAGCCTTTTTCATGCTCATGATCGAGTTGGAGGAAACGCTAAATAATAACTCCATTAATCTGAGTAGCAGATGGGGAGACCGAAAAATACAGGCTTATGTGAAAAATGCCTTGCAATATTCCTTAGGGAGTAGTAGAAATTGTGTTTTAGTATAATATGTGTTATTTATATATTATATATATTATATATATTATTATATATGATCTAATGACATGAACCCGTCCAGTCTGTCCAAACTGTCAGTCTGATCTAATGACATGAACCAGTCCACAGTCTGTCCAAACTGTCAATCTGATCTAATGACATGAACCAGTCCACAGTATGTCCAAACTGTCAGTCTGATCTAACGACATGAACCAGTCCACAGTCTGTCCAAACTGTCAGTCTGATCTAATGACATGAACCAGTCCACAGTCTGTCCAAACTGTCAGTCTGATCTAATGACATGAACCAGTCCACAGTCTGTCCAAACTGTCAATCTGATCTAATGACATGAACCAGTCCACAGTATGTCCAAACTGTCAGTCTGATCTAATGACAGAACCAGTCCACAGTCTGTCCAAACAGTCAATCTGATCTAATGACATGAACCAGTCCACAGTCTGTCCAAACTGTCAGTCTGATCTAACGACATGAACCAGTCCACAGTATGTCCAAACTGTCAGTCTGATCTAATGACATGAACCAGTCCACAGTCTGTCCAAACAGTCAATCTGATCTAATGACAGAACTAGGGATGCTCCGATCCGCGTTTTTCGCCTCCGATATCGATACCGATATGTGGGGGGCCAGTATCGGCCGATACCGAGTACCGATCCGATACCAGTGCTTGACATTAACGGCTGTCCAGTTGCCCTTGGCAACCATAAAAAAAATGGCCTGTGGTTGCCTCAGTGGCAACCACATTTTAAACAATAGGGACAGCAAACAGCAAAATATGTACCCCAAAATAAACATGTTTCTTATATTCCTAAAACCCTAAATCAATATTAATCACACACAGACTCTCTCTCTCATCTCCCCCATGCAGCCCTGCAGTCGCTAGGCATCAGCTTTTGGTTGCCGAAACTGTAATATGGTTGCCATTCTTAGTCACCTTATATTTAAGATACTATGCACTTAGTCAACTGGCATGGGTTGGTGGTACAATATGGAAATGATTCCTGTCAGAGAATCCTTTGTTGTTTGAGCTTTGATTATTTCCATGAACTGAGTTGAACATACAGATATTACAGGATTTGAAATAAACATAAGCAAATAAATGGTCTTGAGTTTAATGTAAATCCAACAAATATGACAGTTATTTCTGTTATACAATAGCTAAGTACACTGTGTATTGATATAAGTAACTAACGTTACCTCTCTTGTTTAGCACATATTAACAGATTGTCTTAATAAGGGAGAGTAATAAACATTTCAACTGTGTCCATACACCAATAAACCAATACAGAATTAGGCTACTATTATTAGCGCACAATAATCAACATTAGCCTACATAATCCTACATTAGCCTGAACAGCACTGATAATAAGGTAAGGTAACTTCATCTGAAAAGTAGGCTACTTAAACCGTCAGTCAATTGAGCAAGACCGTCGCAAGTAGGCTTTAAGGCTATTCTAAACAAACAAACAGAATGAGGTACAATTATTCACAACATAAGTATCACAGCTTACATGTAGGCTATGTGCTCACGCAAACTTCAGGGTGATAGACAGTCCATATTATTGTCTCTGCACAGCGTTTCAACGACAGGTTGTCTCTGGACAGCGTTTCACCACATGAGCATGCAACAGCTGCTGCTGGTTAAAGATCGTTAACTAGCTGCGGAGTCGGAGTTGCTCAATCAAGCACGGCTGCGTCAGGGAGATGAGAGAGGGAGAGAGAGGGTCCGTGTGTGTGATGTCAGCTTATCAACAGGGCAGCCCTGTGTCAAACTGGTTGGCGTAGCTAGCATGAAATACCTCCAAATAGGTGATCCTTTGGCTTGCTCCATGCTGTTAGCTGCTGCTGCCTAGCCTACATCAGCTTGTTTGGAAACAGTCTACCCCAGGCGTGCTGAGCACGTTGCTAGCGTATGACATCACACGCTGCACACACATAGAATTAGAGTGAATAGAACGGCCCCTATGGATCGGTCTATGGATCGGGCCATTTGCCACCGATACCCGATCTAGAATTTTGTGCTATATCGGGGCCGATACCCGATACCAATATCGGATCGGCGCATCCCTAGACAGAACCAGTCCACAGTCTGTCCAAACTGTCAATCTGATCTAATGACATGAACCATTCCACAGTATGTCCAAACTGTCAGTCTGATCTAACGACATGAACCAGTCCACAGTATGTCCAAACTGTCAGTCTGATCTAATGACATGAACCAGTCCACAGTCTGTCCAAACTGTCAGTCTGATCTAATGACATGAACCAGTCCACAGTCTGTCCAAACTGTCAGTCTGATCTAATGACATGAACCAGTCCACAGTCTGTCCGAACTGTCAGTCTGATCTAACGACATGAACCAGTCCACAGTCTGTCCGAACTGTCAATCTGATCTAATGACATGAACCAGTCCACAGTCTGTCCAAACTGTCAGTCTGATCTAATGACATGAACCTGTCCACAGTCTGTCCAAACTGTCAGTCTGATCTAATGACATGAACCAGTCCACAGTATGTCCAAACTGTCAATCTGATCTAATGACATGAACCAGTCCACAGTCTGTCCAAACTGTCAGTCTGATCTAATGACATGAACCAGTCCACAGTCTGTCCGAACTGTCAATCTGATCTAATGACATGAACCAGTCCACAGTCTGTCCAAACTGTCAGTCTGATCTAATGACATGAACCCATCCACAGTCTGTCCGAACTGTCAGTCTGATCTAATGACATGAACCAGTCCACAGTCTGTCCAAACTGTCAGTCTGATCTAATGACATGAACCAGTCCACAGTCTGTCCGAACTGTCAGTCTGATCTAATGACATGAACCAGTCCACAGTCTGTCCGAACTGTCAGTCTGATCTAATGACATGAACCCATCCACAGTCTGTCCGAACTGTCAGTCTGATCTAATTTCATGAACCAGTCCACAGTCTGTCCAAACTGTCAATCTGATCTAATGACATGAACCAGTCCACAGTCTGTCCAAACTGTCAGTCTGATCTAATGACATGAACTAATCCCAGGTGGGCGGTGATGTATTGTACATATAAGTATCATGATTGGCCTGATGGTTCAAACACCGCCCCATCGGGAAACGAGAGGCAATCTGACAAAGCGCCACCGCAGTAAGCAGGAAGCAGGAAGCAGGAAGCAGGAAGCAGCACGCGTCCCAGACGGACTGACTCACCCGAAAATACCTTATGACCGGGGTGCCGCCTCGCGCTGCTGTGCAAACCCATTTTTGTGTAAGGAAGAACATTAACCATCAGTACACCGTGCCCTGCACTCATTCAGCCTATAGGTTTGTGTGTGTGTGTGTGTGTGTGTGTGTGTGTGTGTGTGTGTGTGTGTGTGTGTGTGTACTGTGCACTGTGCACACCACACACACACCTCTCTAATCAGTCTCCTTCATGTGTTTCCAGGTGATTCTCTCAGGTATCGTAGGCTTAACAACATGGAGGAGGCCGATGCTGCTGCTGGTAAGAGAAAGCATTTTTCTACCTTCCATAAGGCAGTGATTATTTACTCCCCATTATGATCCATCTCTCTTTCCTCCCTCCTCCTCCTCCTCCTCCCTCCTCCTCCTCCTCCTCCTCCTCCTCCTCCTCCTCCTCCTCCCTCCTCCTCCTCCCTCCTCCTCCTCCTCCTCCCTCCTCCCTCCTCCTCCTCCTCCTCCTCCTCCTCCTCCCTGCAGGTCAATGTGTTTGTGCTGCTGTCGGTGGTGTGTGTGCTCCTCAACCTGGCCGGCTTCATTCTCTGCTGCCAGGGAGCCCAGCTGGTCTCCAGCATGACCAACTGTCAACTGGTGAGACGTGTGTGTGTGTGTGTGTGTGTGTGTGTGTGTGTGTGTGTGTGTCTGTCTGTCTGTCTGTCTGTCTGTCTGTCTGTCTGTCTGTCTGTCTGTCTGTCTGTTTGTGTGCGCGTGTGTGTGTGTCTGTCGACGGGTGTGTTTGTTTTGGCCATCTGATTGGTGGTTCATCCTTCTCTTCCTCCTTAGTGGAAACTCATTAGCAACATGTTAAAACAATGACATCACCTCTGTTCATCCCACGGCTGCTGTTATTTCATAACAATAGAAATAGACGGAGACAAGATGGCTGCCCCATTTTCAATTCAGATTCATTGCTCAGATCCGATGTTTTTGTTTGGCTGTTCACATAATTGTTTTAATGTGGTCGTTCTTGCTAGCCTTCTTGTGTAGACGGCGTATACAGAGTCTAAGGTTGGGAGCGTGGTTCACTTCCCACAATTCTCTGTGCCGTTTTTACAACCCGGACCAAGTCTGCAATGCAGCTGGCATACCACACGGTGGCGCAGTAGCAGAGTATGCTCTCTATTGTGCTCCTGTGAAAGTTTATACTAGATGCTGAGTGGGGAGTTTGGCCTTTTTCAGCAACCACTTGTCTGTTATTTCAGAGCGAGGCGGGCGATGTGTGTTACTGCTGCGCCCTCACGCCCAGCTCCAAATGTCCAGAGGAGAAGCTGCTGCTGCTGCACCCTGCACCCTCCTGCACCACCATGAGGACACTGCTCAAGGTGGGGTGGGGGTGGGGGGGAATATGCCTATCTATGTCTATCTCACTATAAAAAAAAACTAATCTTTCATACTTACTAATTTATATTAATTTATGTATATGTCAATCTATATTACACATACATACATACATACACATGATAATGAATTCAGAGAGCATGAAATCCATTGGTTAATTTTTTAATTGTTACATTGCTATGGTTACAGCTCTGCTACAGTGTGTGTAGCCCATGGATGCTAGTTACAGTCATTGCTATGGTTACAGTTCTAGCTTGTAGATGTTTATATGGTTGCAGTTCTAGCTTGTAGATGTTTCTATGGTTACAGTTCTTTGTCTCGCGAATTGCAAATAGAATGACAAATGTATTAATAAAACCCATCGGACTCAGTGTGCAAGGTGTTTTTCAGATGACTGTGTGTGCAAAGAGCTTAACTCTTCTGATTGTGTCTCTTTGGTCTCCCAGAAAGTCTTGTTTGCGCTGTGCGCTCTGAATGCTCTGACCACAGCGGTGTGCCTCATGGCGGCTGCCCTGCGTTACCTCCAGATCTTCACAACAAGACCTCCGTGCATGGTACCATACCTCCATGACCCTACAACCTCCACACCTCCATGACCAGACAACCTCCACACCTCCATGACCCTACAACCTCCACACCTCCATGACCCTACAACCTGAACACCTCCATGACCCTACAACCTGAACACCTCCATGACCCTACACCTGAACACCTCCATGACCAGACAACCTCCACACCTCCATGACCCTACAACCTGAATACCTCCATGACTCTACAACCTGAACACCTCCACGACCCTACAACCTGAACACCTCCATGACTCTACAACCTGAACACCTCCATGACCCTACAACCTCCACACCTCCATGACCCTACAACCTGAACACCTCCATGACCCTACAACCTGAACACCTCCATGACCCTACAACCTTCACACCTCCATGACCCTACAACCTCCACACCTCCATTACCCTACAACCTGAATACCTCCATGACCCTACAACCTGAACACCTCCACGACCCTACAACCTGAATACCTCCATGACCCTACAACCTGAACACCTCCACGACCCTACAACCTGAACACCTCCATGACCCTACAACCTGAACACCTCCATGACCCTACAACCTGAACACCTCCATGACCCTACAACCTCCACACCTCCATGACCCTACAACCTGAACACCTCCATGACCCTACAACCTGAATACCTCCATGACCCTACAACCTGAACACCTCCATTACCCTACAACCTCCACACCTCCATGACCCTACAACCTGAACACCTCCATGACCCTACAACCTGAATACCTCCATGACCCTACAACCTCCACACCTCCATGACTCTACAACCTCCACACCTCCATGACCCTACAACCTCCACACCTCCATGACTCTACAACCTCCACACCTCCATGACTCTACAACCTCCACACCTCCATGACCCTACAACCTGAACACCTCCATGACCCTACAACCTGAATACCTCCATGACCCTACAACCTGAACACCTCCATTACCCTACAACCTCCACACCTCCATGACCCTACAACCTGAACACCTCCATGACCCTACAACCTGAATACCTCCATGACCCTACAACCTCCACACCTCCATGACTCTACAACCTCCACACCTCCATGACCCTACAACCTCCACACCTCCATGACTCTACAACCTCCACACCTCCATGACTCTACAACCTCCACACCTCCATGACTCTACAACCTCCACACCTCCATGACCCTACAACCTTCACACCTCCATGACTCTACTACATGAACACCTCCATAACCCTACAACCTCCACACCTCCATGACCATGCAATCTCCACACCAGGCAGTTGTGATTGATTACTGATGTAGGCTCTATTGAGCTTGGGTCCAGCGACAAACTACAACCCACAATCTGACCAATAAGCACACTGCAAAACCCACAATCTGACCAATAAGCACACTGCAAAACCCACAATCTGACCAATAAGCACACTGCAATTCACTTGTCAGATATATTCCCCGAAACATTCCAAAGTCTGTGTACATTTCCTTTTCTTGACTTGTTAGACATGACTGCTTGTTGATTTATGATGAAGTCATCACTGTTCTGTGATAGGATGAGCCCCGGGCCACGGTGGAGGAAGGGGAGGAGCCTACTCTGGCCCCGGACCCAGATGAGTTTGTGGCTCCAGCTCCTCCCCCCTCCTACTTCTCCACCTTCTACTCATACACGCCACGCCTGGCTCGCCGGTAATGCCACACACACACACACACACACACACACACACACACACAGGAAACTAGGTGAAGATAATGTGAGATATATTTTTTTTTGATACAGCTGTTTGGAATGAGCAAGAAATGCAGATTTAAGTGAGAATTCCCAGTGAACCATTCTAAAAGTACTGTGGTCTAGTAGCCTGGTACCAGAAATGGCAATTATTTCTGGGACAATCAATCAACCAACAAACAGTTGTTGTCATGACAGGAGCCCAGGAAGAATAGCTGCAGCTCTGCTGTAGTTAATGGGGATCTTAAATAAAGACAAAGGCCAATTGAGCTGAACAGTCACGTGACATCTCTTGCCCCGGAAGAGGGTTCCCCATTCACCCCCCCCCCCGTCTTTATTTTTTGCTAAAAGTGAAATGTTTTATGATCACTCACGAGTCAGTAGGTCACAGGTTAGTAGGGTCATCTGTGGCACTTCCGTGACCGTGGAGAGCGAAGGTCCGTTTCTCAATGGATTTGTCATCTAGGAGGGTTAATAAACAAATTTAGCCGGGGTGTATTTTTAAAAAAGGCGGGGAAAATATTTGAGAGACCAAAATCCAAAATGTCTGCCGTGGAAATGAACTTTTTAATGGTTTGACCTACAATGATGCACAATACATGGTTTCAGAGCTTATTCTGGTCAAGGAATACATATTTGGTGTTTATATAATGATTTGACTTATTTTTTACCTTCAAATACAAGATGGCTGCCAATTTTGAGCTCTAAAAGGCAGTTTTTTCAAAATCGTCATAGAGCCTTCATATTAGGCTTGAATGACAGGTCTTCTCATGATGAGTTGAATAATATACAGTATAAGTACACAGAAGTAATCTCTGAGGTCATTAAAGTCAATGTTTGTGTGTAAACAACAGTTGCTGATTTGCGGTTTCCCATTAAATAGGGTAGGCTACTGAGAATATGGTGTCCAGTTCATCCCATCACATTTTCATAATGAACCAAAAACAATTTTGCACTATAGCCTAACATAAAATAGTATTCTGTATGCAAAGCTAGCAAGGTTAGTTGCTTGAGCTGAATTTAAAGGTCAACTCAAAACAAACAATGAAATTAACTTTGAAATTAAAACTGAATCCTAGGCTATTAAATTTCATCAGCACACAGTAAAGGAAACTTGTCTTTGAACTCAGCTGACTGTCTAGTCCTAATCGCTGTTGTGCAATGTCCCTTTTCAGTGAAGTTTTAGTTTTTGTTAAGAGTATGGACTTTTAATCTTGACCTTGTTGGTAGGCAACGGCCCTTTTTCAGTCAAGCATTTTCAGATTAGCCCAGTCAGTCTGTGAAGCAGTCAGTGTCAGCACTTGCGCGAGCTCGCTTTTTCTCTAACTAATGTTAACATTACACACTTTAAGACACTTTGTTTGAGGATATAAAAGGAGGTACGGTGGGGTAGTGGTAAGCACTATCGCCTCACAGCTCGAAGGTCGTGGGTTCGATTCCCACCTGGGACGATGTGAACGCTGAAGGAATGCGTGCCCGTCCGCATGTCCTCGAGTGCCCACCGCCCGGGTGGGGTCGTCAAAAGGGCCTTTCTGTGTGGAGTTTGCATGTTCTCCCCGTGCCTCCCGGGGGTTTCCTTCATATAGGAACCCCCTTCACCAAAAACATGCAATATCCTGGTTGCTAATGTGGTTCCTCCTCTGGTCGTTAAGGGCGCCTGTTCAGAGGGAGGGGAACTGGTTGGAATAGTGTGAACCTCCCACGTGCTATGTCCTACCGGTGAAGCTTCCCCTGTCAGGTGAAAAGAAGCGGCTGGCTAACTGCCCATGTCTCGGAGGAAGCATGGAGCCAGTTTCGGCTCTCCCCAGATCGGCAGAGGGTGGAGTAGCAACCAGGATAAAGAAATTACGTTAGCACTAATGGGGGATAAAAATGGGATAAAAAATCGGGGGGGGAATATATAAAAAAGAAAAAGAAAAAGAAAACTTTGTTTGAGGTTATCAACGTTATTCACTAGTCTAAAGATAGTTCTACCATCAAGAACATATAAAACAAAAGCAAAAACAATTTTTCATTGTCATCATTGATATTTGGTGTTAGCTAACGTTAGGTAACGTTATTATTTTTAGCTAAAGTTAATGTTATCTGTCTCCACAATTCTGTCAACTGACATATGCATTTGCTTTTGAAAATAAACAGCGTATAACAGCAATATAATATAACAGTAATATAATAGCGAGTTGCTTTCCCTCCCAATGAAAGACAAAGCACACAATGTCCTATGAATGTGTCCTAAAATGTGACAAGCCTTGCAAGCCCACCGATACAATAAATCAAGGCAAATGGGACAGCTTACAATTAAAAGCCCAAGACTGGTCAGGACTTGATAAATTTGATGATGTTTACACGCCCACCTCCTGGGAAGATGGGGCAACCAATCGGTACATGCATTCGTCATGTTATATTTCTATTTAATCTTCAGTTATGCTTAAGCAAGCCAGGCTGTTTATTTTCAAAAGCAAATGCATATGTCAGTTGACAGAAGTGTGGAGACAGATAACATTAACTTTAGCTAAAAATAATAACGTTACCTAACGTTAGCTAACACCAAATATCAATGATGACTTCTGCAAATAAAAATTGTTTTTGCTTTTGTTTTATATGTTCTTGATGGTAGAACTATCTTTAGACTAGTGAATAACGTTGATATCCTCAAACAAAGTCTCTTAAACTGTGTAATGTTAACATTAGTTAGAGAAAAGGCGAGCTCGCGCAAGTGCTGACACTGACTGCTTCACAGACTGACTGAGCTAATCTGAAAATGCTTGACTGAAAAAGGGCCGTTGCCTACCAACAAGGTCAAGATTAAAAGTCCATACTCTTAACAAAAACTAAAACTTCACTGAAAAGGGACATTGCACAACAGGGATTAGGACTAGACAGTCAGCTGAGTTCAAAGACAAGTTTCCTTTACTGTGTGCTGATGAAATTTAGTAGCCTAGGATTCCGTTTTAATTTCAAAGTTAATTTCATTGTTTGTTTTGAGTTGACCTTTAAATTCAGCTCAAGCAACTAACCTTGCTAGCTTTGCATACAGAATACTATTTTATGTTAGGCTATAGTGCAAAATTGTTTTTGGTTCATTATGAAAATGTGATGGGATGAACTGGACACCATATTCTCAGTAGCCTACCCTATTTAATGGGAAACCGCAAATCAGCAACTGTTGTTTACACACAAACATTGACTTTATTGACCTCAGAGATTACTTCTGTGTACTTATACTGTATATTATTCAACTAATCATGAGAAGACCTGTCATTCAAGCCTAATATGAAGGCTCTATGACGATTTTGAAAAAACTGCCTTTTAGAGCTCAAAATTGGCAGCCATCTTGTATTTGAAGGTCAAAAATAAGTCAAATCATTATATAAACACCAAATATGTATTCCTTGACCAGAATAAGCTCTGAAACCATGTATTGTGCATCATTGTAGGTCAAAGCATTAAAAAGTTCATTTCCACAGCAGCCATTTTGGATTTTGGTCTCTCAAATATTTTCCCCGCCTTTTTAAAAAATACACCCCGGCTAAATTTGTTTATTAACCCTCCAAGATGACAAATCCATTGAGAAACGGACCTTCGCTCTCCACGGTCACGGAAGTGCCACAGATGACCCTACTAGGTTGGCTTGGATCCAGCCTTAAAACTTATATATGGATTTTTCTAAATGTCTGTGGAGTAAATGAATGGGGAACTCTCTTCCGGGGCAAGAGATGTCACGTGACTGTTCAGCTCTATTACCCAGATTTTAGTTTTCTTTCCCCCAGGGTTGATGGTATCTGGGCAGTGGAAGTGTTATGGCAATAACTTGAACTCATGAGTTGTGTTGTCTGGCTTGTGTGTTTCAGGATGTTTGAACTCATGAGTTGTGTTGTCTGTCTGGCTTGTGTGTTTCAGGATGTTTGGGGACAGTGTGATCCCCCTACCTCATATCTATGGGGCTCGGATTAAAGGGGTGGAAGTCTTCTGCCCCTTAGATCCTCCTCCTCCATACGAGGCTGTCGCTGGAAGCTCCGCCCACACTACAGTCACTCAGGTACACAGTACACAGTACACTAGCTTAGCATCATGACACTACAGTCACTCAGGTACACAGTACACAGTACACTAGCTTAGCATCATGACACTACAGTCACTCAGGTACACAGTAAACTAGCTTAGCATCATGACACTACAGTCACTCAGGTACACAGTAAACTAGCTTAGCGTCATGACACAAGTCACTCAGGTACACAGTAAACTAGCTTAGCATCAGGACACTACAGTCACTCAGGTACACAGTGAACTAGCTTAGCGTCATGACATTACAGTCACTCAGGTACACAGTAAACTAGCTTAGCATCATGACACTACAGTCACTCAGGTACACAGTAAACTAGCTTAGCATCATGACACTACAGTCACTCAGGTACACAGTACACTAGCTTAGCATCATGACACTACAGTCAATCAGGTACACAGTACACTAGCTTAGCATCATGACACTACAGTCAATCAGGTACACAGTAAACTAGCTTAGCGTCATGACACTACAGTCACTCAGGTACACAGTAAACTAGCTTAGCGTCATGACATTACAGTCAATCAGGTACACAGTAAACTAGCTTAGCGTCATGACACTACATTCAATCAGGTACACAGTAAACTAGCTTAGCATCATGACACTACAGTCAATCAGGTACACAGTAAACTAGCTTAGCGTCATGACACTACAGTCACTCAGGTACACAGTACACTAGCTTAGCGTCATGACACTACAGTCACTCAGGTACACAGTAAACTAGCTTAGCATCATGACACTACAGTCAATCAGGTACACAGTAAACTAGCTTAGCATCATGACACTACATTCAATCAGGTACACAGTAAACTAGCTTAGCGTCATGACACTACAGTCACTCAGGTACACAGTACACTAGCTTAGCGTCATGACACTACAGTCACTCAGGTACACAGTAAACTAGCTTAGCGTCATGACACTACAGTCACTCAGGTACACAGTAAACTAGCTTAGCATCATGACACTACAGTCACTCAGGTACACAGTACACTAGCTTAGCGTCATGACACTACAGTCACTCAGGTACACAGTAAACTAGCTTAGCATCATGACACTACAGTCAATCAGGTACACAGTAAACTAGCTTAGCGTCATGACACTACAGTCACTCAGGTACACAGTAAACTAGCTTAGCGTCATGACACTACAGTCACTCAGGTACACAGTAAACTAGCTTAGCGTCATGACACTACATTCAATCAGGTACACAGTAAACTAGCTTAGCATCATGACACTACAGTCACTCAGGTACACAGTAAACTAGCTTAGCGTCATGACACTACAGTCACTCAGGTACACAGTAAACTAGCTTAGCATCATGACACTACAGTCACTCAGGTACACAGTAAACTAGCTTAGCGTCATGACACTACAGTCACTCAGGTACACAGTAAACTAGCTTAGCGTCATGACACTACAGTCACTCAGGTACACAGTAAACTAGCTTAGCATCATGACACTACAGTCACTCAGGTACACAGTAAACTAGCTTAGCGTCATGACACTACAGTCACTCAGGTACACAGTAAACTAGCTTAGCATCATGACACTACAGTCACTCAGGTACACAGTAAACTAGCTTAGCATCATGACACTACATTCCATCAGGTACACAGTAAACTAGCTTAGCGTCATGACACTACAGCCACCCAGGTACACAGTAAACTAGCTTAGCGTCATGACACTACAGTCACTCAGGTACACAGTACACTAGCTTAGCATCATGACACTACATTCCATCAGGTACACAGTAAACTAGCTTAGCGTCATGACACTACAGTCACTCAGGTACACAGTAAACTAGCTTAGCGTCATGACACTACAGTCACTCAGGTACACAGTAAACTAGCTTAGCATCATGACACTACAGTCACTCAGGTACACAGTAAACTAGCTTAGCATCATGACACTACAGTCAATCAGGTACACAGTAAACTAGCTTAGCGTCATGACACTACAGTCAATCAGGTACACAGTAAACTAGCTTAGCATCATGACACTACAGTCACTCAGGTACACAGTAAACTAGCTTAGCATCATGACATTACAGTCAATCAGGTACACAGTAAACTAGCTTAGCATCATGACACTACAGTCAATCAGGTACACAGTAAACTAGCTTAGCGTCATGACATTACAGTCAATCAGGTACACAGTAAACTAGCTTAGTGAATTCTATGATAGGTTTGTATTAGAATAGCAGCGTGTCCTCTTCTTTCAGGAGACAGAGATCGCCATGACAGAGCTGACGGTAAACGAGACTACCAGCCCTGAGGAAGGAACCTCTGTCCAAGGTAGGACACACATTCACACACAGAACCTCTGTCCAAGGTAGGACACACATTCACACACAGAACCTCTGTCCACCTTATCTCCACATCTCCACATTATACCTGTCTGTTCACATCAGCTGTGTCAACCCGACGGCCCGTCACATTTTTGGGGAGTTGCATTGCGAGGGCGAGTACAAATTGTGCTTCAGAAACTGCGATTCATTGTGTGTGTGTGTGTGTGTGTGTGTGTGTGTGTGTCTTTGCGTGTCTTTGCTGTTTTCTGTCTTAGACATAAGCCCCCCATCGGTATTGGCAGTACCAGTCCCGGTGGCCCAGGCCCATCCCCTTTGTCAGCAGCACACCTCATCACTGAGACCCTGGAGGAGACCCAGGATCCAGCGCTCCAACAGTGACCCTGTCCTGCTGGACCTGCCTGCTAAAGGTTGGCTTTCCCTTTGCCCCCTGCCTGCTTATCTAGTTTCAGAAATATTTTACAGCTTTTCCCCGCTGACCAATTATTTGTAAGTATTTTTTCTCTTGCAGTTTTTTCCTTGTATATATTTATTTGTTATTGTTACTGTGGGAGGGTCTGTGAGACGTAGGAGGAGCCCGGCCTGGAGTCACCCACACAGGGCCTTAAAGACCCTCCATGCACCGAAGGGCCTTACAATACTGCGGTGTAGCACTAACTCTATTGCAGCGGATTGGGAGGTGATCACTCACTTTCCCCTAGGGTCCTCCCTCTCCATTTACACGTGTTATATTTTTATGTCTTTATCCTTTTATCTTTTTATTCTTTTAGTAGCTGTTCCTTTATATTTATTTTTTATATATTTTTATTTTTCCCTGTTTGATTGCTTGATTGTTTTTATCATGCATCTGTAAAGCACCTTGTGAAGTCCTTGGATTTTAAAGCGTGCTATATAAATTGAATTTATTATTATTATTATTATCAACCCTTCCGCGGGCAACGTTGCAGACAGAGTAGGAAGGCTGATCAGTGAGCGGCTGCTTCTGGGACGCGGGTCGGGGTCTTAATCGGCCTTGGCCGGGTCTACTGGGCGAGGGTGTATGATGTTGACAGACCCGAAACACCCCACGACCCCAGCTAACATCACTGATGACGCGTCCCAGCGCATGCTGTAGCATGTATTTTAAACCTGGGAAAATGCCAGTTTAAGTCAGTAGGGTCTTTCACACCGGCCATGAAAGCCGAAAAATGCGCGGAAATTAGGATTCGCGGCTCCGATGTGAAAGGCATAAACGCGCGTTGGTGGGTAATTATTGTACGCCTTTTGTCCCGGCACCAAAGGTTGTCACATCGCCGTATTGGCGGACAACCCGCCTCCACTTGAAAGGTCGTCGTAGCGAGCCGGAAAAGGTGCGAATGGTCAGCTCATTCATAAAAAAATTACAGGGGAAATCACCTCATGTATCAAGAAAGTGACAAGTGAAAGTAAAAAAAGTAGACTGATAGACAGACCTATCTCCACACACCACACTGTGCGAGGCAGCGCTTCATACGAATCGCTCATAAGATCGTGGTGTTTTTGCAATGTCAGCGTAGGTAATTATTATGTATATTAACTTTATTACAACTTTGGCATGACAATATCTGCTGCTTTACCTTAACACAGTGTGAGTGTTACAGTTACAACAGCCAACTAGTCCGCTGCTCTCGCTTCAGGCAGCCTCGCACTGTCCCCCTGTCTAGTGCAGGCTGCGGCTGAACAGAACGCACTGAGGTGAGGTGTCAAGATTTCATCTCTGAGCTCTCTGATAGGCTATTGCTTGATGTGTAACCAATCAGATAGCGCTGTGGGCGGGACATTGCTCCAGACACAGAACTACTGTAGGAGGGGATTCTTCCAGGTGCAGCAGCCGCAAATTAGCGCATTTTTTTATTAAGTTATGATATCGGCAAACAGCCAATGAAAATGCCGATACAGATCTCCTCAGCGGACTAGGAGAAGGAGGAAAGTCTGTTGTTGAATTGAATTCGTTCATCATACAGTAGCCTAGGCTACACTAACCTATGAAAATATTAATTTGGGCTAGGAGGAGCTGGAAATCCCTCTGCTCGCCTTTCAATGCGGGAGCGGGGGATTTCACCTGAAAGTACAGAGCAGCACGGTAATGTGGCCGTGCTGCTTGGCTCTGTGTGAAAGCAATTTCTGTGGCGAGGCGGCTGGCTTTACGGGACTCCTAAACGGCTATTTTTCCGCGATCTGTGTATGAAAGAGCCTAGTACTCTTCTGGCTGTTGTGGCTGCCTTCGCAGCACATACTGTATCCTGAGGCTGTCCGTTAGCTGAACACACTTTTTACCTGCACTTTGAATGCAGACGGTAGCTGCACAAAGCAACACCTTAAAGTTTTAAACAAATGCTGTAGCAGAATGCACTTTACAACGGCTCTCACCATATTTTAGGTATGTTTGAATGTATGAATTGGATAATTGTTTTTGCTGTTCTTATTTCTTTTTTTTTATCACCTGTGTGTTTTCTATGTTTTCTGTCCGTTTTTAAGAGCTGCAATGAGACAAATTCATATCAACTCTGTTGACATGACAATAATGTAATAATATTCAATCTTCAATCTGAAAAACACAAAACACCATCCCAGTCCACGTCATGTCAACTAATAATCCCCTTTCCCTCTCCTTTCTCCTCCTAGTGCTGAGCAGCGATGCTCCCCTTGCTGCTTCCCTTCAGACCACTGATTCTTCCACCCAGACCTCCCAGCCCGCGTTGGCTGCTCAGACCCAGGGACAGGTCACCCTACGGCGGGGGAGGGAGCGCCGCCGGCCCCGGCCTTCCTCCATGGTAGACTACCAGAGCTACCAGCACACCCAGCAGCTGGTCAGGAGAATACTGGAGCAGCCGGCCGCCCAGGGCCTGGCCCCCGAGCTCCAGGAGCTGGTGGACAGCATACGAGATGTCCTCCAGTCAGATCAGGAGCACATGGAGGAAGCTGTCCGCTGTGCCAGCTACATAGAACAGGTAGGAGTTCAGATAGGGACAGGGAGAGGTATGATGCATAGTCTACAGATCATCTGGAATCTCACAAGCTTATTTCAAAGTATAGTTTTACAAGCTAGCAGTCACTTCACATTGGATGAAGTTTGAACTACAGCAAGAATATACTAGGTTTACTGCAGTGTATACAATACAGAAACTTAACGTAGCAAAACATCTAATCACATAACCAGCGAGTTGACTACATTGAAGAGTCTCCCCGTGCCTCCTGGTTGTTTCCTTCATATAGGAACCCCTCAGCAAAACATGCAATATCCTGGTTGCTAATGTGGTTCCTCCTCTGGTCGTTAAGGGCGCCTGTTCGGAGGGAGGGGAACTGGTTGGAATAGCGTGAACCTCCCACGTGCTATGTCCTACCGGTGAAGCTTCTTCCCCTGTCAGGTGAAAAGAAGCGGCTGGCTAACTGCCCATGTCTCGGAGGAAGCATGGAGCCAGTTTCGGCTTTTCCCAGATCGGCAGAGGGTGGAGTAGCAACCAGGATAAATAAATTAAATTAGCACTAATGGGGGATAAAAATGGGATTAAAAATTGGGGGGGCGGGGATGGAGCACTCTGCTGTCTAAATTTCACAAATCGTTTTTAATTTAAAACAAATGCTCTTTATTATGTATGAAAGTACCAATCAGATTTATTTACTTATTAATTGAAGGTGGTGGAACGGTGCATTTTAAGCCCTGATAGTACCTTTTGTTTTCATCATGCAATGACATTTTACATGTCCATTCTTAGCTTCATACAGAACACAATTAGAATCAGAATTATTTTAACAGGGTTAGAACAGGCTTAGTACAGGGTTAGAACAGGGTTAGAACAGGGTTAGTACAGGCTTAGTACAGGGTTAGAACAGGGTTAGTAGTAGTACGATATGGATCTTTTCTGCTCTACTAAACACAACTGAACAAACTTCATGTCCCTTAACAATGAATTCCTGGTAGAGGGGTCTCTTGTGCTTCAGCCCCCCCACAGAGGGAGGTTGGTGCTCTCAGGACAGGACAGTATTCACAACAGAAAGAAATGGGTAAACCCAAGAAGGACCTGGACCACTCAATTCACTGGAATACATTTAATTCACTTATACCAACGTTTTGACGCGACAGCGTCTTCATCAGAGTGACGACATTATCGGCGTCATATAGGCAAGTGCGTCACGCGGACGTCACATGAGGTGAGGTCACTAGGATTGCGCGTGGTGCGAGGCAGCGTGTCTGGTCTTCATCTTGAAACTAGGTCGAGACCACCATTTCAATTTTGACTCTGATGAAGACGCTGTCGCGTCAAAACGTTGGTATAAGTGAATTACTGCACCTATAAGTGAATTACATGTATTCCAGTGAATTGAGTGGTCCAGGTCCTTCTTGGGTTTACCCATTTATTTCTGGAATTAATTCCTGGTGTAATTTTTCTTGTTCTGCCCATTTATAGTTTCACAACCTTCATTAGATATGTTCAGTAAGCTGGTTTGCAAGCTTTTTTTTCTCTTTTTTTTAACTTGGTGTTATTTGTATTTACAAGTAGCATTAAAATATCTTTTAAATTTGGCATTCTGAAATCTGCAGATACAAGCGATTCATCATTTAGACTCGTTCCAACAGCATTAAGGCCTTAACACTGCTGCTTCCTTTCAGGTGTTTACTGAGACGGAGATGGGTCAGTGTTTCCCGGCCAGTCAGCCTGTGGTCTCCCGGCGTCGACCTCCTCAGCAGCAGCAGGGCGGCTCTTCCCAGACTCTCCCTCTGCCCCCCAGGAGGAGGCCTGGTCTGCTCCACCTGCGGAGCTGTGGGGACCTCAGCTCCTTCACCTGGGAGGCAATACAGCCTGCGGAGCACCAAGGAACTACTGCAAAGCTGGGGTCGAGGGCGGGCTCTAGGACGGGGTCGAGGGTGGGGTCGAGGACGGGGTCGAGGGTGGGGTCTAGGACAGGGTCGAGGGTGGGGTCTAGGACAGGGTCACGCCTAGATCACCATGAGCGCCCCCACAGTCTGATAGGGGTCTTCAGAGAGACGGTGCTTTGAAGAGACATCATTGTATTGCCTAACAGAAATCTTTTGGGCCACAACTGGTAGAAACTGGGACTGTTGTTTCTAAACAATTAGAGAAAGCTGTTAAAAAAGACATTCAGCAACTCATGGACTGCAAATATCTGTTGAGGAGGCGTAGCGTTTGTGACGTGTGCATATGATGTGTGTGTAAGCACGTGTCCATATAGTGTACCCTCCCCCCCCCCCCCACACACACACACACACCCTCCCTCCCCTGGGCACCAGCAGTGGTTGCTCCTGAAAAGCGTTGCAGCCGGCGTTCCAAAGTTGCCAAACGTTGAACTTCTCAGAAAGACGCCGAGTGACGGAGATGCTGGCCATTTCCCATAGCAACAAGAAATATGGAGAAAGTGAAAGAGCTGGTTGAGAAATACGTAATCAGTGAATTTGCATTATTGTAACAGCGACCTTAAAGGCAGTATGGATTATACCAGACATGTATTGGGAATGATCTGGTAAGCCAAACTTGCTTGTTCCACAACACTGTTTGGTCTGCTTGAAGTGCTAACCAGCTGATTACTGAACTAGCAGCTGGTCAGCTAACTAACCAGCTGATTACCGAACTAGCAGCTGGTCAGCTAACTAACCAGCTGATTACTGAACTAGCAGCAGGTCAGCTAACTAACCAGCTGATTACTAGCAGCTGGTCAGCTAACTAATCAGCTGATTACTGAACTAGCAGCTGGTCAGCTAACTAACCAGCTGATTACTGAACTAGCAGCTGGTCAGCTAACATCAGGTGACGTTGCTGTGATCTGGCTTTTATTTATTTCAACCCACAAAAAGTGCCTCAGCAAAAAAACGCAAGGTAAAAAATCAACGCTATATGGACACACGCCCTAATACGCAAATGCAAATGTTGAAAGTATGTGCCATGCTAATAGTGTTTTTGCGATTGTTAATTTTTCAAACAGAAAAATATGGCCACCTGTATTGAAACATAGTAGCCAGAATCCAAAGGTTTTATATGGTTTCTAAAAGTTTATTATAATAATATATACTGTATCTTGAAATAAATCTGCATTTACTTCAGTCAACGCCTGTTGCTATACATGCATAATGGTGTGATGGCAATGCTTTGACATGTACAGTATGTTGATATTATTAAAAGGTCAGAGGTATTGGCTTAACCCGGGGTCACGACCCTGAGGTTGGGAACCACTGGCTGAACCATATTCAGGTCACAGATAAGGCGTGTGTTGTCTTCTTTGTAAAGCACGTCTAATGAAATGGGCCTGGATGTCATTGAATGGTCTGCATTGATCGTGGAGGCAAACACACCTACCATTAGGGATGGATGGTATAGTCCACCAATACTGAACAATACAGTGTGCCTTGCTTTCATCACTGTGACCTGTGTGACCAGTTTCATCTCTTGTCCAGTAGCAGTAGTAATAATGATCATAATAAAAACATTTAATATATATTTTTGGGGCATTTTTGCCTTTATTCGACAGGACAGTGGGCAGAGAGATGGAGAGAGAGGGGATGACATGCGGCAAAGGACCACGGGTCAGATCCGAACCCAGTTCAGCCGTGTGAAGGACTAAGCCTTTGTGGTACACGCTCTACCAGGTGAGCGACCGAGACGCCCCCTTATAATTTATACAGTAATAATACAGTTTGTTAAAATTGGTTACAGACATTTGTCTTCAAAACTCTTATTTTCATTGCTTTGACACTAAATGCATTCAATGACCACAATGTTCAAAATTCTCAAATTCATTTTCAGTTCAAGTTCAATACTTTATTGCTATTTCAACCAGTTGATTGGGATTTGATGTAGTGCAGCTCAAAATACAACACAGTTCATGCATACATATAATTTCTTCCAGACCCAAAGATGATCAAATGTACACAAGTAAAAGGGAAAAGAAAAAGGGAAAACATTCCCTCCCTGTCCTGACCTCATGACCTCATGACCTCATGCCAAGCCAATCAGAGACATCCAATTAAAAAGGACTGTAGAGCAAATATGGGCATAGCCTACTGCACAGAGGACCCGTCGCTATGGGTGGGCCTTAATGACTCATTTATACTCCATTTTCATACGTAAATAGATGCGTCCGTTTCAAACGTTATTATCGTCACTGCCCACATACTTCATGCATCTTTCACGTTGGTATCATGTTAAGCAGTTAACCTAGAAAGGTACGTGCTTTTGGTGTCTAATCCCAGGTTTTAGGGCTCAAGGAATACAATTGAATCAGTGAAATTACCATCAGTTACTTATTTATTGACAAATCCAAGATGGAATCCCAATTTAACTAATCGATATCACCATGAAACTTCCCTACTTGATTACTTACAATTATTCTTATAATGTCTTAAGTTTGAATATGCAAATGCGGCATTCTCTAATGAAATATGCATTAATTTGCATGCATTTCCAGAACATAAATCTGAACATTGGATAAAGTCAGGTTCAAAATTTTTGTTTCATTTTGTTGATATATTTTGGATATCTCTTTTTATCACTCCATAAATCAGAAAATCCTGCCAACTTTGAAAACCTAGAAAAGGCAAGGTGTCCCCAGTAGGCTATGTGTCGAACAACGTAAAAAGGTTGCTCATTGTGATTATTGATCTTCCTTTCCTTGTGATAGTCTGCAGCTACTGTGGCCCATGTCTCTCTATTCCCTACATGTAGGTGTCCACTTGTGTGTCTCTTCAATAGATCTTTTGGATGCAGCTGCCTGAAAACCCTTTTTGTGCTCTGATATCTACGTTTAAGGGGATTTTTCTTCTGGTGGTGAGAGTGTGAACCACTTTTGCATCTATAGTCACCGGATTATTTGTGCCTATTCTATACACCCCTGTGTTTGCATACTGTGGTGGTTGGTGCAGGAGATAAATAGAAATATACAGGACAAAAAAGGTACAATAAAGTACGGTTTATTTTTCGACAAATAGAAAAGTAGACATACAAAAGTGTAACAAATATATACATATTCACATTTATCGAAATATTTACATCTACATTCAGTGACGAGAACACAAATGATCCACATCATGATTTATGGCTTCATGGTAATTGAACTGCTGTTATTAAGAAGTCTTTCAGTGCTGTAGTCCCACAGTGCAATGTTTCGGTCGCTCCTCTTCCACAGACCTACAGCTGAGATGTTTGGGCAGCAGTTGTTGAGGTCACACTTTTCACTTCCCAGAACTGAAAAAAACATGTCATTGCATTATTATTATTATTAAAAAGTCATGGGGACATAATAACACACTTGTAATACACTATTGATTTCTGTGTCTTTATGAGCACAATCCAGTCTAGCTTACCTGTTTCTCAAGTTCTGTATGAGCCTCTGGCCAAGTCGTGACTCTGGATTCAGACATTTCTCCCCTCTCGATGTTTTGACACTGGAGAGGAATACAAGAACAATGTTAGAGACAAAAGATGGAGAGTAACAGATGAAAACAATGGCATTGCAACAAATATGGTTTATGAGTTTGGGCTAATTTACTTACATAAGCTCCGTCTCTGAGCAGAAGATAGTTGGCTCGTGTAGCTGAGAACTCGTTATGAGTTTTGGGTTCATACGGTCGAGCACGCCGGTTAAACATTTGCAAGATTGACCTCCGCCTCGTTGCCCTGTGGAGAGGAGGGATACAGCATGGTTAAGGGCTGGTATGGTACATGTACATTAACAATGGGATGCAAACAGCATTGCAAAGGACAGGACTCTAAGAAATAAAATAACAGCGCAAAGTAACTGCAGATACTAGAGCATATGGAGAGATTCTGTGTCAATAATAACAAGTATATGTAATAAAATACAAATAAATATAAATGGAAAAAGATGACTAAATACTACAATTCACATTATGTATTAAAATTGTTGAATGCAGAAAATACAGAAACAAATCTATCTCTCCTCCACAAATAAATAATTTGCTATTTGTGTTCTGTCATGAATTATAGTACGGTATTTATCTTTTTCCATTTCTAGTTCTATTAATTTGATTACATAATGTACTGTGCAAAAATCTTAATAAGGCACAAAAAAATCCATAAAGCGAAGATGCCTTCAAAAAGAATGAAAAGTTTCTAAATATATATATATATATTTTTTAAAGTTGACTATAAAGAGCAGTCTACTGACACGCTAATGCACAAAACAAATAAATAAACATCTCAGACCAAATTTATGGAAACAATCTAGAGTACCTAAGACCTTTGCAGAGTGCTGTAAATTTACTATTAAAATGGCCAATTATTGGCACAGAAATCCCCCCATACATTCATGTAAACACTATGTAGTGAATCCATTAAAAAACACATTACCTTGTACATGGAGGGCGAGCAGGCAGAGGAGGAGAGAGGAGAGGACAGCTGAGTTCATTGTGCCGGCTGGAGGAGGTTGCTGCTTCAGACTCAGGATGTCTTCAGTCTTGACTGCTGAGCTGATTGTGACTGAAGGAGATCAGCCTTTTTATATAGGCTGACTTTCACTCTCATTTCCCTACATTCTCTCCTCTCCCCTCCTTCCTCCCATTCACTAGAAATCTGTCCTGGCTGCTGTCCAGATGTCGTAAATACTTTCACTCTCTGGTTCCTCTCCTCACACTCTGCTCTCTGCTCTCTCCTTCCTCCTCTGGATTTCCCGGAATCGACTCGTTTTAGGCAGAAGCTTCTGATGAGGACGGCTGCAGAATGCCTCTGCATCTCTCTAATACTGATGGAGGAGAGCTAGTTAGTTACTAGTGTATTGTTTTCCCAGTCAAGTATACAACAAATACATTGATACATTTATGTAAGGCATTTCAATCATTTTAAATTCAACTAGGTCCATAGATTTGAAAGCATATGAATTTGTGTGCTTTGCCCTGAACATCATAGTGGAGTGTTCAGTAAAGGATCTTCATGTCATCATGTCCTCATCATGTCATTTGGCAAACCAAATAATCTACATCAATATATTATTACATTACATTAACTTCAGTGACACAATAAAAATCCAAGCACATTTTGGGAATGAAAGCATGTAGCTGTGACAGACATGATGCAGCAAGAACCAGGATACTCCGCCTGGCTTTGCAATGCTCAAGATGAACATTCTTCGTGTGTTTCACTGTCGGGTGAAAACCTAATTTCTTGCAAAACGGCAACTTATCAGAAGCTCTGAAGCTAAAGAAGAACAGCCTTGTTGTCACCTTCACCACCAGGCATTTAGTTTGTCCTGATTAGGGATGTTCATTTTGAAAATTTTCCAAAATCGATAATCGGTGAGAATTAACGATCAATTATCGATTATCGATTTTATTAATACTTAGAAAATTTTCAATATTTTCAATTTTTTTTTTTTTTTTTTTTTTTTTTTTTTTAACAAAATGAATGCCTATGGCAGAAAATACGAAAGACAACGTGTTCTCCTCAATGAACTCTTTATTTCAATGTGTCTCCTCTCCAACACTGCTGTCCCCGGCGCATGCCGGTGTGAATTTCTCATGTTTAAAACAGTTTTGTTGGCACAAAGGCCCGTGCCCAGCCAGAAAACTAGAGACTATATGAAGCTCCACCTCACGTTAGTCGGCTGTGCAATGGAGTGGGGCGAGGAGGAACGAATTCCACCCAAACCTAGTCCAAAAAAAAATTTTTTTTTTTTTTTTTTTTTTTTTTTTTTAATAATTAAAAAATCGATCCAAATGCCACAGGATCGATTCCAATCCTTAACGATCGATTATCGATTTTCGATAATTGATGAACATCCCTAGTCCTGATGGTGTTTTTGGGCTGGACTGCACAAGCAGGGCCAGACCAACAAACACCATTATACAACAGATAGTGTCGGTCCATCAATTTGATGGGACAAGAGGTATTCCATCCGTGCTCAGGGATGTATTACCAAACTAGCCTACCGGGCCCAAGCCCAGGCCCAGGCCCAGGCCCAGGCCCAGACCCAGGCCCAGGCCCAGTCCCAGACCCAGGCCCAGGCCCAGGACCAGGCCCAGGCCCAGGCCCAGACCCAGGCCCAGGCCCAGGCCCAGACCCAGGCCCAGGACCAGGCCCAGGCCCAGGCCCAGGCCCAGGCCCAAGCCCAGGCCCAGGCCCAGGCCCCGGCCCAAGCCCAGGCCCAGGCCCAAGCCCGGCCCCAGGTCCAGGGCCAGGCCCACAAGCCAGAGCCTCTTCACAGGGCTATCGCATACCTTCCTGAGCCTGGGACAAAATGATCCCTTAGCGCCTCCAACCGTTGTTCCATAAGTTTATGGACAATTAGAAGGTTATTGTACTTTATTGTACTTCTTTAATTCAGTGCTGTAAATCCTGTGTTATCGAGACAAGGTCCAAAGTTGCCACCAGCCAAATACTGGTAAAATATATATATATATATATATATTTATATATTTGCTTCACTCACCAGCAAAAAAAAAAAAAAAAGTAATCTATGGCTGGTAAAATGGGAACATTCACATTGATTTTGGACAGTATTGAAATACAGGTGAATTTATGTCTTGTTATTGGCTTTGAGTGTTCAGGTGGCTGTGATGTAAATCCTGTTGAGATGCAGGTGAATGTATGTCTTAGTTATTATGCTGGCTTGAATTGTGCGTATGTGTGCTGTGGGGGGGCAGGGACCGTTATGTTATAATCTGTCTATAACAGCACAGGATGCATCACTGTCTGTATATCACTACGGTCTGGAAACAATAATTCAACATGGTAGATAATCATCGTTTCTACAAGAAATGAAGAAAAAAAAATCATGATTTGACCCTGTTTGAGTTGCTCGTCCACAAGTACCATACAGACAAATATGGCTGTCATAACATCAAAGTGCTAAGTGTTAGTGTTGGATGGAGCCAGTTGTTCCTGTTTCCCTTTCTCTTGTCGGATTCTCTTCTTCAGGCTTTTTAGGGGAAGTCCCCCCGGACAGGCACACATGCTACATGAGGACGGGAGGAGAGGAGAGGAGGGGAGGAGGCGAGGGGAGGAGGACGGGGTATTTCACTTTTTACTTCATCAACTATCATAAACGTACACACACACATGGAACCCCCCCCCTCCCCACACACACACACACACATGGACCCCCCCCCCCCCCACACACACACACACACATACACACACGCCCCTCCCTCTCCACACACACACACACACACACATGGACCCCCCCCCACACACATACACACACATGGACCCCCCCCTCCTCACACACACATGGACCCCCCCCCCTCCCCACACACACACACACACATGGACCCCCCGCCATCCACACACACACATGGACCCCTCCCCCCCACCCACACACACATGGACCCCCCCCCAACAAAGAGAGATGCTGATGTCAGCCAATCGTATGAGGGCAGATATTGCAGTATGTAATTAAGTCTGCTTCTTGATGAGCAGCAGTCAATCAGGGAAGGAAAAGGAGATCATGTGTCTTTGAGAAATCATGAAGTCAGCTGGATTCAGCTTCCAGTGACGTCAGGCTATCTGGTGGAAAAGGGAAGCAAGCCCAACAGATTCTTAGAGAAACGTCTTGTAAACCAAGAAAGCACAGATACTCTTTTTTTTCCAATATTTCTATATACTTTCTGTGAAACGTTCTTCTTGATATTGCATTTCATTATGACGGTTTATGCATTTGTTTATGTGATATTCAAGTTTTGATATTGCTGGTATCTGACCTGTTTGACTATTGTGTACAATGGTCGAATTGTATATTTATTGTATGTTTTCTATTTGCTCTATGTATCCGCGTATCACATGATTGGTCAGGTGACCCCTGAGAGGGTATTTGAGGGGTGTGTCTTTGCACTTGTTTCATGTCTGAGGAAGGGCTTTGTGTCACACGCGTGTGTTGGTAACTGAATAAATCGTTGGGAGCAGCATTTAGCATTTAACTCTACTTGTTCTTATCTTCACTTGCACTTCGGTCCTGCACCTGCTCTTCAACGTTTGATTGTTGGATGCGTGTGCCTTTTTGACCTTTTAGCATGAAGTTATAGATTCTGTGAAAACACAATCAATTAAAAAAGCTATGATGCAGCTTCCAGGCAAAATTAAACAAACAAATTAATAAATAATCCAAGATGCTTTGCCCCGTTGGCGGGGGGGCAACTTTGGCCTGTTAAACCACCAGGCTTGCATTATAATGGGCTCAAGTTACAGGCCTCTGGAGAAGTGCACAATATATTTAAATTGAGAGCCAAAGTGAACGTCACTTCCTGCTTTCTCCCTGAACCACCGCTGAAAAAAATATGAATGCCGGTGAACGGAGAATAACGTTACTTTGTCAATTTAAAACATACAGTTTGTCATCAAACTGAAACGTAGGGGTTAGTTTCGTATAAAAACTACATAGCTCATGGCATGTCGCCGGTCTTCAGCTTTGCCGGTAGAGAAAGTGACGTCACTTAGGCGACAGTGTATGTAGTCTTTCTGATTTATCACTTATAGTGCAACAGTTTTGGCAACAAACTGCGACTTTCTTGACATGCAAAGTTATGTTTTAAATTGACAAAATTAACGTTGGCACCGCGTGGCACAATTCAAACGGGATCAGAAAAGTAACGTTATTCTGCGTTCACCGCCATTCATATTTTTTCAGCGCTGGTACAGGGAGAAAAGGAGGAAGTGACGTTCACTTTGCCTCTCTATAGTATATCACACATGCACACTCAGCATGCGTCCTCTGGTCCTTCTTCCTCACACATCTGTTTGCTGTGGCAGGAGCGTTTCAGGGAAATGGGAAGTGAAAGTGAAACAGGTTGCCGTCAGGGAAAAAGCGGGAGATGGGGATCCCCGTCCTCGGCAGGGCGCCCAGCTTCCTGTGGCCTTACATCATGCTTTGATGCAACGCCAACTGTGACATTTGGCCTCCTTCACTGTGCTGTGACAGCAGTGTTACTTCAGGATGCACTGACTGATCTGATCTGGCATTTTCAGCTCCATGCAAAGCACATAATCTGTCCAACAGAGCACAACAGCACAACTGAAGAAACTATGGGAATGTATATATTTAAAAATAACAGAAGCATTCAACCTCTTTGCTTCATCTAGGCAAAAAATGCCACACTGGAAACAAAATTGCACAATATCTTCAAAATCTTAGATTGTGTGTCCATGTTTCATTCTAATACAAAACTATACCATATCTGTCTAAAAATTATTGTTAATTTGTCATTTTAAGTCAGTATGCTTAAATGGTAGATAGGCCTATAACTGGACAATATGCACGGTCCAAAATGTTTGAATGGTATAATGTGCACTTTTAATATGAGCTATTGTAGCCTAATTAGTTTATACTCATTCTGAAAATGTCGGTTTACCATCTGTGCTCTGTCTTTCTGGTGCTGCTGCGCTTCACTTAAACTTAAACTTCACTTAAAATCCCAATCTTTGCTTACAGATGTCCATGCAGGTGTTTTATACACGTATAATATCTCTACGTACACAATGTTGAGAAGTAAGTAAGGGCCTAGGTGCTTTCACTCTCTCTGCCTGATGTGTTCATCATCATCACATGGTGCACTAAATCATCTTCACTTGATACATGCAGATATGACTTCTTCCAAGAAATCTTCACAAAACAAGAAACGTTCTCCAAGACAATTTCACTTTTACCAAGTAGGCCTTTATACAGCCTTTTAACAATAACACACCATGTAGCGAATGTGTTGTCCAGCAATGCTAGAATAAAGGTTATGGCAAAATGGTGTATATAATACATAGTAGCTACTAGGGACTTTGTAAATATGTGTCATTTGATTAATTTCAGCGAATTTCTTTTTAGGGGTTGAAGCCCTATTGTTTTTGTGCTGGTTTATTATTCGTGTTCTCCTTGTTGTTGCTAATCTGCCTCGACGCAAATTCCCGTGAGTTGGTAAATGGCAGAGACCTGAAATCTGGCACAATGAGAGATATTGGGTGCTAGTTTCTGCTCAAAAAATATTTTTCGAATCAGCCTGAAGGTGGCGCTATAATTAAAGGTTTTACGTTAAATGCCTTAACTTCCACGCCGTTTGTCCGATTTTTAAGCATTTGTTTTCCAGATGCTCTACAAATTTGCCTCAAGGTCCGTCTAGAAGATTTGTGAGATATTTTGAAAAGTTTGGAAAACACATTTTTGACATCTCCTCCTAGACCGTTTGACCGATTTCCACCAAAACCGCCAGGAAATATATTTGAATCGGCCTAATTGGGGCGCTGTAATTACAGGTTAAAATTCCCAACTTTGAAAGGCCATAACCCCCATGCCATTTCTCCAATTTTCAAGCAAGTCAAGTTTATTTGTATAGCACATTTCATACACAGAGGCAATTCAAAGTGGTTCACATAAAATGGTTGACAGGAAAAGAAAAGAAAAGAAGAGAATAAAATGGACATTTAAAAGCATCACAACAAAACTTTAAAAAAGAGTATAAAAAGTGCATTAAGCAACAGGCGCAGCAGTTGCAAAAAGAGCTAAAAACTTATAGAGGACTCATTGGGTTTGCATAGTAGCTGTCAGCAGTTAAAAGCGACGGTAAACATAAAGGTCTTTAGTCTATTTTTAAAAGTAAGTAAGGTTGGGGCAGATCGGAGGTCTTCAGGCAATTTGTTCCAGCTAGCAGAAGCATAGTGGGTAAATGCAGCCTTCCCATGATTTGATTTGATCCTAGGGACAGTTAATAAGCTGGACCCTGTTGACCTAAGAGTTCTAGACGGTTCGTAGCGTGGGAGCAATTCAGCTATGTATTTTGGGCCTAGGCCATTAAGTGATTTATAGACTAATAACAGTATTTTAAAATCTATTCTATGACACACTGGCAACCAGTGTAAGGACTTAAGAACTGGAGTGATATGATCAGCTTTCTTAGTCTTCGTTAGAACTCTAGCAGCAGCATTCTGAATGAGTTGAAGTTGCCTAAGTTCTTTTTTGGAGAGACCAGAGAAAAGGCTATTGCAGTAGTCTAACCTACTATAGATGAAGGCGTGAATTAGTTTTTCTAGATCCTGTCTGGACATGTATCCCCTAATTCTTGCTATATTTTTAAGATGATAAAAAGCTGATTTTCTGATTGTCTTAATCTGGGAGTTAAAGTTGAGATCGGAATCAATAATAACACCAAGATTTTTGACTTGATCCTTAGGCTTCAGGGATCGAGACTCAAGGCGTGCAGTGATTTTAAGCCTTTGTTCTTTGGGGCCAAAGACGATCACCTCTGTTTTGTCTTTGTTTAGCTGTAGGAAATTCTGGCACATCCAGTTATTTATTTGATCAATGCACTGGCACAATGATTCTATGGGCGCATAGTCAGCTGAGGAAAGAGTTATATACAACTGAGTGTCGTCTGCGTAGTTATGATAGGCTACTTTGTTTTTTTGCATAATTAGGCCTAGAGGGAGCAGATAAAGGTTGAAGAGAACGGGCCGCATAATGGATCCTTGAGGCACCCCACAAGTCATCCTAGTTAGGTCAGATGTGTAATTGCCAATGGAGACGAAGTACTTCCTGTCTTGAAGATAGGACTTGAACCACTGGAGGACCGTACCCGATAGCCCAACCCAGTTTTCCAGTCTGTCCAATAAAATTGAGTGGTCAACAGTGTCAAATGCAGCGCTAAGATCCAGTAGCACTAGAATCGAATTTTTGCCTGAGTCTGTGTTCATTCTGATGTCATTTATGACTTTAGTAAGCGCGGTTTCTGTGCTGTGATGGGGGCGAAAGCCTGATTGGAGTTAACTCATTCACCGCCAGTTTAGGACTGCCAATATTTAGCACAGGCCAAAGATTTTCATAATTGTTGGTCATCTTTCAAGACCCACAGTAAATTATCTATTAGCACCAGAGTGATTTGCAATACCTCAAAATGAAGATGTACGTCTCTGGGTTCACCAGGAAAAAAAAAGTGAGCTTTTAGCATGTTCTGTACTCTACTTATAGCCATTTATATACACCCTGTTTTCCCCCAAAATGTCTCTCTGAGAAAAGAAATTGCAGAAAATGGCATTTATGTATTTATGCACACAATCTCATGCAGAACTCGCTCTCAATTCTTTTATTTTGAACTGTATTGACATCAGACATGTAAATATTATTCGTTAGGACACAAATGACAAAAAAAAAAAAATATATATATATATATATATATACACATGAAGTGCTTTTTTTTTACATTCAACAATACAGTTTACTCGGTGTGAGTGAGTGTACAGACAGACAGACAGACAGACAGACAGACAGACACACCGACAGACAGACCGACAGACAGACAGACAGACAGACAGACACACACACACACACACACACACACACACACACACACACGATCCCCCTTTTAGATTTCTAACCCCACATATGATAAGCAATAACCACGCCCTGTGGCGCTGGGATTGGCCAGGAGCAACACTGGAGGGCACGCAGCCCAGCGATTACATGAACCAACTGAATAGCTCTTGAGAAAGGACAGCGGGCTGCTCTGACTCCCGCTTCTGCCTTGTGCCTTGCTGTTGTGTGTTTATTTTGCACCCGTCTTCGTCCATGTCTCCCCTTTCATATCCCCTGCTATCTGATCGTTCCCGTTTTCCCCTCGGCTATTCAACACGTCCTCACCGCCCTCGCAAACTGATCGATCATTTCCTCATTCCTCCGATGATCAAACACATCTCTTGATTACTTTCTCCCGGCTGGCACAGAGGAAGGCGACTCCAGCTCGTACAGCGCGCCGAGGCGCGTTTCAATGGCGTTTCTCCTGTCTGCACAAGGAAGCGTTACCAGTTTTCTGCTTTTCCTCCTGCTCAATTTCAAAACAACAGCTGCGGTATGTGTTTGTTCACGTGTTGTCTTAGATGATAGGGACCTGATACCATGTGACAGGCTGGGGAAGTGTTTAAACTACGCCCTGCAGTAATAAAAACAAAAACACGTCAAACACGTCATTGGCGGGGAGGGCTATTTCTGATAACACGTCAAAGACGTCATTGGCGGTGAATGAGTTAATCTAGGAGATCATTTGAGGTTAGGAATCTATTGAGTTGTAGGTAAACAACCTTTTCAATTATTTTGGCTATAAAGGGGAGATTAGATATTGGTCTGTAGTTACTGATTACCGATGCATCAAGGCTACACTTTTTTAGTAGGGGTTTAATAACTGCAGTTTTCAGGGACTCAGGAAAAGTGCCGGTCAAAAGGGAGCTATTAACTGTTTGCAATAGGTCCGACGACAGACAGTTATAAACGCTTTAAAAAAAGCTTGTTGGAAGGGTATCGAGACAGCACGAAGATGATTTAAAGGAACACTCTGCCCATTTTCAACCAGCTTTGTATCATTAGAACATCAGTAGTATATCAGAAAACTGTAAACTGTTTTGAAGTCTGTCATTTAATTTGACAGTTATTGAGTGTTAAAGTGTGGACCAGTGACATCACTGGTCCACACTAACTCAAATTATTAACTCATTAACTCAAATCAACTCTCAATAACTGTCAAACTAGATGAATGACTTCAAAACCGACATCTAGTTTGACAGTTATTGAGAGTTGATTTGAGTTAATGAGTTATTAATTTGAGTTAGTGTGGACCAGTGATGTCACTGGTCCACACTTTAACACTCAATAACTGTCAAATTAAATGACAGACTTCAAAACAGTTTACAGTTTTCTGATATACTAATGATGTTCTAATCATACAAAGCTGGTTGAAAATGGGCGGAGTGTTCCTTTAAGGCCTTGCACAGTTTCCTCTAAGATGTCGCGGTCAATAACGTTGAACTGGGACAAATTTATCGAACTAGGGATCTGCGGGTAGGATGATGTCACAGCATTTCTTGGTGTGATGCCACTAATAGCCTGCCTGATATTAATAATTTTGTCCGTAAAAAAGGCAGCAAACTCATTACATTTGACAGTAGAGAGGAACTCAGGTGCTACACAGAGAGGCGGGTTATCAACTGTGGCAAATAGAGTGTGTGCATTGTTCACATTTTTGTTAATTATATCGGAAAAGAATGATTGTCTCGAGGTTGTAGGAGTGAAGGCTTTCTTTGTAAATATCATAGTGAATGTGAAGATTAGTTTTCCACCATTTACGCTCAGCTTTCCTGCAATCTTTCTTTTTGCATCTAACGGATGCAGAATTTCGTCAGGGTGCTTTAATCTTTCCAGACAGCATTTTTAACCTAACAAGCGCCACACTATCAATAGTATTCAGAATTGTTGGATTGAAGTTATCGAGAATGTCATTGACAGAAGCTGATGTGGGAGGAGATAAAGAAAATGTCTCCATAAACAGCGCGCTGGTGCCTACATTAATGTCTCGTCTTTTAACGGTTTGTGACCTATTAATGATCTCAGGGGAGATTTCCATTTAAGAAAAGATGCAAAGATGGTCAGACAACGCAACATCAATAGTCAACACAGAAGAGGACTTAAAGCCCCTAGTAATAACTAAATCCAGGGTATGGCCTCGGATGTGAGTAGGCCCTGAAACATGTTGAGACAGATCAAAAGTGTCAAGTAAGATATTCAGTTCTTTGGCAAAATTATCATTGGGGTTATCAATATGAATATTGAAATCCCCAGCAATAGATATACAGTCATGTTCCATGAAAATTAAGGAGAGTAGATCAGCAAATTCAACGAGAAAGCTGCCTGAGTATTTTGGTGGTCTATAGATATTCAGCAGTAAAACAGTAGTTGAGCATTTCAGAATAGCAGCAAGGTATTCAAACGATGAGAAGTCTCCAAATGTTACCTGCTTACATTGAAACATATCAGAAAAGACAATCGCTACTCCCCCCCCCCCCCCCCCCCCCCCTCTTATCAGCTCTGGGAGTGTCAATGAAGCTATAATTAGGCGGTGCTGATTCGGACAGAACAGCCACTCTGTTGTTCATATCGAGCCAGGTTTCGGTGAGGAACATTAAATCCAGATTATAACTGGTAATCAGATCACTGATGAGGAGAGATTTATTTGACAGCGACCTAACATTAAGGAGTGCGGCTTTAATATTTTTAGAGCCTGGAACCTGTATCGTTTGCTTTACAAGGGGAATGGAGATTAAGTCTGATTTAGAGACAGATCGTGTTGGGGGGAAAGTATTATGTCTGTATGAAATCAAGACTGGAATCGAATGGAAGTCAGCAGGTCCGCCATAGCCAGTTCCATTGCTAGACTGTGCTGGGCCAGTTCCATTGCTAGACTGCTGTGGGACCTTGTCGGAACAAGCAACTTGTTTCCACATGTTCACCTGAACGTGCTCTACAAATTTGCCTCAAGGACTATTAGGTCTTCAATTTGCGCAAGGCTTGAACCCCTGCCATTGCCGCTTGCGGCTATATATTTATCTGTTTCTGCTTTTTTGTTTTTGTTTTTAAACTTTCTTCCTTCCTACATGTTCGAAATAAAGATTATCAAATCAAATGGAAACCACTAGACTAGACTGTTCACGAGACAGTCGATTTTGTGGTTTAAAGATAATCCAAAGGTGGTTTAAAGATATGTGCTTTTCTAAGATTGGCTTTGACTCTGATCTGTAAACCTGCGTTCAGGTGAGGTGATGTGGTGAGGTGAATTCAGGTGATATTGTGCAATTACCTCTGCGTATACAGTACATGCCCCTCGTGCCTGCACTTGTTGCAAGAATGTCTTCGTTTTTGTGGTAGCACGGAATGGGGGATGGGGTGGGGTACATATCGGGTTAGGGTTAGGGCAGGATCTCCTTTTCCACCATAAAGCAAGGCTTCTGTGTTATTGTCTCTGCACGCAAGATGCCTGCTCAAATCGCCCAGTATTTAATATTTAGCTATAACTTTTATGAGTGACAGCGTCCAAAATCAGCATCCAGCGATAATGGAACGTAACGTGACGTTCAGCGATGCTCGTCGGGGAATCATAAATTGCCCCTGGAGTTGAATTTTGAGAACGGCGTCGCAATATTTACATAATGTACTTTTAGTGTGTCATGCTTCCATGCTGTTGCTAGTGCGAGCTTGCTGCTAATTCTAGCATCTGTTTTGTTTCATGAGGGTTTGCTCAATTCACTTCCTACTTCCTCATACATGCATGACATGCATGATGACCTTCTCACGTGACCACTCCTTCTGTTGCGCTAGCTGCGTGAGGTACGCCCTCTGCTGGACTGGTATAATTAACACACTGTGGGCTATGAAGACTGAATTGATGATACAAAGTAACAATGTTGTCGGTCAAAACAGTTCATTAATTTTAATCGGCTACATTCTTAACGGCAGTTAACCGACTACCGGTTAATCATTAACATCCCTACTCTTCAGACATACCTGCTGCTGAAACACTCATTCACGCCTTCATCTCCTCCCGTCTGGACTACTGCAACTCACTCCTCTATGGCACCAATGTGGGTGTGTGTCACCACCCTCATCAATAGACTCCAACTGGTCCAAAACGCAGCCGCCTGTCTCCTCACCCACACCAAATCCCATCTCTTCCCGGATCACCTACAAAATCCTCGTCATCACAAACAAAGCTCTCCACCAACTGGCTCCCCCATATCTCACCAACCTCCTCTCCCCCTACCAACCCTCCCGTTCCCTCCGATCCACCTCTGCCGGCCTTCTCTCCACCCCCAAATCCAACCTCCGCAGTTTCGGCGACAGAGCTTTCTCCAGGGCAGCTCCCAAGCTCTGGAACTCTCTCCCCCCGGACATTAGAGAATCAGACTCCCTCACTGTCTTCCAATCCCGCCTCAAAACCCATCTCTTCTCCTCTGCCTTCTCCTAGCTCCACCTGCCTATCCCTGTGTGCCTGTGTCGTGTTTGTACATTGTCTGTTGCACTTACGTCGTACCCGCCCCTTTAGTGTTTCTTTTTGTACAGCGTCTTTGAGTCCTTGAAACGCGCTATAGAAAACACATGTTTATTATTATTATTATTATTATAACATTGGCGATGAAGATGATGGGACTGACGTTCTCACCGCCAGGACGTAGACTGAAGATAACGTTAGTAGCGGTAGCTAGCTTGATACCTCACAGATAACACATAGTGAGATCAAAAGAACAGCACTCACCATTAAGTGTCTAGCCAATCTGCTCCCACAATTGAGCCTTTCTGTCTCTGTTGTGATAGTTTCTCCATTAAAAGTAAAGGTAAAGTCCCACTGATTGTCACACACCTGAGTGTGCGAAATTTGTTCGTCGCATTTGACCCATCCCCTGGGGGAGCGGTGAGCGGCAGCAGCGCCGCGCTCGGGAATCATTTGGTGATCTAACCCCCCAATTCCAACCCTTTGATGCTGAGTGCCAAGCAGGGAGGCAAATGGGTCCCATTTTTATAGTCTTTGGTATGACTCGGCCGGGGATCGATCTCACAACCTCCCAGAGCTGGTATTATTATTAGTTGCCTGAAAACGAGAGCCCACACCAGCGCCTTTCTGAAGCCACTGCTGAGTTTATTTTCAATCTCCTTCCTCGCTGGGATCACCGCACACCAGTGTACTGACAGGAACACGCTTAGTGGACACACGCACAGGTTACTTTTGATGAGAAATGAATGATTGTGAGTCCAGAACACGGTAAAATCATTGTCAAAACTTTATTTAAAAGGACACAGAAAAAGATGTGTAAACGGTTATTGATTTTTCTAAACTGATATGATTTAATATCCGTGTACCCGTGTAGTTGTGTACACGGTGACATCCCTAGTACAGGGATCAGTACAATGCACAGTTTTGATCATTAGTGGGTATTGTCCTAATTCATTTCCTGTAAGGAATATAGTCATCAACAATAAACAATCATAACAATCACTGTGCTGTGACCCTTGACCTCCTTAAGTTCAAGTTCATTTATTTCTACAGCACTTTCTCAAAGGACTTTACAGTGAAGGAGCCTAACTAGACCGAACTGATCAATGGGAAATCATGGCTGACCCCTCCGAGCCCAGCCTAACTAGACCTAACTGATCAATGGGAAATCATGGCTGACCCCTCCGAGCCCTCCCACCCGGGTCCTAAACACTTTGAGGCTCTCCCCCTTGGCAGAAGACTGAGGTCAAGGTCAGGTGGTACCAGCACTAGGGATGGGCATTTTAAGCAATCTAAGTACTCAAGTACTCTCCTTCTATTATGAACGAGTAACTGGGTACTCGCAGATTTTTTTTGGGGGGGGGGAGGTTCTGTGTGATTACTATGGTAATGACGGAGCAGGGGTAATCTGCTGTGTATGGGGCTGTTCACACATAACGTTTGCATTTTTGCATAGAAAAAGTGCTACCTGGACCATGTGAGGAGAGGGAGTGACTGTGATATTAGGAGACGCTAAGCTAACGTCTAAAGCCTACCTCAGACAGTATCTCCGATGGTTGGATGGATGGCATTAGCTCTTCGGAGCGGACAATAGTGTTGTGAAACAAGCGAAGGCTCATTTCCAATACATGTCCATTGTCCAGTATCATCCATTTTACTTTATGATCACTGTTAGACTAACGTAAATCCACGGATTACAAGGTCCGGTGTTCTGCCAAAAAGTGAAAACTGACCACTGACCAGTGTGATTAACGTTAGCTGCAGCTAAATAGTGATCACCATGAAGCGATTGTCTCCCAGAAATCAATTCTTTCTCCACATTTCTTGTGACTAACGTTATGGGAAACGACAGTGTAGTCAGTAAACTAGTGCAAAGTTTTGAATGAGTTTTATCGGGCGTGCGCTATGAAGAAGCGTGCATCTGTCTCCTTCGGGAGCATATCTCCAGCCACCATTTTCGGGATGAGCTGGAAAACTTCCGGTTAAAACTTTCAAAAGTTACTTAAACAAAAGTGAATAGCTTATTGATGCACGTTGGAGGAGAAAAAGGTATTTCAACGAATGAAGCAGAAAACCTTATATCAAAATACTCGTTACTCCCCACCCCATTTTTAAAGGGGTGGGGAGTGGGGCGAGTACCCGAACAGTGGAAACGTTACTCGAGTACTGACGTTATGAACGAGTACTCGAGTACCCAAGTACTCCCATCCATCCCTAACCAGCACCTCTCCACACAGGGACAGTTTTTCCCCTAACTGCCATCCGCATTCCCCCTGAGCACAACCAGCTTAGTAACGGCTGAGGCCCCCACACGGGACATTATTCTATCCCTCCCCTCCCTGCCTCCATCATATGTCACTTTAACAGACTTTATATTTTGCACTTTATAATTTGTTATTCTTTTTATTTATTGCTTTGTCTTCTACTATTGATGTGACCGCTGCCCTGCATACTTGCACTCAGTCAAACATTTGTAATCTGATTACTTAAAACATATTACATTAGTTATTAGTAATAAGTTATAACTAATGTAATAACTTATTACATTAGTTATCAAATGAGATCACATAGAATAGCCTAAGTGTGTGTCGGGAATGGCGTCCGTCAGGGGGGGCTTCTTTCCCCTGCCCTGTTCAATCTTTATATGAACTAGTGCAGTGCCCGTTCCCCCATGCACCACCCCGTGGGCGCTTCCCTCTGTCAGGTCCACCTAAGCGCAAGTTTGAAGTCGATCCGACAAACGGTTCTCAAGATACGCGAAGGACAGACATACAGACAGTCCTGGAATAAGTCCAAATTGCATGAAATGCAGCACCGCACTCCATCGGGGTCCGAGCAGCGCACTCCCCAAGTTTGAAGTCACAATCGGGCAAATGTTTGTTGAGATAAACTGCTTTTTGTGTTGCCAGCAGGTGGCACTATGTCAAATTGCAAGAAATTCAGCGCCGCACTACTTTGAGTTGCCAGGAGCACACTCCCTAAGTAAGTTTGAAGTCAATCGGATGAACGGTTCTCAAGATAAACCACTTTTTGTGTTGCCAGTAGGTGGCGCTGTGCCGAATTACACAAAATTCGGCACTGCTTTATGTCAGGTTCCCAGCAGCACACTTACCAAGTTTGAAGTCGATCAGATGAATGGCTATGGAGACAAAGCGCTTTTTGTTTTGCCAGTAGGTGGCGCTATGCCAAATTGCACCGAATTCAGCTCCCTGCACCTCCTTGAGTCCCCCTAAGCGCCCAATAAGTTGCGCCGTGCCGAATTACACGAAATTCGGCACAGCACTGTGTCGAGTTCCCCTCAGCACACTCCCCAAAGTTGAAGTCGATCTGACGAATGGTTCTTGAGATAAACCACATTTTCTATGTTGCCAGTAGGTGGCGCTATGCAGAATTGCACAAAAACAGGGCACTGCACTGCACAATAGGGCACACTCCCAGAGTTTGAAGTCGATCCGACCAACGGTTCTCGATGGCATGCAGCAGATGATGCTCATCCATAAGCAGTGGTGGAAATGGCCAGGTTTTACTCTGGGAACCCTACTTACACAGGATGCAGGTTCCCGGAAGTGGTGATGCCCTAGAGCAGAGGTTCTCAAATGTTTTTCAGCCAAGGACCCCTTATAAGATAACCCCCCCTTCCCCCCCATTCAATCTCAAGGACACCACGTTGACTTAGTTAACGACCCTGTTTACTCAACGACTGTACTCACAGCAGTGTTGATACTTAGCCCAGGTCAACCAGGGCTTGAAGGGGCACACGCTTGATTGAACCCAAATGTATTAATATCGAACGTGTTTCACGTCCGAATCGCACGAAAACAGAGCACCGCACTCCGTCGGGTCGCCATCAGCGCAACCCCCGAGTTTCAAGTCGATCCGACCAACGGTTCTGGAGATACGCGAAGGAGAGACAGAGAGACAGACGGTATCGTCATTATAGTATAGATTAACTCTCTGTACAGCTCAGCAGCTGCTGAACAGGATATGTGATTGGTAACACCACTGTAAATCACTTTATGTATGCCGATGATTTGGTCTCCGAGTAGTACTGGTTTCCAACAGTTGCTGAATATCTGTTCTGACTATGGAGGTCGTTTTGATGTGAAATACAATGCTAAAAAGAGTGTCACTAAGATCTGCAGAACAAGAGGTGATAAGAATCTTTCCTTTCCTTCTTTGTATCTGTCTGGGCAGGTGCTGGCAGTTTGCTGTAGAACTAAATATTTGGGTCATATTATAACTGATCAAATGAGTGATGATGATGACATGTACAGACAGAGGCGTGTACTGTATGCTCAAGCTAACATGCTGAGGAAGAAGTTTTATTTTTGCTCAGATGATGTAAAGGTAAACCTGTTTAGAGCCTACTGGACTCCTCTCTATACTGCCCTCCTGTGGGTCAAATTTAAGCAGGCTAGCATCCAAAAGCTCCAGGTTGCTTATAATGTTTGTCCAGGCTTTGGCTCGCAGTGTCAGACTTTGAAAAGCCCAGATATAGATATATCATCAGTGGAGCAAGACACACAAAAACAGATTATAGCAAAACAAACAGCCTACTTCTACATAACCTCACCTGCCCGCGATTGAAGAAAACTTAAGCAATGGCTCTGTGTATACATGGCTGTAGTTGATTTCCTGTTTTACTGGTGGAGGAGGGGGGTGGGGCTGGGGTTTGGGGGTAGGCATCTCTCACAACATGTGTCTGAGGGTGCACACCTCTCCCTCAGTCTCACGTGTGTGTGTGTGTGTGTGTGTGTGTGTGTGTGTGTGTGTGTGTGTGTGTGTGTGTGTGTGTGTGTGTGTGTGTGTGTGTGTGTGTGTGTGTGTGTGTGTGTGCGCGCGCGCGCGCGTGTTCTACCCTGTCAGTCTGTCTCTTGTCTATCTATGGAGAGTGAAAAGGAGAGTGAGAGGCAGAGTGGGGGAGCGGGAGACAAAGGGATAATTGTGCGATTGCATCTGTGTGTACATGCCTGTACTGGTGGCAGCGGGGTGGGGGTGGGGGGTGTAGGTATCTGTGCCCATGGTAGTGGTCATAGTCTGCCTACAGTCGGTATGTGTGGGAACGCCCACAAAATGTTAAACGGCTGGCGCGTGAGTGGGGTAAAACCACCCATATATCTCAATGGGCTGACTCACCAAAGGACGGTGCTGCGGCTCTAAACTACAGGTTTGGCGATATAGGGCGGGTACATAGACGTCTGTTCAGATGTGCGTTTACTGCGGGGGTTAAATCCCCAATCGTGTCTGCCTGGGCTGGGCTATAGCAGCTAAATACTTACTCTGCTGAATGGATAGAACGGGAGGATTTACCCCACCCTGACCACGCCCCCAGCCAGCTAGCCAGCGTCTATGACGAGACATCGCCTCAACCTATGCTCATAGTAAAGTAAGTATATCGAGGGACCGGGTAGCTTGTACCAAATTCTTACTGATGTTTTAGAGAGATAAAAAGGAAGAAAAATTGGTTGTAGAAGTTTTCGCGAACATAGCTTCAAATATCTAGGTGTCGTGTTCAATCACAACGGTTCTTTTAAAAAAGCCATTGAAGATCTCTATAAAAGGGCGTCTAAAGCTATGTATGCCCTAATGTGCAAATGTAGAAAGTTTGACCTGCCAATAGACATTAGACTAGAACTCTTTGACAGACTTGTCACACCGGTCATGTTGTATGCTTGTGAAGTGTGGGGTTCTGATAAAGTAGCTGTTTTGGAAAAGCTACACTTGAAATTCCTTAAGTACACTTTGAAGGTCAAAATGTCAACCTGCTCTAACATGGTCTACGGTGAATTGGGAAGATACCCACTGAATTGACATTAAAAAAAGAATGATTGGCTACTGGGGGAGCCTCCTAAATGGTAAAGAAACCAAACTTAGTAGGAGTATGTACAATTGTTTATTTAATCTGTCTGTTTCGGGCAAATATATTGCACCATGGATAACATCTGTGCAACAAACACTACATGATTGCGGTCTTTCCTACATCTGGCTGGAACAGAAGTGTGATAATATCAAATGGCTTAAGACGCTTGTCGAGCAGAGGCTAAAAGACCAGTTTCTTCAGACCTGGCACTGGGAGCTTCAGAGTATGTCTTCATGTGACTTTTATTGTGAAATTAAGGAGGTTTTCAAGTTCGAAAAGTACTTATTTTGTGAAAATGTGAAATCTCGTCAAGCGTTATGTAACCTTAGACTCTCCAACAACAGAATACCAAAGATAATAGGTAGATACAAAGGTCTAGAGAGGAGTAAACGGTTTTGTAATGTGTGTACTGGAGACTTCCTAGGAGACGAATTCCATGTAATTTTTGAATGTAAAAACCAAACTATTGATGAAGCTAGAAAAAAGCTATTGCCTAAATTCTATGTTAACCACCCATCCATGGCCAAATGTATACTTTTATTCCAAACATGCAAGCAAAAGTTACTATATAAACTTGGTGCCTTTTTGATTTCTGCATTACCTCTTTTCAAATAATTGTCTCCTTTTTGTTTTGTTTTGTTTCCTCTTAAGTTATAAGATATATGTATATGTATACATTTGTGTTTACACATTATGTTTTGTACCCCTGCTGTGAACTGTTTACCATGCACAAAAATATTGTTTATGTTTCATGTAATGTACTCCACACCACAATTGTGGTCTAGAGTGAAATAAATGATTGATTGATTGATTGATTGAGAGAATGTTCATGGTGAACAGCATCAGGCTTGGAGATAAATTAGTGCCATGATCAAAAATGGATGGTAAGTTTTTACAGCATGGCCACACCCTGCAGGTTCACACCCTGCAGGTTCACACCCTGCAGGTCCACACCCTGCAGGTCCAGCTATTTACAACCGGGTTTTACTTTGTTTCGAACTGGGATTCTCACATAATGCTGGATCACGCCCAAGCGGGCTGAACTGAATGCCCTTCTTTCTTCCTCTCTAAAAAAGACCTTTAAAACCACCCAGGCGCCCCTGAAGGCGTCCTGGCAAACCTCAGCCGGTGATCAGCCACACCAGCCCACGTGTCCTCCTTTGGAGACACGACCTGGGCAGACACACAAGTGTCTCCTAAATTGACAAAATTAATGTTGGCTTATTGTTATTCTCCGTTCACCGCCATTCATATTTTTTCAGCGCTACACGTACGGTAAAGATGTTGGCGCTGCTCTGATCGGCCGCTCGGCTGGTTGAGGCAGAGACTGCAGCACCTAAATTGGGACACAGCTACACTCCTATAGTTAGTCTATCTATAGCTAATAGATATCACCATGAAACTTCCCTACTTGATTACTTACAATTATATATATTTTTAATGTTTGAATATGCAAATGAGGCATTCTCTAATTAAATATGCATTAATTTACATGCATTTCCAGAACATAAATCTGAACATTGGATAAAGTCAGGTTCAAAATGTTTGTTTCATTTTGATGATATAATTTGGATATCTCTTTTTATCACTCCATAAATCAGAAAATCCTGCCAACTTTGAAAAGCTAGAAAAGGCAAGGTGTCCCCAGTAGGCTATGTGTCGAACAACGTAAAAAGGTTGCTCATTGTCATTATTGATCTTCCTTTCCTTGTGATAGTCTGCAGCTACTGTGGCCCATGTCTCTCTATTCCCTACATGTAGGTGTCCACTTGTGTGTCTCTTCAATAGATCTTTTGGATGCAGCTGCCTGAAAACCCTTTTTGTGCGCCGATATCTACGTTTAAGGGGATTTTTCTTCTGGTGGTGAGAGTGTGAACCACTTTTGCATCTATAGTCAGTCACTGGATTATTTGTGCCTATTCTATACACCCCCGCGTTTGCATAATGTGGTGGTTGGTGCAGGAGATAACTAGAAATATACAGGACAAAAAAGGTACAATAAAGTATGGTTTATTTTTCAACAAAGAAAAGTAGAAATACAAAAGTATAACTACATTCAGTGACGAGAACACCACTGATCCACATACTTTGCTTCATGACTTATGGCTTCATGGTAATGAACTGCTGTTATTAAGAAGTCTTTCAGTGCTGTAGTCCCATAGTGCAATGTTTCAGTCGCTCCTCTTCCACAGACCTACAGCTGAGATGTTTCAGTCGCTCCTCTTCCACACACCTACAGCTGAGATGTTTCAGTCGCTCCTCTTCCACAGACCTACAGCTGAGATGTTTGGGCAGCAGTTGTTGAGGTCACACTTTTCACTTCCCAGAACTGAAAAAAAGATGTCATTGCATTATTATTATTATTAAAAAGTCATGGGGACATAATAACACACTTGCAATACACTATTTTGTCTTAGAACACAAGTATTGATTTGTGTGTCTTTATTAACGCAATCCAGTCTAGTTTACCTGCTTCTCAAGTTCTGTACGAGCCTCTGGCCAAGTCGTGACTCTGGATTCAGACATTTCGTCCCTATCAATGTTTTGACACTGGAGAGGAAAACAAGAACAATGTTAGAGACAGAAGCCGGAGAGCAGCAGATGAAAACAATGGCATTGCAACAAATATGGTTTATGAGTTTGGGCTAATTTACTTACATAAGCTCCGTCTTTGGGCAGGAGGGAGTTGGCTCGTATAGCTGATAACTCGTTATGAGTTTCGGGTTGATACGGTCGAGCATGCTGTCTAAACATTTGCAAGCATTATTTTGTTGCCCTGTGGAGAGGAGGGATACAGCATTGTTAAGGGCTGGTATGGTACATGTACATTAACAATGGGATGCAAACAGCATCACAAAGAAATAAAATAACAGCACAAAGTAACTGCAGATAGTAGAGCATATGGAGAGATTCTGTGTCAATAATAACAAGTATATTTAATAAAATACAAATAAATATGAATGGAAAAAGATTACTAAATACTACAATTCACATTATGTATTAAAATTGTTCAATCCAAAAAAATGCAGAAACAAATTTATCTCACATCCACAAATAAATGATTTGCTATTTGTGTTCTGTCATGAATTATAGTATTTATCTTTTTCCATTTCTAGTTCTATTAATTTGATTACATAATGTACTGCGCAAATTGCAAAAGTCTTAATAAGGCACAACAAAATCCATAAAGCGAAGATGCCTTCAAAAAGAATGAAAAGTCTCTAAATATATAAAATAATAATTTAAAGTTGACTATAAAGAGCAGTCTACTCTGACACGCTAATGCAGAAAACAAATAAATAAACATCTAAGACCTTTGCACAGTGCTATAAATTTACTATTAAAATGGCCAATTATTGGCACAGAAATCCCTCCATACATTCACGTAAACACAGCAAATGAAAGGCAGTGCTGTTTCCTACAGTGAATCCAGTAAAAAACACATTACCTTGGACATGGAGGGCGAGCAGGCAGAGAAGGAGAGAGGAGAGGACAGCTGAGTTCATTGTGCCGGCTGGAGAAGGTTGCTGCTTCAGACTCAGGATGTCTTCAGTCTTGACTGCTGAGCTGCTTGTTGTGACTGAAGGAGATCAGCCTTTTTATATCCACGCAGCCTGGAGGCTGGCCAGATGATGACTACTTTCACTCTCTCATTTCCCTACGTTCTCTCCTCTCCCCTCCTTCCTCTGATTCACTAGAAGTCTGCCCTGGCTTGTCCAACAAGTTTTCTCAATTTATTTCCCTCTTTGCGATGTGATACAAGTTTCTCAGTGAGTTATAGTTGATTGCCTCAGTGAATTATCTGCTAATACCCAATTTTAGCAGCATAATTTGATGTCCTGGCATGGCAAGGCTGTGCGTAATGACATATCCAAAAGGGATTTTACTTTGCAGTGCGCTGCGCGGAGATTATGGTGCATTCCCAGCGCAGCGAGGTATTTAGCGCATAAGAGGTCCTTTTCAAAGCTCTTAGCGCAAAGTAATTGCGCGCTGCTGATGATAGGATAATGCCATCTATCCCCACATTTTAGCGCTGAAACGCCTTCTTTGCCATGTGGCACGCCTATGCCCAGTACAATTATAACAGGCTTGTGCCCGCCCCCAATTTGCATTGCGCATGGCGTTAAACGAGCGCAAATGCTTTTGGGAAGATAGGGCCCATTAACTCTTAAAGTTGTGAGAGGGCGTGGCCTCTCAGCTAAATTGTCATAACTTCATGACCCTTTGGCAGATATATCAAGGAGGCTGTACGCCTACTAGTCAAAAATCACAGGTTTTGTCATAATTGGTGAAATGTATGTAGTCATCACCAGAGCCGTGTAGATAGAAGAGTCCCGACATCTCCATTCACTCAATGGACCATTTTTTTTTACTCTCAAGAGTTCCAGGAAGTAAGGTCCTGGATTAAGCAGCACTGTCAAGTTGCAGCAAAATGGAAAATTTGTGTTGTCCTTTGAAAGTTTTTTTTTCTTCTTGAATCAAATTGTACATTATCAGCTTTATTTTAGCATGCAAAAGTAGCACAAGGCCCATTCCTGGCTGTTCATTGCTAATGAGTCTCGCATTTTGGTCCTCCGCTGATGCCACTCTCTCTCTAGAGGACACTAGTCATCACTATGTAATAGCTGGTAAATCAAAATGAGTTGATACATCGCAGAGACATGAAATTTGGCCCAATGACAGATATTGGTAACTATTACTAGCTCCAGAAATATATTTGAATCGGCCTGATTGGGGTGCTGTAATTACAGGTTAAAATTCCCAACTTTGAAAGGCCATAACTCCCATGCGTTTCTCCAATTTTCAACCAACTTGTTTCCACATGTTCACCTGAATGTGCTCTACAAATTTGCCTCAAGGACTATTAGGTGTTCAATTTGGGCAAGGCTTGAACCCCTGCCATTGCCGATTGCGGCTATATTTGTATCTGTTTTTGCTTTTTGCTTTTTGGTTTTAAACTTCCTTTACATGTTCGAAATAAAGATGATCAAATCAAATGGAAACCACTGACTCATAAACCAGACTGTTACAAGACAGTCGATTTTGTGGTTTAAAGATAATCTAAAACATATTCAGATAAGTGCTTTTCTAAGATTGGCTTTGACTCTGATCTGTAAACCCTGAGTTGAGTTCAGGTGACGTGATGTGTCGAGGTGAATTCAGGTGATATTGTGCAATTACCTCTGCGTATACAGTACATGCCCCTCGTGCCTGCACTTGTTGCAAGAATGTCTTGTTTTTGTGGTAGCACGGAATGGGGGATGGGGTGGGGTAGATATCGGGTTAGGGTTAGGGCAGGATCTCCTTTTCCACCATAAAGCAAGGCTTCTGTGTTATGGCCTCTGCACGCACGATGCCTGCTCAAATCGCCCAGTATTTAATATTTAGCTATACATTTTATGAGTGACAGCGTCCAAAATCAGCATCCAGCGATAATGGAACGTAAGGTGACGTTCAGCGATAATCGTCCATGGAATCATAAATTGCCCCTGGAGTTGAATTTTGAGAATGGCGTCGCAATATTTACATAATGTACTTTTAGTGTGTCATGCTGCCATGCTGTTGCTAGCGCGAGCTTGCTGCTAATTCTACCATCTGTTTTGTTTCCTGGGGGTTTGCTCAATACACTTCCTACTTCCTCATGCATGCATGACATGCATGACGACCTTCTCACGTGACCACTCCTTCTGTTGCGCTAGCTGCATGAGGTACGCCCTCTGCTGGACTGGTATAATTAACACACTGTGAGCTATGAAGACTGAATTGATGATACAAAGTAACAATGTTGTCGGTCAAAACAGTTCATTAATTTTAATCGGCTACATTCCTAACAGCAGTTAACCGACTACCGGTTAATTATTAACATCCCTACTTCAGACATAACATTGGCGATGAGGATGATGGGACTGATGTTCTCAACACCAGGACGTAGACTGAAGATAACGTTAGTAGCGGTAGCTAGCTTGATACCTCACAGATAACACATAGTGAGATCAAAAGCACAGCACTCACCATTAACTCATTGAGTGCCAGCCACTTTTGGAAAACGGATGCTCCCAGTGCCAGCCCTTTCAGAGCGTTTTCAGTGATTTCTCGAGGCCCACAGAATATTGTGTGATATTACTATGTAAACACCGAACACGTACAAAGAACGATGAGACTCTATTGTATCATCCGCAAAAAAAAGTTTATTGATATCATTTTCCGTTCTTTAGTTATCAGCAGTAGAAGATAGGTTGTTTTCACCAAAAACAGACGTTTCAAACTAGAAGCTGAGATAATTAGCCTTTTGTGAAATGAAGCATTTCAAGCACATCACTGACTCTGAAGCTAATATTTAATATTTTAAAAAGGTAAACTCTATAGGAAGAGAGTTGGCAGACAGACAGCAGCTGCAACGCAGCAGCAACGCAGCAGCCACGCTGCCTGTGTGGATGCCGCGGGCGTGCCAGCCGCAGCCATCACGCCACGCACACGCACTAGGTAGGTACACGCAAGATGTGTGTCCCGGCCGTTAGTGTCCACACAGAGAGCGCAGCTCACTTTGCACGCTCTGCTCGTCCGCTATATATTTTGCCCCAGATCTACTGTCTTCGTTATCATGGGTAGTAAATAACGACATAAATATATAAAGTAATATGTTTGGGATAACTGTTAATGGCTACCTTCGGCGTTATAAAATGCAATTGCATCATATTTAAGTCTGTTCTCCTCCTGTTTTTCCAGTGCGTGCTGTTGTAGAGAGAAGGCGAGTCCTAGCTCTCTACTTGTTGCTCCGCAGGCAACGAGCCCCTAGAAGCCGCTCCCCCTCTCCAACTGCTCTCTCTCTCTTTTCACACTTCCAAAGGGGCAATCAACAGCGTAAATAAACATTATTTTACTTTTAAATTGGTTTTATTTGACGAATGTCCGATTTCTGACTTCCTGTCTGCCCTGATCTGATCTGTTCAGCTTGACAGAGTCGCTCACGGGCGCAGAGGTCCGCGCACAAAAATAGAAATCTAGGCTATCTCGCGTCCTGAGCGTCCACGGAGCTGCACAGGGTAGGGCCGTGCAGGTCGGCGCAAGGTCGCGCCGCGCAGCTAAAGGCCCAATTATACTCCATTTTCATCCGTAAATAAGGGCGTCCATTTCAAACGGTGTAATCGTCACTGCCCACATACTTCCATGCGTCTTTCACGTTGGTATCATGTTAAGCAATACATCCACCACTAAAACTATTTAAAAAAAAACTATTTTCAGACGGCAGCCCGTCTTTATTGTCACACAACACACTACAACACATGCATGCGGCCACTACACACACTCATGCTGACGGTGGCCGGTGAAAAGTGTCCTCTGCATTTGACCCATCCAGGCTTGTCCTTTCCTCCAGGGGGCAGGCCAGGAGCAGTGGTCGCTTTCTCGTACAGCGCCCGGGGACCAACTTCGGATGTTGTCGTCACTGGTCGGATGACGATGACGATCTGATCTTCTGCATGTTTTTAGTGGGGGGGTTATATACGGAGGAACCCCCTGGGGGAGCACGGGGAGAACATGCAAACTCCACACAGACAGAAAGGCCCTTACGACGAGATACCCCACCTGGGCAGTAGGCACTGAAGATATGGGGGGGAACACAACCACAGCGCCCACAGTGTCCCAGGCGAGAATCGAACTCAGGACCTTCTGACTGTGAGGCGACAGCTCTACCACTGAGCCACCGTGCCCCCCACTGAGCCACCGTGCCCCCCACTGAGCCACCGTGCCCCACCAGTGGGCAGTAGAGAGTCAAATGTATGAGTGTGTATATGGTTTTGCTCCGTTTCATGCGTATCCGTAAGCTTTCAGATGACGGACAGAAAACGGACGAAATTAACGAAATTAACGCAGAGTACGGACAGAAGGCTCTGTCCGTCTCCGTCTCCGTCTTTAACGTTGAGTATAATTGGGCCTTTACGTGCAGGAGACGCTTGTGGTGTCTTTTCACCGTGAGATGTTTGGGCAGCAGTTGTTGAGGTCACACTTTTCATTTGACCAGAAGTTGTGGTGCTCACCTTGTTCTTCCCAGACCTTAAAAAAGATGTCATTGCATTATTATTATTATTAAAAAGCATGGGAACATAATAACGCACTTGTAATACACTATTTTGTCTTAGAACACAAGTATTGATTTGTGTGTCTTTATGAGCACAATCCAGTCTAGCTTACCTGCTTCTCAAGTTCTGTATGAGCCTCTGGCCAAGTGGTGACTCTGGATTCAGACATTTCCTCCCTTTCGATGTTTCGACGCTGGAGAGGAAAACAAGAACAATGTTAGAGACAGAAGATGGAGAGTAGCAGATGAAAACAATGACATTGCAACAAATATGGTTTATGAGTTTGGGCTAATTTACTTACATAAGCTCCGTATTTAGGCAGAAGGTAGTTGGCTCGTGCAGCTGATAACCCGTTATGAGTTTTGGGTTCATACGGTCGAACAATAATAAACATTGGCAAGCATTATTTCCTCGTTGCCCTGTGGAGAGGAGGGATACAGCATGGTTAATGTGGAGAGGAGGGATACAGCATGGTTAAGGGCTGGTATGGTACATGTACATTAACAATGGGATGCAAACAGCCAGCATCGCAAAGGACAGGACTCTAAGAAATAAAATAACAGCACAAAGTAACTGCAGATAGTAGAGCATATGGAGAGATTCTGTGTCAATAATAACAAATATATTTAATAAAATACAAATAAATATGTATGGAAAAAGATTACTAAATACTACAATTCACATTATGTATTAAAATTGTTCAATCCAAAAAAATGCAGAAACAAATTTATCTCACATCCACAAATAAATGATTTGCTATTTGTGTTCTGTCATGAATTATAGTATTTATCTTTTTCCATTTCTACTTCTATTAATTTGATTACATACTGTACTGTGCAAAAGTCTTAATAAGGCACAAAAAAATCCATGAAGCGAAGATGCCTTAAAAAATAATGAAAAGTTTCTAAATATATAAAAAAAGAATTTAAAGTTGACTATAAAGAGCAGTCTACTGACACGCTAATGCAGAAAACAAATAAATAAACATCTCAGACAAAATTTATGGAAACAATCTAGAGTACCTAAGACCTTTGCACAGTGCTGTACATTTACTATTAAAATGGCCAATTATTGGCACAGAAATCCCTCCATACATTCATGTAAACACTATGTAGTGAATCCATTAAAAAACACGTTACCTTGTCCTTGGACATGGAGGGTGAGCAGGCAGAGAAGGAGAGAGGAGAGGACAGCTGAGTTCATTGTGCCGGCTGGAGAAGGTTGCTGCTTCAGACTCAGGATGTCTTCAGTCTTGACTGCTGAGCTGCTTGTTGTAACTGAAGGAGATCAGCCTTCTTTATATCCACTCAGACACCCACTCAGCCTGGAGGCTGTCCAGATGATGACTGTTTTGAAGTGACTGCACACACCAGACGATTCATTCAAAAGCAACTTTACTTCCTGGAACACATTCCTAAGTACACAGTCTAGAGCGCCCTCCATAGGCATCATATAGAACCACATATCAATACATCTTCCTTTTTTTCCAATAAGACAGAAGACTGTATAACTGCACTGACTGATCTGGCATTTTCAGCTCCATGCAAAGCACATATTCTGTCCAACAGAGCACAACAGCACAACTGAAGAAACTATGGGAATGTATATATTTAAAAATAACAGCAACCTCTTTGCTTCAGTGGTGTCCACTTGTGTTTCTCTTCAATAGATCTTTCAGATGCAGCTGCCTGAAAACCCTTTTTGTGCTCCGATATCTACGTTTAAGGGGATTTTTCTTCTGGTGGTGAGTGTGTGAACCACTTTTGCATCTATAGTCACTGGATTATTTGTGCCTATTCTATAAACCCCCGCGTTTGCATACTGTGGTGGTCGGTGCAGGTGATAAATAGAAATATACAGGACAAAAAATATACAATAAAGTATGGTTTATTTTTCGACAAATAGAAAAGTAGAAATACAAAAGTGTAACAAATATATAAATATTCACATTTATCGAAATATTTACATGTACATTCAGTGACGAGAACACAAATGATCCACATACTTTGCTTCATGACTTATGGCTTCATGGTAATGAACTGCTGTTATTAAGAAGTCTTTCAGTGCTGTTGTCCCATAGTGCAATGTTTCAGTCGCTCCTCTTCCACACACCTACAGCTGAGATGTTTAGGTCGCTCCTCTTCCACACACCTACAGCTGAGATGTTTGGGCAGCAGTTGTTGAGGTCACACTTTTCACTTCCCAGAACTGAAAAAAGATGTCATTGCATTATTATTATTATTAAAAAGTCATGGGGACATAATAACACACTTGTAATACACTATTTTGTCTTAGAACACAAGTATTGATTTGTGTGTCTTTATGAGCACAATCCAGTCTAGCTTACCTGCTTCTCAATTTCTGTATGAGCCTCTGGCCAAGTCGTGACTCTGGATTCAGACATTTCCTCCCTTTCGATGTTTCGACACTGGAGAGGAATACAAGAACAATGTTAGAGACAGAAGATGGAGAGTAGCAGATGAAAACAATGGCATTGCAACAAATATGGTTTATGAGTTTGGGCTAATTTACTTACATAAGCTCCATCTTTGTGCAGAAGATAGTTGGCTCGTGTAGCTGATAACCCGTTATGAGTTTTGGGTTCATACGGTCGAGCAATAATAAACATTGGCAATAATTTTTTCCTCGTTGCCCTGTGGAGAGGAGGGATACAGCATGGTTAATGTGGAGAGGAGGGATATAGCATGGTTAAGGGCTGGTATGGTACATGTACATTAACAATGGGATGCAAACAGCATCGCAAAGGACAGGACTCTAAAAAATAAAGTAACTGCAGATAGTAGAGCATATGGAGAGATTCTGTGTCAATAATAACAAATATATGTAATAAAATACAAATAAATATAAATGGAAAAAGATGACTAAATACTACAATTCACATTAGCCTATGTATGGTTGAATACAAAAAAAATTGAATGCAAAAAATACAGAAACAAATTTATCTCACATCCACAAATAAATAATTTGCTCTTTGTGATCTGTCATGAATTATAGTATTTATTTTTTTCCATTTCTAGTTCTATTCATTTGATTACATACTGTACTGTGCAAAAGTCTTAATAAGGCACAACAAAATCCATAAAGCGAAGATGCCTTCAAAAAGAATGAAAAGTTTCTAAATATATAAAAAATAAAATAAAGTTGACTATAAAGAGCAGTCTACTGACACGCTAATGCAGAAAACAAATAAACATCTCAGACAAAATTTATGGAAACAATCTAGAGTACCTAAGACCTTTGCACAGTGCTGTAAATTTACTATTAAAATGGCCAATTATTGGCACAGAAATCCCTCCATACATTCACGTAACCTTGTCCTTGGACATGGAGGGCGAGCAGGCAGATAAGGAGAGAGGAGAGGACAGCTGAGTTCATTGTGCCGGCTGGAGAAGGTTGCTGCTTCAGACTCAGGATGTCTTCAGTCTTGACTGCTGAGCTGCTTGTTGTAACTGAAGGAGATCAGCCTTCTTTATATCCACTCAGACATCCACTCAGCCTGGAGGCTGTCCAGATGATGACTGTTTTGAAGTGACTGCACACACCAGACGATTCATTCAAAAGCAACTTTACTTCCTGGAACACATTCCTAAGTACACAGTCTAGAGCGCCCTCCATAGGCATCATATAGAACCACATATCAATACATCTTCCTTTTTTTCCAATAAGACAGAAGACTGTATAACTGCACTGACTGATCTGGCATTTTCAGCTCCATGCAAAGCACATATTCTGTCCAACAGGTCTCTCTTGTAAAAGAGATCTTTGATCTCAATGGGACAAACCTGGTTAAACAAGGCCAGGTCGAAACCTGGCATAGGGCCGGTGTGCTCAGTAAAGTGCAGAACTCTGCCAAGCTGTATTGAGTCATTTGTGTAGTGTGCCTGTGCTGTAGTGTAGCCTATGTGGGTTAATAATCCTGGGTTTAAGCTTCATTAACATGAAGTGCCAGATTTATGGTTAATCTAGTAATATATATTATTTTCACACATAAATGTAGGCTATTGAAATGTAGGCTTATTATGTGGTGTATTCCCAGCCTCCCCCCCCCATACGTGTAGGCTAGGTGTTTTTTTTACAATGAATTCGTATATCATTAATAATTGGGATTATTGTAAATATTAGGATAGGTGAGATCAGATGACTGCTTACCATGTAAAAGCTTTAATAACACTGGAATTGAGGGCCATAGACTATGGCCCAAAATTCAAATATAACACTATGGCCCATAGTGTTATTAAATATTGTACATGGTATGCAGTCATCTGATGTCCCCTCCCCTAAACGTTACATGTCATGACTTGCTCCTTCCTTGGCAGAGATCTGTGCTCCAGCACATTGCCTCGTGTTTCACTGTAAACTTGTAGGCTATTGTGACAAGCGAATTTTTTCATTGAAACAAGTTCGCTTGTCACACAATACTCGTTGGACTTATTTGAGGGCATGTATGTTTATCGTTCACGTTCGCTAACCTGTCGGTCTTTAAACTCTTTGAACAGGTCGGGGTGCCTGTCGCTGTCGGCAAGATGTTTAGCCAGGTTCGATGTGTTTGAGCCTTTCGCTTTGGTCGCGTTGAAGCACCTTTTACTTCAGGAGCGACTGCACGGCCGGGTGTCAAGTCAGCCAGAATGTACTAGTACGTCATCCGCTTTGTTGCTTTCAAAATAAAACGCTTATTGTAACCTTATTTATTTTGAGTAATGCGTTACAGCCACAGTTTCACGCCATATAACATCACAACGAGTATTTTGATACAAGGTTTGCTGCTTCATTCATTGAAATACCTTTTCTCCTCCAACGTGCATCAATAAGCTATTTACTTTTGTTTAAGTAACATTATTTTGAAAGTTTTAACCGGAAGTTTTCCAGCTGTTCCCGAAAAAAGCTGCCTGGAGATATTCTCCCGAATGAGAAGCACGCTTCTTCATAGCGCACGCCCGATAAAACTCATTCAAAACGTTGCACTAGTTTACTGACTACACTGTCGTTTCCCATAACGTTAGTCACAAGAAATGTGGCGAAAGAATCACTTTTTGGGAGACAATCGCATCATGGTGATGACTATTCAGCAACAATGGACATGTATTGGAAATCAAATGCCTTCGCTTGTTTCACAACTTGTCTGCTCCAAAGCGCTACTCCAACCAGAGATACTGTCTAAAGGTAGGCTTTAGAATGATGTTAGCTTAGCGTCACCTAATATCATCACAGTCAGTCCCTCTCCTGACAAAAAAGTGCTCCAGGTAGTGCTTTTTCCATGCAAAAATGCAAACGTTATGTGTGAACAGCCCCATCCATACACAGCAGATTACCCCTGCTCAGACATTACCATAGTAATCACACAGCCCGCGCCCCCGCGCGAGTGCTCGAGCACTCGTTCATAATAGACTATTTAAATTGCTTAAAATGCCCATCCCTAGAAGCCGCTGCCATTTTCGCTGTGTCTGTCCTCCTGTGTGTCGGGAGTCGGCACGCCCACACATGAAGCAGACAGAGTCAGAGAGAGCTTTTTTCACTTTTCACCAGTCACCATTGGTTCAAGGCAACGATGTGTTTATTAGCCAGAGGTGCATTACCGCCACCTACCGGACTGGAAAGACATTTACTCGGCCTGGATCCGTGCTCAAATGCAGCGACAGAGTCGAATGTGAGGGCCCTGCTGTGCACTGCACACCGGCCCCAATAAAGGCTAAATAAACAGAGCACAACAGCACAACTGAAGAAACTATGGGAATGTATATATTTAAAAATAACAGAAGCATGCAACCTCTTTGCTTCATTGGTGTCCACTTGTGTTTCTCTTCAATAGATCTTTCGGATGCAGCTGCCTGAAAACCCTTTTTGTGCTCCGATATCTACGTTTAAGGGGATTTTTCTTCTGGTGGTGAGTGTTTGAACCACTTTCGCATCTATAGTCACTGGATTATTTGTGCCTATTCTATACACCCCCGCGTTTGCATAATGTGGTGGTTGGTGCAGGAGATAACTAGAAATATACAGGACAAAAAAGGTACAATAAAGTACGGTTTATTTTTCGACAAATAGAAAAGTAGAAATACAAAAGTGTAATAAATATATAAATATTCACATTTATCGAAATATTTACATGTACATTCAGTGACGAGAACACAAATGATCCACATACTTTGCTTCATGACTTATGGCTTCATGGTAATGAACTGCTGTTATTAAGAAGTCTTTCAGTGCTGTAGTCCCATAGTGCAATGTTTCAGTCGTTCCTCTTCCACACACCTACAGCTGATGTTTAGGTCGCTCCTCTTCCACACACCTACAGCTGAGATGTTTGGGCAGCAGTTGTTGAGGTCACATTTGTCATTTCACCGGAAGCTGTGGCGCTCACCTTGTGAACTGAAAAAAAGATGTCATTGCATTATTATTATTATTAAAAAGTCATGGGAACATAATAACACACTTGTAATACACTATTTTGTCTTAGAACACAAGTATTGATTTGTGTGTCTTTATGAGCACAATCCAGTCTAGTTTACCTGCTTCTCCATTTGTGTACGAGCCTCTTGCCAAGTGGTGACTCTGGATTCACACATTTCTTCCCTCTCGATGTTTCGACACTGGAGAGGAAAACAAGAACAATGTTAGAGACAGAAGCTGGAGAGCAGCAGATGAAAACAATGGCATTGCAACAAATATGGTTTATGAGTTTGGGCTAATTTACTTACATAAGCTCCATCTTTGAGCAGAAGATATCAGGCTCATATAGCTGAAAACTCGTTATGAGTTTTGGGTTGATACGGTCGAGCAATGATGAACATTGGCAAGAATTAGTTTGGCCTTGTTGCCCTGTGGAGAGGAGGGATACAGCATTGTTAAGGGCTGGTATGGTACATGTACATTAACAATGGGATGCAAACAGCATTGCAAAGAAATAAAATAACCGCTCAAAGTAACTGCAGATACTAGAGCATATGGAGAGATTCTGTGTCAATAATAACAAATATGTGTAATAAAATACAAATCAATATAAACGGAAAAAGTTGACTAAATACTACAATTCACATTATGTATTACAATTGTTGAATGCAAAAAAATGCAGAAACAAATTTATCTCACATCCACAAATAAATGATTTGCTATTTGTGTTCTGTCATGAATTATCGTATTTATCTTTTTCCATTTCTATTTCTATTAATTTGATTACATACTGTACTGTGCAAAAGTCTTAATAAGGCACAAAAAAATCCATAAAGCAAAGATGCCTTCAAAAAGAATGAAAAGTTTCTAAATATATAAAAAAATAATTTAAAGTTGACTATAAAGAGCAGTCTACTGACACGCTAATGCAGAAAACAAATAAATAAACATATCAGACAAAATTGATGGAAACAATCTAGAGTATCTAAGACCTTTGCACAGTGCTGTAAATTTACTATTAAAATGGCCAATTATTGGCACAGAAATCCCCCCATACATTCATGTAAACACTATGTAGTGAATCCATTAAAAAACACATTACCTTGGACATGGAGGGCGAGCAGGCAGAGAAGGAGAGAGGCGAGGACAGCTGAGTTCATTGTGCCGGCTGGAGAAGGTTGCTGCTTCAGACTCAGGATGTCTTCAGTCTTGACTGCTGAGCTGCTTGTTGTAACTGAAGGAGATCAGCCTTTTTATATCCTCTCAGACACCCACTCAGCCTGGAGGCTGTCCAGATGATGACTACATTCACTCTCGTTTCCCTACGTTCTCTCATCTCCCCTCCTTCCTCCCATTCACTAGAAGTCCAGATGATGTAAAATGTACTTTCCCTCTCTCCTTGATACCAACAAATACATTGATACATTTATGTAAGGCATTTAAACGATACCAACAAATACATTGATACATTTATGTAAGGCATTTAAACGATACCAACAAATACATTGATACATTTATGTAAGGCATTTAAACCATACCAACAAATACATTGATACATTTATGTAAGGCATTTAAACCATACCAACAAATACATTGATACATTTATGTAAGGCATTTAAACCATACCAACAAATACATTGATACATTTATGTAAGGCATTTAAACCATACCAAAAAATACATTGATACATTTATGTAAGGCATTTAAACAATACCAATAAATACATTGATACATTTATGTAAGGCATTTCAATCATTTTAAATTCAACTAGGTCCATAGATTTGAAAGCATATGAATTTGTGTGCTTTGCCCTGAACATCATAGTGGAGCGTTCAGTAAAGGATCTTCATGTCATCATGTCCTCAATCTCATCATGTCATTTGGCAAACCAAATAATCTACATCAATATATTATTACATTACATTAACTTCAGAGTGACACAATAAAAATCCAAGCACATTTTGGGAATGAAAGCATGTAGCTGTGACAGACATGATGCAGCAAGAACCAGGATACTCCGCCTGGCTTTGCAATGCTCAAGATGAAAATTATTTGCGTGTTTTCACTGTCGGGTGAAAACCTAATTTCTTGCAAAACGGCAACTTATCAGAAGCTCTGAAGCTAAAGAAGAACAAGGCAAGGCATAGCCTCTTCACAGGGCTATCGCGTACCTTCCCGGGCCTGGGACAAAATGATCCCTTAGGGCCTCTAACCATTTATTTTTCACATGTTCCATAGCTTTATGGACAATTAGAAGGTTATTGTACTTTTGTCTTTAATTGAGTGTACCTGTGCTGTAAATCCTGTGTTATCGAGACAAGGTCCAAAGTTGCCACCAGCCAAATACTGGTAAAATATGCAAATGGCCGGTAGATTTGCTACCGGCAAAAAAAAAAAAAAAGTAATCTATGGCTGATAAAATGTGAACATTCACATTGATTTTGGACAGTATTGAAATACAGGTGAATTTATGTCTTGTTATTGGCTTTGAGTGTTCAGGTGGCTGTGATGTAAATCCTGTTGAGATGCAGGTGAATGTATGTCTTAGTTATTATGCTGGCTTGAATTGTGCGTATGTGTGCTGTGGGGGGGGGGTATGCGTCCAGGCCCAGGGACCGTTATGTCAAAGTGTTAGTGTTGGATGGAGCCAGTTGTTCCTGTTTCCCTTTCTCTTGTCGGATTCTCTTCTTCAGGCTTTTTAGGGGAAGTCCCCCCGGACAGACACACATGCTACATGAGGAGGGGGGAGGGGGGAGGGGGGAGGAGGGGAGGAGGAGGAGAGGGGATGAGGAGGAGGGTGGAGGAGGAGGAGGGGGGAGGCGAGGGGAGGCGGGGGGAGGAGGGGGGCGAGGGGAGGCGGGGAGGGGGAGGGGATGGGTATTTCACTTTTTACTTCATCAACTATCATAAATGTACTTATAGCCTACTTATAGAAACACTAGCATATATACTCTACTTGTAGGCCTATGGGAGAGAATAAAAATAGCACAACAGAACCGAAGCCTAGAAAGTGTAACAAGGTGTTCTTTTTTGTGACCTCTTAGGTCACTGTCTAACCACCATTTATAAGAGGGACCCCCCCTCCACACACACACACACACACACACACACACACACACATGGAACCCCCCCCCCCCCCCCCCATCCACACACACACACATGGACCCCCCCCCCCCCCCCCCCCCCAACAAAGAGAGATGCTGATGTCAGCCAATCGTATGAGGGCAGATATTGCAGTATGTAATTAAGTCTGCTTCTTGACGAGCAGCAGCCAATCAGGGAAGGAAAAGGAGATAATTTGTCTTTGAGAAATCCTGAAGTCAGCTAGATTCAGCTTCCAGTGACGTCAGGCTATCTGGTGGAAAAGGGAAGCAAGCCCAACAGATTCTTAGAGAAACGTCTTGTAAACCAAGAAAGGACAGATACTCTTTTTTTTCCAATATTTCTATATACTTTCTATGAAACGTTCTTCTTGATATTGCAAGGGTGCCATTGATGGATCATTGATTTCTTAACAAATCGGTCCCAGCGCGTCAGGGTGAATGACGTTATTTCTTTTCTATTGTATTCTTCTACGGGTTCTCCCCAAGGCTGCTGTCTCTCCTCACTACTTTACATTCTGTACACAAATGACTGTCGTAGCTTTCACCCCAACAGATTCATCATCAAATTTGCAGATGATTCTGTTATTGTCAGTCTCCTTGGTGAGGAGGAATCACAGCATGGTCCTGTAGTTGATGATTTTATAACCTGGTGTGATGAGTCCTTCCTAGAGCTAAACGTATCCAAAACAAAAGACATGGTCATCAGCTTTAGGAAGGCTCCCCCCAGTGACACTTTTACTTGCATCAAGGGTACAGATATTGAGATCGTGGACAGCTACAAATACCTGGGTGTTGTTATTGATAACAAGTTGTGCTTCGACTCACATGTTGCTGCCACATCAAAAAAGGTCCAACAGCGTCTCTTCTTTTTGAGAAAAATGCGATCTTTTAATGTATCTTCTGAACTCATGACACTTTTTTATAGGAGTTTTATTGAATCTGTTTTTATGTTTTGCATGGTGGCCTGGTACGGCAACAAAACCATGGCCAACAAGAACAGGCTCGGTAGCCTAGTTAAAGGAGGACTTACCCCCTAGATATGTATTAGAACAGTGATTTGAAAATACCTATGGAAAAAACCAAGAAATGACATATGCTCTTGTCTATACTGGACTCTTTGGCTGTGTTGAAGTCCAGATTTTTTTTCGGAAATCGACGCCATTACAGTTTGCCTATTGCCTCAAAAATAATTTATTTGAGAGGGGCCATATCTGTATAAATATCAACAATTAGCCAACGCTGGTGGCCTGTATGGAAAGAGCTTTGCTCAAAATGGTTGAAAGTTATATCAATTTGGTAATTCAGTGGCGAACTAGAAATTTAATTATTTTTCTGCATGTAACTCTATGGCAGTGTGTTGAACTACGTTACGAGAGCAAAGTGGCATGGGCTCGTTACAGCAGCACACCGCACAATACGACAAACCCCCCGTTCTGGGGTAACACAATGCGAGATTTCTCTACGTCATTCCCTCGTCCAAGTTGCCATATAGTCCCTTTTTCATTTTAGTTTGGGGGCTTTTCGTGATTGTTGTTAAAAGTTGTGCAAAAGTTTTTTCCTCTCAGCGCAGTGCAGGCTGCCTGCGCCTCCTCCCTCCTGCCAGACCCGGGCTGGCGAAACAGCCTGTTGCATGCATGGGGCGCTTGTAACCTCACGGAGCAACAAACAAACAGACAGAAATAGCTGGTGTGCGATTTAGAGAATACAGTCTGAGATTGGGTACAGGATTGAGGGAATCCCGCATCTGTTTGCGAAGGTGCGACTGGACAGGACGCTTTTCACAGACGGGCACAGTAGTCGGAGCGAGGCGAGTGTCTCTCAGGGCTACTCAGGGCAGAGCTGCAGATCTCTCCTTCTCCTCCGCGCATTCAGTCTGTCCAAAATCATTACCGATATAATCTCAGTAGGAGGGATGCAGGGAAATGATAGTAGCCGATGTGTTTAGAGAAGCTTTGTCACGTTGTCACGTCGTAGTATAGCGTTATATTTTACATGTGCGCTAAACTGCGACCATATTTGTTTGCGGAAATATCAGACTGCTCTCTCTACTCTCAGATCACAGAGAGCTCTGCTCTGCTGCGCGCGCCCGCGGAGCTTGGAGCTAGTGCATGAGGTTTACAGTAGGACTCTCTCCCGCCTGGCTGGGCTGGAGACAGCTGCTTCCAACTCGGACTGATAATATATACATCATCATTCGAGCTTATTCAGGTAAGATATTAATAAAGTAGTGACACATTCAGCGGGAAACTAACTATAATTAAGACATGTGCCAACTTTGACAACGTTTGGTTCAGTATTTTAAGAGCAAACTTCAATAAGAATAGGCTTGGAGTTCTGAGGAGCCGAAAGGGTACAGAGGGGGTAGGGGAGTAATTATCTTGAAATCCCATAGTCTTTGGGGACAACCTGACGTCAGGTTGTACCAAATCTCCCATTCATTTGAGAAAAAAAAAAAAAGCAGTGTTGGACCCTAAGAGGGCGCTTATGCCAGATATGCTGCTGAAAAATGATACAAATGGTAAAATGGCAACAGTTTGGTGTCAAATGTGGAAATTCTGACCAGAATTCTTCACACATCACCCCCAAAGTCATATTGGTTAAAAGCTGAAAAAAAGTGTTTTGGAGGTAAGTCCTCCTTTAAGGTGGCAAGCAAGATTTCTGGGAGCACCTTAACCCAGCTCCTCGACCTCTACAAGAGGCAGGTGATCAGGAAGACCACGTCCATCCTGGAGGCCCCTGATCACCCCCTCCATTCAGAATTTGAGCTCTTGCCCTCAGGGCGTCGGTTTAGAGTGCCCGCGACGAGGACCAAGCGCCTCAAACTTTATTTTGTCCCGGCGGCCATTCAGCTGCTAAACGGCAGTTAGAACTATAATTCCCTGACTTTGCCTGTTTGCACCTTACTGCTCACTCTTGCACTTTTTATGATGCTACCTTTTGCACTTTGTGATACTTGTTCATTGCCCTGTGCTTTTATGTTTTATGTATGTATGTTTTTAGCTGTAGTTTTATCTTGACTCTTAAGTGTTTGTTTGTTTTTAGCCCTTGTGGTTTTATGTGAGTATTTTTGTGCCTGTTTTAGTGTTTGTGCTGCACTACGTGTGTTTTTAGATTTCCCTGTCTGCAAACCAATTTCCCTGCGGGGACAAAAAAACTACCTTTGACTTTGACCTTTGACCAATGTAATTTTGTCAATTTAAAACATACAGTTTGTCGTCAAACTGAAACGTAGGGGTCCTCGGCAGGTTGCCCAGCTTGATGCCTTACATCATGCTGTGATGCAATGCCAACCGTGACATTTGGCCTCCTTCACTGTGCTGTGACAGCGGTTACATGCTGCCACTCCGACGTTCTGCCACTCCGAAATATCGGCACTCAGAAAGGGGGTCTATATTCCCCGTTTTTCACTAACCTCTCCCAGCCCCCACGCCAAACCTAACCTCCCCCCATGCCTAAACCTAACCTCCCCCAGACCCTAACCCAAAACCTAACCTCTCCCACCCCCACGCCTAAACCTAAGGTCGGCATTGCGGCTTCTAAGGTGAACGACCGCCAGTCCGAATAATGGAAGTTAACGTTCGGAGTGGCAGGGCTTCGGAAAGGCAGACAGTTACCCTGTGACAGCAGTGTCCACTTCAGGATGCACTGACTGAGCTGATCTGGCATTTTCAGCTCCATGCAAAGCACATAATCTGTCCAACAGAGCACAACAGCACAACTGAAGAAACTATGGGAATGTATATATTTAAAAATAACAGAAGCATTCAACCTCTTTGCTTCATCTAGGCAAAAATGCCACACTGGAAACAAAATTGCACAATATCTTCAAAATCTTAGATTGTGTGTCCATGTTTCATTTTAATACAAAACTATACCATATCTGTCTAAAAATGATTGTTAATTTGTCTTTTTAAGTCAGTATGCTTAAACGGTAGACTACCAGAGCTACCAGCAGACCCAGCAGCTGGTCAGGAGAATACTGGAGCAGTCGGCCACCCAGGGCCTGGCCCCCGAGCTCCAGGAGCTGGTGGACAGCATACGAGATGTCCTCCAGTCAGATCAGGAGCACATGGAGGAAGCTGTCCGCTGTGCCAGCTACATAGAACAGGTAGGAGTTCAGATAGAGACACGGAGAGGTATGATGCATAGTCTACAGATCATCTGGAATCTCACAAGCTTATTTCAAAGTATAGTTTTACAAGCTAGCAGTCACTTCACATTGGATGAAGTTGAACTAGGGGTACGGTGGCGCAGTCAGTAGCGCTGTCGCCTCACAGCTAGAAGGTCCTGAGTTCGATTCTGGCCTGGGACGCTGTGGGCGCTGGAGTTGTGACCCTCCCATATCTTCAGTGTCTACTGCCCAGGTGGGCTATCTCGTCGAAAGGGCCTTTCTGTGTGGAGTTTGCATGTTCTCCCCGTACCCCCCAGGGGGTTCCTCCGTACATAACCCCCCACTAAAAACATGCAGAAGATCGTCATCCGACCAGTGACGACAACATCTGAAGTTGGTCCAATGATGGTCCAATGATGGTCCCCGGGCGCTGGAAAGAAAAAAAGTGACCACTGCTCCTGGCCTGCCCCCCGGAGGAAAGGACAAGCCTGGATGGGTCAAATGCAGAGGACATATTTCACCGGCCACCGTCAGCATGAGTGTGTGTTGTGGCCGCATGCATGTGTTGTAGTGTGTTCGTGTGACAATAAAGATGGGCTGCTGTCTGAAATTGTGTTCACTAACAGCAATAATATACTAGGTTTACTACAGTGTATACAATACAGAAACTTAACGTAGCAAAACATATAATCACATAAGCAGCGAGTTGACTACACTGAAGAGGCTGGCTAGAGTGTATTGTAACATTAGTGACCTGGTAAGGTCAAACCAGGTTGAATCAAGACATGATAGGTAACGATGAAAAAGTACTGACTGTAGAGTAGATTAGAATATGGAGCACCCTGCTGTCTAAATTTCACAAATCGTTTTTAATTTAAAACAAATTCTCTTTATTATGTATAAAAGTACCAATCAGATTTATTTACTTATTAATCGAAGGTGCTGGAACGATGCATTTTAAGCCCTGATAGTACCTTTTGTTTTCATCATGCAATGACATTTTACATGTCCGTTCTTAGCTTCATACAGAACAGAATCAGAATTATTTTAACAGGCTTAGTACAGGGTTAGAACAGGGTTAGTACAGGGTTAGAACAGGGTTAGAACAAGGTTAGTACAGGGTTAGTACAGGGTTAGAACAGGGTTAGTACAAGGTTAGTACAGGGTTAGAACAGGGTTAGTACAGGGTTAGAACAGGGTTAGTACAGGGTTAGAACAGGGTTAGTACAGGGTTAGTACAGGGTTAGAACAAGGTTAGTACAGGGTTAGAACAGGGTTAGTACAGGGTTAGAACAGGGTTAGTACAGGGTTAGAACAGGCTTAGAACAGGGTTAGTACAGGGTTAGTACAGGGTTAGAACAGGGTTAGAACAGGGTTAGTACAGGGTTAGAACAGGGTTAGTACAGGGTTAGTACAGGGTTAGAACAAGGTTAGTACAGGGTTAGAACAGGCTTAGTACAGGGTTAGAACAGGGTTAGTACAGGGTTAGAACAGGGTTAGTACAGGGTTAGTACAGGGTTAGAACAAGGTTAGTACAGGGTTAGAACAGGGTTAGTACAGGGTTAGAACAGGGTTAGTACAGGGTTAGAACAGGGTTAGTACAGGGTTAGTACAGGGTTAGAACAAGGTTAGTACAGGGTTAGAACAGGGTTAGTACAGGGTTAGAACAGGGTTAGTACAGGGTTAGAACAGGCTTAGTACAGGGTTAGAACAGGGTTAGTACAGGGTTAGAACAGGGTTAGTACAGGGTTAGTACAAGGTTAGTACAGGGTTAGAACAGGGTTAGTACAGGGTTAGTACAGGGTTAGTACAGGGTTAGTACAGGGTTAGAACAGGGTTAGAACAGGGTTAGTACAGGGTTAGTACAGGGTTAGAACAGGGTTAGTACAGGGTTAGTACAGGGTTAGAACAGGGTTAGAACAGGGTTAGTACAGGGTTAGAACAGGCTTAGTACAGGGTTAGAACAGGGTTAGAACAAGGTTAGTGCAGGGTTAGTGCAGCATCAAAGCCAGAACCACCAGGCTCAAGAATAGCTTATTCCCGGTGGCTGTGCGAATTATGAACAATGCATAATCACTCTAACGTTATATACTTTAGTTTTCTCGTATCTAATTATATACATATATATTACTATCTTTTATATATAGTACATAGCATGTATTATATCTATATATGTATATATCAAAATGCTGCTATTTCTCATAACGTTTACCTTATTATTACTTTTTTACGTATCTAATTATATACATATATATTATTTTTTATATATATAGTACATAGTATGTATTATATCTATATATGTATATATTTAAAATCTGCTGCTCCTGAAATGAATGCTGCCACACTCCTCGCACTTTAATGCCGCCAGCTGTGAGCGAAACAAAATGAACTTTAAGTGGCTCCTTGTTGAGCGAAACATGCACCTTAAACTGTTTTCCCTGCTCTTACAACAGGTATTATGTTGTTTTTATGATGTCTCTAACTTATGTTTTTATATTGTTTTCCTTTCTTAGTACTGAGTTGTTTTTATGATATTTTTATGATTTATGATATCCTAGTTAATCTAGTTGATCTATCCACCAGGACCTTGAGTTCATATTTCGTTCCCTCTGATGTTTCATGTTTTGGAATGACAATAAATATCCTTGAACCTTGGTTAGTAAAGGGTTAGAACAGGGTTAGTACAGGGTTAAAAAAAAAAAAAACACGATTTCAGACGGACAAGCCCGTCTTTATTGTCACACGGTTACACATCAACACATGCACGGAGGGCCACAACACACACATGCTGACGGTGGCCGGTGAAATGTGTCCTCTGCATTTAACCCATCCTGGCTTTGTCCTTTCCTCCGGGGGGCAGGCCAGGAGCAGTGGTCGCTTTTCTCGTACAGCGCCCGGGGACCGACTTCGGATGTTGTCGTCACTGGTCGGATGACGATGATGATCTGATCTTCTGCATGTTTTTAATGGGGGGGGTTATATACGGAGGAACCCCCTGGGGGAGCACGGGGAGAACATGCAAACTCCACACAGACAGAAAGGCCCTTACGACGAGATACCCCACCTGGGCAGTAGGCACTGAAGATATGGGGGGAACACAACCACAGCGCCCACGCGGTTAGAACAGGGTTAGAACAGGGTTAGTACAGGGTTAGAACAGGGTTAGAACAGCGTTAGAACAGGGTTAGTACAGGGTTAGAACAGGGTTAGTACAGGGTTAGAACAGGGTTAGTACAGGGTTAGAACAGGGTTAGAACAGGGTTAGTACAGGGTTAGAACAGGGTTAGTACAGGGTTAGAACAGGGTTAGAACAGGGTTAGTACAGGGTTAGTACAGGGTTAGAACAGGGTTAGAACAGGGTTAGAACAGGGTTAGTACAGGGTTAGAACAGGGTTAGCACAGGGTTAGAACAGGGTTAGTACAGGGTTAGAACAGGGTTAGTACAGGGTTAGAACAGGGTTAGTACAGGGTTAGAACAGGGTTAGTACAGGGTTAGAACAGGGTTAGTACAGGGTTAGTACAGGGTTAGAACAGGGTTAGAACAGGGTTAGAACAGGGTTAGTACAGGGTTAGAACAGGGTTAGTACAGGGTTAGAACAGGGTTAGTACAGGGTTAGAACAGGGTTAGTACAGGGTTAGTACAGGGTTAGAACAGGGTTAGTACAGGGTTAGTACAGGGTTAGACAGGGTTAGAACAGGGTTAGTACAGGGTTAGTACAGGGTTAGTAGTACGATATGGATCCTTTCTGCTCTACTAAACACAACTGAACAAACTTCATGTCCCTTAACAATTCATTCCTGGTGTTCTTTTTCTTGTTCTGCCCATTTATAGTTTCACAACGTTTGCAACGTTTGCAAGCTTTGTTTTGTTTTTTAACTTGGTATTATTTGTATTTACAAGTAGCATTAAAATATCTTAAAGTCTTAAATTTGGCATTCTGAAATACAAGATACAGATACAAGCGATTCATCATTTAGACTCGTTCCAACAGCATTAAGGCCTTAACACTGCTGCTTCCTTTCAGGTGTTTACTGAGACGGAGATGGGCCAGTGTTTCCCGGCCAGTCAGCCTGTGGTCTCCCGGCGTCGACCTCCTCAGCAGCAGCAGCAGGGCGGCTCCTCCCAGACTCTCCCTCTGCCCCCCAGGAGGAGGCCTGGTCTGCTCCACCTGACTCTCCCTCTGCCCCCCAGGAGGAGGCCTGGTCTGCTCCACCTGACTCTCCCTCTGCCCCCCAGGAGGAGGCCTGGTCTGCTCCACCTGACTCCCCCTCTGCCCCCCAGGAGGAGGCCTGGTCTGCTCCACCTGACTCCCCCTCTGCTCCCCAGGAGGAGGCCTGGTCTGCTCCACCTGACTCCCCCTCTGCCCCCCAGGAGGAGGCCTGGTCTGCTCCACCTGACTCCCCCTCTGCCCCCCAGGAGGAGGCCTGGTCTGCTCCACCTGACTCCCCCTCTGCTCCCCAGGAGGAGGCCTGGTCTGCTCCACCTGACTCCCCCTCTGCCCCCCAGGAGGAGGCCTGGTCTGCTCCACCTGACTCCCCCTCTGCCCCCCAGGAGGAGGCCTGGTCTGCTCCACCTGACTCCCCCTCTGCCCCCCAGGAGGAGGCCTGGTCTGCTCCACCTGACTCCCCCTCTGCCCCCCAGGAGGAGGCCTGGTCTGCTCCACCTGACTCCCCCTCTGCCCCCCAGGAGGAGGCCTGGTCTGCTCCACCTGACTCCCCCTCTGCCCCCCAGGAGGAGGCCTGGTCTGCTCCACCTGACTCCCCCTCTGCCCCCCAGGAGGAGGCCTGGTCTGCTCCACCTGCGGAGCTGTGGTGACCTTAGCTCCTTCAGAAAGAGAAAAAGAAAACCTGCACACTGTTTTTGAAGCTCCCACGGTGAGTTTTTAATTTACAGAAATGCAAATGTTTCGACCCTCACTGGTCTTCATCAGGCAGTACAAAGAACAAGCTCTCTGTGGGCATCTATATAACCTCATATGGTGGTGCCCCAATCAGGTGTTGACAGACACCTGTGATCATTACAAAATACATAATTGTTGAAACAGTAGGTCTCTCAACAAGAACACAACTTTTTTTAAAGATCACATAATAACAGAGGTAAACAAGTTCTAAAATACCCGATACAAAAGGGAGACAGAAAGTAAAACATGCAGGTGAATATTATTGTCCCTATCTATACCAATAAGAAAACCAAAGACCTCAGCTCCTTCACCTGGGTAGCAATACAGCCTGCGGAGCACCAAGGAACTACTGCAAAGCTGGGGTCTAGGACAGGGTCGAGAGTGGGGTCTAGGACAGGGTCGAGGGTGGGGTCTAGGACAGGGTCGAGGGTGGGGTCTAGGACAGGGTCGAGGGTGGGGTCTAGGACAGGGTCGAGGGTGGGGTCTAGGATGGGGTCGAGGGTGGGGTCTAGGACAGGGTCACGCCTAGATCACCATGAGCGCCCCCACAGTCTGATAGGGGTCTTCAGAGAGACAGTGCTTTGAAGAGACATCATTGTGTTGCCTAACAGAAATATTTTGGGCCACAACTGGTAGAAACTGGGACTGTTGTTACTAAACAATTAGAGAAAGCTGTTAAAAAAGACATTCAGCAACTCATGGACTGCAAATACAATGTGTTGAGGAGGCGTAGCGTTTGTGACGTGTGCATATGATGTGTGTGTTTTAAAGCACGTGTCCATATAGTGTACCCTCCCCCACACCCACACACACACACACACACACACACACACACACACACACACACACACACACCCTCCCTCCCCTGGGCACCAGCAGTGGTTGCTCCTGAAAAGCGTTGCAGCCGGCGTTCCAAAGTTGTCAAACGTTGAACTTCTCAGAAAGACGCCGGGTGACGGAGACGCTGGCCGTTTCCCATAGCAACAACAAATATGGAGAAAGTGAAAGAGCTGGTTGAGAAATACGATGTAATCAGTGAATTTGCATTATTGTAACAGCGACCTTAAAGGCAGTATGGATTATACCAGACATGTATTGGGAATGATCTGGTAAACCAAACTTGCTTGTTCCACAACACTGTTTGGTCTGCTTGAAGTGCTAACCAGCTGATTACTGAACTAGCAGCTGGTCAGCTAACTAACCAGCTGATTACCGAACTAGCAGCTGGTCAGCTAACTAACCAGCTGATTACCGAACTAGCAGCTGGTCAGCTAACTAACCAGCTGATTACTGAACTAGCAGCTGGTCAGCTCACTAACCAGCTGATTACTGAACTAGCAGCTGGTCAGCTAACTAACCAGCTGATTACTGAACTAGCAGCTGGTCAGCTAACTAACCAGCTGATTACTGAACTAGCAGCTGGTCAGCTAACTAACCAGCTGATTACCGAACTAGCAGCTGGTCAGCTCACTAACCAGCTGATTACCGAACTAGCAGCTGGCCAGCTAACTAACCAGCTGATTAGTGAACTAGCAGCTGGTCAGCTAACTAACCAGCTGATTACTGAACTAGCAGCTGGTCAGCTAACTAACCAGCTGATTACTGAACTAGCAGCTGGCCAGCTAACTAACCAGCTGATTACTGAACTAGCAGCTGGTCAGCTCACTAACCAGCTGATTACCGAACTAGCAGCTGGCCAGCTAACTAACCAGCTGATTACTGAACTAGCAGCTGGTCAGCTAACTAACCAGCTGATTACTGAACTAGCTGATTACTGAACTAGCAGCTGGTCAGCTAACTAACCAGCTGATTACTGAACTAGCAGCTGGTCAGCTAACTAACCAGCTGATTACTGAACTAGCAGCTGGTCAGCTAACTAACCAGCTGATTACTGAACTAGCAGCTGGTCAGCTAACTAACCAACTGATTACTGAACTAGCAGCTGGTCAGCTAACTAACCAGCTGATTACCAAACTAGCAGCTGGTCAGCTAACTAACCAGCTGATTACCAAACTAGCAGCTGGTCAGCTAACTAACCAGCTGATTACTGAACTAGCAGCTGGTCAGCTAACTAACCAGCTGATTACCAAACTAGCAGCTGGTCAGCTAACTAACCAGCTGATTACCGAACTAGCAGCTGGTCAGCTAACTAACCAGCTGATTACTGAACTAGCAGCTGGTCAGCTAACTAACCAGCTGATTACTGAACTAGCAGCTGGTCAGCTAATATCAGGTGACGTTGCTGTGCATAATGTGCATAATGGTGTGATGGCAATGCTTTGACATGTACAGTATGTTGATATTATTAAAAGGTCAGAGGTATTGGCTTAACCCGGGGTCACGACCCTGAGGTTGGAAACCACTGGCTGAACCATATTCAGGTCACAGATAAGGCGTGTGTTGTCTTCTTTGTAAAGCACGTCTAATGAAATGGGCCTGGATGTCATTGAATGGTCTGCATTGATCGTGGAGGCAAACACACCTCCCATTAGGGATGGATGGTATAGTCCACCAATACTGAACAATACAGTGTGCCTTGCTTTTATCACTGTGACCTGTGTGACCAGTTTCATCTCTTGTCCAGTAGCAGTAGAAGTAGTAATAATGTAAATTAATATATATTTTTGGGGCATTTTTGCCTTTATTCGACAGGACAGTGGGCAGAGAGATGGAGAGAGAGGGGATGACATGCGGCAAAGGACCACGGGTCGGATCCGAACCCAGTTCAGCCGTGTGAAGGACTAAGCCTTTGTGGTACACGCTCTACCAGGTGAGCGACTGAGACGCCCCGTTATAATTTATACAGTAATAATACAGTTTGTTAAAATTGGTTACAGACATTTGTCTTCAAAACTCTTATTTTCATTGCTTTGACACTAAATGCATTCAATGACCACAATGTTCAAAATTCTCAAATTCATTTTCAGTTCAAGTTCAATACTTTATTGCTATTTCAACCAGTTGATGGGATTTGGTGCAGTGCAGCTCAAAATGCAATACAGTCCATGCATACATATAATTTCTTCCAGACCCAAAGATGATCAAATATATTCAAGTCCTGACCTCATGACCACATGACCTCATGCCAAGCCAATCAGAGACATCCAATTAAAAAGGACTGTAGAGCGAATATGGGCATACTGCACAGCGGACCCGTCGCTATGGGTGGGTCTTAATGACTCATTTATACTCCATTTTCATACGTAAATAGATGCGTCCGTTTCAAACGTTATCATCGTCACTGCCCACATACTTCATGCATCTTTCACGTTGGTATCATGTTAAGCAATTACGGTAACCTAGAAAGGTACAGTACGTGCTTTTGGTGTCTAATCCCAGGTTTTAGGGCTCAAGGAATACAATTGAATCAGTGAAATTACCATCAGTTACTTATTTATTGACAAATCAAAGATGGAATCCCAATTTAACTAATAGATATCACCATGAAACTTCCCTACTTGATTACTTACAATTATTCTTATAATTTCTTAAGTTTGAATATGCAAATGCGGCATTCTCTAATGAAATATGCATGAATTTGCATGCATTTCCAGAACATAAATCTGAACATTGGATAAAGTCAGGTTCAAAATGTTTGTCTCATTTTGTTGATATATTTTGGATATCTCTTTTTATCACTCCATAAATCAGAAAATCCTGCCAACTTTGAAAAGCTAGAAAAGGCAAGGTGTCCCCAGTAGGCTATGTGTCCAACGATGTAAAAAGGTTGCTCATTGTGATTATTGATCTTCCTTTCCTTGTGATAGTCTGCAGCTACTGTGGCCCATGTCTCTCTATTCCCTACATGTAGGTGTCCACTTGTGTGTCTCTTCAATAGATCTTTTGGATGCAGCTGCCTGAAAACCCTTTTTGTGCTCTGATATCTACGTTTAAGGGGAGTTTTATTCTGGTGGTGAGTGTGTGAACCACTTTTGCATCTATAGTCACCGGATTATTTGTGCCTATTCTATACACCCCTGTGTTTGCATAATGTGGTGGTTGGTGCAGGAGATAACTAGAAATATACAGGACAAAAAAGGTACAATAAAGTATGGTTTATTTTTCGACAAATAGAAAAGTAGACATACAAAAGTGTAATAAATATATAAATATTCACATTTATCGAAATATTTACATGTACATTCAGTGACGAGAACACAAATGATCCACATGGCTTCATGGTAATGAACTGCTGTTATTAAGAAGTCTTTCAGTGCTGTAGTCCCATAGTGCAATGTTTCAGTCGCTCCTCTTCCACACACCTACAGCTGAGATGTTTCAGTCGCTCCTCTTCCACACACCTACAGCTGAGATGTTTCAGTCGCTCCTCTTCCACACACCTACAGCTGAGATGTTTGGGCAGCAGTTGTTGAGGTCACACTTTTCACTTCCCAGAACTGAAAAAAGATGTCATTGCATTATTATTATTAAAAAGTCATGGGGACATAATAACACACTTGTAACACTATTTTGTCTTAGAACACAAGTATTGATTTGTGTGTCTTTATTAACGCAATCCAGTCTAGCTTACCTGCTTCTCAATTTCTGTATGAGCCTCTGGCCAAGTCGTGACTCTGGATTCAGACATTTCCTCCCTCTCGATGTTTCGACACTGGAGAGGAATACAAGAACAATGTTAGAGACAGAAGATGGAGAGCAGCAGATGAAAACAATGGCATTGCAACAAATATGGTTTATGAGTTTGGGCTAATTTACTTACATAAGCTCCGTATTTGTGCAGAAGATAGTTGGCTCGTGTAGCTGAGAACTCGTTATGAGTTTTGGGTTCATACGGTCGAGCACGCCGGTTAAACATTTGCAAGATTGACCTCCGCCTCGTTGCCCTGTGGAGAGGAGGGATACAGCATGGTTAAGGGCTGGTATGGTACATGTACATTAACAATGGGATGCAAACAGCATCGCAAAGAAATAAAATAACAGCGTAAAGTAACTGCAGATAGTAGAGCATATGGAGAGATTCTGTGTCAATAATAACAAATATATGTAATAAAATACAAAAAATATATAAATGGAAAAAGATGACTAAATACTACAATTCACATTATGTATTAAAATGGTTGAATCCAAAAAATACAGAAACAAATTTATCTCACATCCCCAATTAAATGATTTGCTATTTGTGTTCTGTCATGAATTATAGTATTGATCTTTTTCCATTTCTAGTTCTATTAATTTGATTACATAATGTACTGTGCAAAAGTCTTAATAAGGCACACAAAAATCCATAAAGCAAAGATGCCTTAAAAAATAATGAAAAGTTTCTAAATATATAAAAAAATAATTTAAAGTTGACTATAAAGAGCAGTCTACTGACACGCTAATGCAGAAAACAAATAAATAAACATCTCAGACAACATTTATGGAAACAATCTAGAGTACCTAAGACCTTTGAACAGTGCTGTAAATTTACTATTAAAATGGCCAATTATTGGCACAGAAATCCCTCCATACATTCATGTAAACACAGTAAATGAAAGGCAGTGCTGTTTCCTACAGTATGTAGTGAATCTAGTAAAAACACATTACCTTGTCCTTGGACATGGAGGGTGAGCAGGCAGACGAGGAGAGAGGAGAGGACAGCTGAGTTCATTGTGCCGGCTGGAGAAGGTTGCTGCTTCAGACTCAGGATGTCTTCAGTCTTGACTGCTGAGCTGCTTGTTGTGACTGAAGGAGATCAGCCTTCTTTATATAGGCAGACTTTCACTCTCATTTCCCTACGTTCTCTCCTCTCCCCTCCTTCCTCCCATTCACTAGAAATCTGTCCTGGCTGCTGTCCAGATGTCGTAAATACTTTCGCTCTCTCCTTCCTCTCCTCACACTCTGCTCTCTGCTCTCTCCTTCCTCCTCTGGATTTCCCGGAATCGACCCGTTTTAGGCAGAAGCTTCTGATGAGGACGGCTGCCTGCGATTCAAGGCTGCAGAATGTGAGCGTGCCTCTGCATCTCTGTAATACTGATGGAGGAGAGCTAGTTAGTGGTTATTTTTTTCCCGCTGGGGGGGAGGGGTATTAAACTTTTTACTTCCATCAACTAATCAATAAGTAAATGTACTTATAGCCTACTTATACAAACACTAGCATAATACTCCACTTGTAGGCCTATGGGAGAGAATAAAAATAGCACAACAGAACCGAAGCCTAGAAAGTCCCAAATAAGAAGCTTCTTAAGAAGTTAAGAAGCTTCATAAGGAGTTACGAAGGCTCCAAAGAAGTGTTTCCCAAACGCCTTCTTAACACATCGCTAAAGAAGGCTCTTAAGAAGGGTTCTGTGAAAGGTGCTATTAAATCCACAACATTCTTATTATAAAAATAATCAATTCTCATTAGAGGAATATAGCCTTCTGTAAAACATTTAAAACACAAGTAACCATATTACATAGAGGAGAGATTTTCAAGTGTTCCCCAATTTTAAACACTAAAGGGTGCATGAAAGAAAGGAAAAAGGGAAAAACACAACAGTGGACTATATTATTATCTCCTTTTGCCTGACGCGGCTGAATCTGCGAGTGTTTCGTCATTAAGAAGGTGTTAAGAATGGGTCATAAGAGAGGTGTTTCAATATTGATACATAACTGCCTTAATTTTGAATTACTGAAGGAGATCAAAGACAAAGAGGGCAGATTCGTCATGGTTCGGTGCAAAATTGATGACAGACTGGTTACATTGTGTAACGTGTACATCCCTCCAGGAAATAGCCAAAATGTCCTGAAGAAGTTATTTGATTTGATAGACTCGGAAGCACAGGGCACGCTGGTCTGTGGGGGCGATTTCAACATGGTGATGAACAATAGGAGGGACTCAACAAGTTATAACAGAAACCAAACTACACAATCTAAATTATTCAGGAAGTACATAGAGGAAGCGGGGCTGATGGATATTTGGAGGGACCTTCACCCAACAGACCGAAATTATACATTCTATTCAGCACCACACACCAGCTACTCAAGAATCGACTACTTTTTTATACATAGCAATGACAGGCATAGAATACAGGAATGTAGTATTGGGCTGATGGATGTCTCGGACCACTCTGCACTATATCTCTCATTATACCTAGACAGCAGACCTAGAAAAACAACATGGAGGCTAAATTCGGGCTTACTCAATAATAAAACAGTGTTAGAACAAATAAAAACTGAAATAAAGTCTTACATCGAACTAAATGATAATGGGGAGGTGAGTCCAGTCATGCTCTGGGATGCACTGAAGGCTGTTCTTAGAGGGAAAATAATTGCAATCAGTACCGCTAGGAAGAAGTTAAAGGAGCATAGACTTAAAACACTGGAGGAGGAACTTAAAAATTTAGAAACAATACATAAAGAAAGCAAAGCACGCCAGTTGCTGGATCAGATTAAAACTGTGAAGAAAGAAATAGATGAAATATATACAGAAGAGATAGAGAAAAAACACAAATTTTTGAGACAATCATATTATGAAGTAGGCCCAAAAGCAACACGTCTATTAGCAAGGCGTTTACGAAAAAAACAAATACTGAATACGATAAACAAAATTAAGGACATAGAAACAGGAAAGACATCCAGCAACCTTGAAGAAATAGAGAAGGCATTTGAATCATACTATAAAAAACTATACACACAGCCACATCAAGAGAGCAGCCAGACGGTGGGTGCGTTCCTGGACTCACTGGACTTGCCCTCCATAGGAACAGAACAAAACGAACAGCTGACAAAGTCAATCACAGATGAAGAACTAGATGCAGCAATAAGTAGACTTAAAAATAACAAGTCGCCGGGTGGGGATGGTCTGCCAGCAGAGTGGTACAAAGCATTCAAACAGGAAATAAAGCCTCTTCTCCTGTCCTGCTTTAATTGGGTACTTAAAGAAGCAACTATACCACCATCTTGGAGACAAGCTCTGATTTCGGTTATCCCGAAAGAGGGTAAGGATAGAGAACTATGTAGCTCTTATAGACCAATATCAGTCCTGAATCAGGACTACAAACTTTACGCTTCCATCATATCTAGAAGGCTTGACTCTTTCGCCCCAGAACTGATCGAGGAGGATCAGACAGGTTTTGTTCGGGGACGAACGACCCAGGACAATATAAGGAGGTCACTTCATGTTCTTCACCATGTTGGGCGGACTCAGGGCAGTGTGCTGCTGGCAAGTATGGATGCGGAGAAGGCTTTCGACTGTGCAAACTGGCAGTTTTTGTTCCAAGTATTAGGGAAATTTGGATTCTCAGAAGAATCAATAAATTGTATAAAGGCACTATACCATAAACCTATAGCTAGAATAAGAGTGAATGGCGGTCTCTCAGATAACATCAACCTAGAGCGTGGGGTGAGGCAGGGGTGCCCTTTGTCTCCCAGCCTATTCGCCTTCTATATTGAACCACTGGCACAGGCAATTAGACAAAATCAAAAAATAGAAGGAGTGGTCGTGAAGGACGTGGAACATAAAATTGCACTGTATGCAGACGACATATTATTGTACATGAGTAACCCTCAAGTCTGCCTGCCCACTCTATTTGATCTCCTTGAGGAATATGGCAGGTATTCTGGTTATAAGCTAAATATCCAGAAAACGCAGGTTTTATCCCTTAACTTCACCCCACCAAATAGTATTAGACAGAATTTCCCACTTAATTGGAACCTTAAAGCTATAAAATACCTGGGGGTCTGGATAACACAAGATTTGGATGACTTATATGAAAAGAATTATGTCCCTATTAACACCAAAATAAAAGACGATTTAAGTCGATGGTCTCTGCTCCCATTAAACTTCAATAACAGAATTGAGACCATTAAAATGAATATCCTATCAAGATTACTGTACCTCTTTATGTCCCTGCCAGTTAAAATCCCCCCTAAGCAATTCAATGAATGGGACAAACAAATATCGAGGTTCATTTGGAATGGTAAAAAACCAAGAATTAGATATACTACGCTCACACTGAGCAAAGACAGAGGAGGGATGTCTCTACCGAGTCTCAGAGACTACTACTTTGCTGCACAACTCAAACCACTTGTGTCTTGGTGTGACGGAGAAGTAGTGGCTAAATGGAAGGTTATGGAAACAAGTAGGTTGGAAATACCTATACAAGCTCTACTGGGAGATAAAAAGCTAGCCAAGTCCAAATTCGATAAACTAGACCCAATCACAACCTTTACCCTTCAGAATTGGTTTACCATTGTCAAGCAACTAAAGATAGAAAAACAATCAAAGAAACTAAGATGGATAGCACACGATACAGCGTTTGTCCCAGGGAAGATGGATCAAAGATTCCAATCATGGTGTAACAGGGGGATTACAGCTTTTTGTAAAATAATGGAAGGAGATAAACTGAAGAACTTTCAAGCTCTGAAAGACGAGTATAACCTAGAGAAATTGGACTTCCACAGATATTTACAGTTACGAAATTACTTTATTCACGAAATCCAGGAACAAGGTCTTCATGTACAACCAAGTCCACTGATAGAATTACTAGTACAGACATATACAAAGGGGACAAGGGGAATAGTGTCGAGGTTGTACCAAAGCATTAATGGTTCTAGAAAACATACAACAGACTATATTAGGGAACGATGGGAAAAGGAACTGAGTACTGAAATTACTGCTGAACAATGGTCAAATATTTGTAATACCCAATTCACAACTACAAGCTCGAATACCTGGCGAGAATTCTGCTGGAAAACTATGACACGTTTTTTCATTACTCCCAAAGTTAAATCAAGGCAGCTAGGAATTCCACAAACATGCTGGAGGAATTGTGATGGGGGGGAGGCTAACCATTTCCATGTTTTTTGGGGGTGTCCAAGAGTGGTGCCTTTCTGGAGTGGTCTCTGTGACAAAATACGAGAGATCTTGAAATTACAAATACCAAATACTTGCCTTACCCTGTGCCTAGGGGACATTCCGGATGACATCCCGAGGAGTGATGCTTATTTACTGAAAGTCTTTATAGTGGCAGGGAAAAAGGCCATCACACGTAAATGGCTGCAAATGGAGCCTCCAAGCTTGGAAAATTGGTTTCAAATAGTCACTGACATTTATCAAATGGAAAAGCTCACTTTCATCTTAAGACTAAATGCAGTGGGATTTGAGAAGAAATGGGGAAAATGGATCGACTATGTAGAAGAAACGACTAAGGGCACTTAAAAAATGGGGGCCTCTCCCTCCTCTTCCCCTTCCCCCTTTTTTCTATAAATCTTATTGTCTTAAAGCCTTTACCACCTTTAACTGAAGAAAGCTAATTTAACCATTATTTGTAACTCATGTATGAAACTGGAACTGTATATGTGAATGAATGCTGATATGTTTGTACAAAAAATACCATCCGTTTTTATGTTATCTATGTTTTTTGTTTGCTTTATATGTTTATTGGAAAATCAATAAAATCATAAGTAAAAAAAAAAAAGAAGGTGTTAAGAATGCCCCAGACCCTTCTTACAAAACCTTCTTAACGAAAGATCATCTTAGGCTAAGAAGCAATCTGGAAACGCGTTGGCTTCTTTGGCTTCTTACGAGGAGGCTTAAGAAGGGTCAAAGAAGCTTCTTAGCGCTAAGAAGCTTTTGGGAAACGCAGCCAGTGTCGGTCGATCAATTTTTATGTGACAAGAGGCATTCCATCCGTGCTCAGGGATGTATTACCAAACTGGCCTACCAGGCCCAGGCCCAGGCCCAGGCCCAGGCCCAGGCCCACAAGGCAGAGCCTCTTCACAGGGCTACCTCATACCTTCCCGGGCCTGCGACAAAATTATCCCTTAGGGCCTCCAACCGTTTATTTTTGACATGTTCCATAAGTTTATGGACAATTAGAAGGTTATTGTACTTTTGTCTTTAATTCAGTGTACCTGTGCTGTAAATCCTGTGTTATCGAGACAAGGTCCAAAGTTGCCACCAGCCAAATACTGGTAAAATATGCAAATGGCCGGTATATTTGCTTCATTCACCAGCAAAAAAAAAAAAAAAGTAATCTATGGCTGGTAAAATGTGAACATTCACATTCATTTTGGACAGTATTGAAATACAGGTGAATTTATGTAAGGGTTAATGCACGACGAGGTGTCCATTATCACTTTTTAAGGGACGACACGAGAGGCATGAACCGGTCCGAGGCACAGCCGAGGTCCCTTAAAAAGTGATAATGGACACCTCGAAGTGCATTAACCCGCTTATACCATGGTCACTTGCCAATGAAACAAAACAAGACCATTCATTTATATTTTCATGCATTTTGCAATCAAAATCTAGTTTTCATAACCTTGAATATGAGTTGAGAACCGGCGAGATAAAATAGTCCCCTCGAGATTAGGCTATCATTGGATAAAATGGCTGCTTAGTTTCTACACCTGGCACAATTCTAGAATCAAGCTAACTAATAATTTGGCCAATTGTAGCCTATGTAACAACATACAAAATAAAACGGCAATGTCTAAGAATGCAACGCCATGTAACTGGGTCGTTTAAACTCGCATTCCAGGGAATTGCATTTGCGGGTCTTATAAGACGTAAATGGTGCGAGGCAGGAGTAGACTGAAAACTATCTGCTTTCAGTATGTTGGAGTCCAGGTATGTTTTGTACAAGGACGTCTCTCAGTGTGTTGCTGTTAACTGCCCATTTCGTTGTTTTCTTTTTGTTGATCTCGTCTTTTTCCTCTTTGACTTGATTTGTAAAGAGGCAGCGCGCGCTCTCCCAGAGCGCCTGGCTGCTGGTTGCTGCAAGTTGTAAACAGAGGGTTTGACAGTTGACAGCTGAGAGCCCGGCTTCTGTCAGCTGACCAGAACGAAAATCAGATTTCTAAATAGCCATTATTTTAATAAACTGAGCACTCAGGGGTAATCTAAATAGTTACTTTGACCGACTCAATTTTTTTCTAAACTTATAAAAGTGCCATATTAAGCGTTAACGGTGGTATAGAGCTCAAACAGCTCTCTTGATACCCATAGACGGATTATGACTTCACGGGCCCCTGGGCCGGGCCTCCTCACGGGCCCCCCCTCACAGCGACTTTTTTTTAATCCAGAATACAACTCGGGCAAGTTATCAGATATCTGCACTGATTGCAAAGGGTGGACACGCTTTTTCATGTGGTGACTTTGTGAAACAGTGTCTGAATGTGGCTGCGGATACTGTGTTCACTCCTGAGATTGCATCCCTGCAAGATTGCAATCCCTGCTTTGGGTGGGCTGAGCCCACCCAAAGCTCTGATGCTAAAACCGCCCCTGCTAGACAGTCAGCTGAGTTCAAAGACAAGTTTCCTTTACTGTGTGCTGATGAAATTTAGTAGCCTAGGATTCAGTTTTAATTTAAAAGTTAATTTCATTGTTTGTTTTGAGTTGACCTTTAAATTCAGCTCAAGCAACTAACCTTGCTAGCTTTGCATACAGAATATTATTTTATGTTAGGCTATAGTGCAAAATTGTTTTTGGTTCATTATGAAAATGTGATGGGATGAACTGGACACCATGGCCCCTATCGTTGCATCGGCGCAGTTTCTAGGCCGAGCGGCAGGCGCAGATCAAAGCAGTGGGCGTGGAAAGGCGCACTTGATATCGTCGTGCTGGCGCTAGATGCAGCCCAAAGCATTACAACCACGCCTTTTAGGCGTAAAATTATGCACCGTCATGCTCATTGGATAAGTGCAATAAACGAATCGCACGCTTGCCTTTTTAGCTCCAATTCCAGTGATCCCGCAAAACCAGACGAAAGCCAAACGCTCTGCCCCCCCCCCCCCCTCCCTTCATCCAGCCTGTCTGTCTGCATTATAGGCTATTATTCCATATTATTATGCTTCTCAAACCAATCTAACTGCAGTTTCAATACTGCAAGCATGTAAATACGCTACACTATAGCAAGATCAAAGTGAAAATAATGTTCTATGCATCAGCTAGAAAAATATAGCCTATTAGATTGGTGAAAGTTTGTCCAGAAAGATATCATTTTCTCTCGCCTGCTGCAGGAAGGATGATGCACATAAATATACCCTACATTATGTCAAGTCATTGCATAAATGTGTTTTTATTGTAAAACTAAATGTGAAATAGGGCCAAGTTATTGGACGGACATCACAGTATAGCAGATGCCATTAGAAGCGCGTTCCGAAGCGCTTCCGCTGTTACTTCTCTAAATCACGTTAACTCGACAAGGGGTATATATATGCCCAGGAGGACATATATGTTTCACATAGGGTGGTGTTTTCATTTCGAGGTTTTATTTGGTCCAATATTGAAATGTTGACAATGGCAGGCTGTGTTACCATTACACATTAATTTAGAACTACCTTTTATATCTATTTTGGCTCATTTGGTGGCTATTTAGTAGCGAAATGAAGAAACACAATGCATGCTGGGAACTCAGAGAGAGAGAGAGAGAAGGGTGACAGAGAAGAAGCAGTGAAGGCAAAGAATAGGCCTGCTTTTGAAAAGCGCAAAGCGCTAAATGTAGGCCAGCTCCCAAGATATGACTAGGCTGGTATTTAGCGCCGACACGCCCACTTTGGGACTGCGCCACGCCCATTCGGCCTAAAGCGCATTTGGCAGCCTAAAGCCTATTGCTATCTTGCCGAAACAGGCGCAAGGCACGTTTTTTTGCGGTTAAGGCCCGTAATAGCGCCGATGGCCTGTGGGAGAATAGAGCCCCATATTCTCAGTAGCCTACCCTATTTAATGGGAAACCGCAAATCAGCAACTGTTGTTTACACACAAACATTGACTTTATTGACCTCAGAGATTACTTCTGTGTACTTATACTGTATATTATTCAACTCATCATGAGAAGACCTGTCATTCAAGCCTAATATGAAGGCTCTATGACGATTTTGAAAAAACTGCCTCAAAATTGGCAGCCATCTTGGATTTGAAGGTCAAAAATAGGTCAAATCATTATATAAACACCAAATATGTATTCCTTGACCAGAATAAGCTCTGAAACCATGTATTGTGCATCATTGTAGGTCAAAGCATTAAAAAGTTCATTTCCACAGCAGCCATTTTGGATTTTGGTCTCTCAAATATTTTCCCCGTCTTTTTTAAAAATACACCCCGGCTAAATTTGTTTATTAACCCTCCTAGATGACAAATCCATTGAGAAACGGACCTTCGCTCTCCACGGTCACGGAAGTGCCACAGATTACCCTACTATGTAGGCCTATGGGAGAGAATAAAAATAGCACAACAGAACCGAAGCCTAGAAAGTGTAACAAGGTGTTCTTTTTTGTGACCTCTTCGGTCACTGTCTAACCACCATTTACAAGAGGGACCCCCCCTCCACACACACACACACACACACACACACACACACACATGCAGGCACACCCACGTACATACACACATAATGGACCCCCAACAAAGAGAGATGCTGATGTCAGCCAATCGTATGAGGGCAGATATTGCAGTATGTCCTAATTAAGTCTGCTTCTTGACGAGCAGCAGCCAATCAGGGAAAGAAAAGGAGATAATTTGTCTTTGAGAAATCATGAAGTTAGCTGGATTCAGCTTCCAGTGACGTCAGGCTATCTGGTGGAAAAGGGAAGCAACCCCAACAGATTCTTAGAGAAACGTCTTGTAAACCAAGAAAGCACAGATACTCTTTTTTTCCAATATTTCTATATACTTTCTGTGAAACGTTCTTCTTGATATTGCATTTCATTATGACGGTTTATGCTTTTGTTTATGTGATATTCAAGTTTTGATATTGCTGGTATCTGACCTGTTTGACTATTGTGTATGGTCGAATTGTATATTTATTGTATGTTTTCTATTTGCTCTATGTATCCGCGTATCACATGATTGGTCAGGTGACCCCTGAGAGGGTATTTGAGGGGTGTGTCTTTGCACTTGTTTCATGTCTGAGGAAGGGCTTTGTGTCACACGCGTGTGTTGGTAACTGAATAAATCGTTGGGAGCAGCATTTAGCATTTAACTCTACTTGTTCTTATCTTCACTTGCACTTCGGTCCTGCACCTGCTCTTCAACGTTTGATTGTTGGATGCGTGTGCCTTTTTGACCTTTTAGCATGAAGTTATAGATTCTGTGAAAACACAATCAATTCAAAAAGCTATGATGCAGCTTCCAGGCAAAATTAAACAAACAAATTAATAAATAATCCAAGATGCTTTGCCCCGTTGGCGGGGGGGCAACTTTGGCCTGTTAAACCACCAGGCTTGCATTATAATGGGCTCAAGTTACAGGCCTCTGGAGAAGTGCACAATATATTTAAATTGAGAGCCAAAGTGAACGTCACTTCCTGCTTTCTCCCTGAACCACCGCTGAAAAAAATATGAATGCCGGTGAACGGAGAATAACGTTACTTTGTTGATCCTGTTTGAATTGTGCCACGGGGTGCCAACGTTAATTTTGTCAATTTAAAACATACAGTTTGTCGTCAACCTGAAACGTAGGGGTTAGTTTCGTTTAAAAACTACATAGCTCGTGGCATGTCGCCGGTCTTCAGCTTTGCCGGTAGAGAAAGTGACGTCACTTAGGCGACAGTGTATGTAGTCTTTCTGATTTATAACTTATAGTGCAACAGTTTTGGCGACAAACTGCGACTTTCTTGACATGCAAAGTTGTGTTTTAAATTGACAAAATTAACGTTGGCACCCCGTGGCACAATTCAAAAAAGTAACGTTATTCTCCGTTCACCGCCATTCATATTTTTTCCAGCGCTGGCACAGGGAGAAAAGGAGGAAGTGACGTTCACTTTGCCTCTCTATAGTATATCACACATGCACACTCAGCATGCGTCCTCTGGTCCTTCTTCCTCACACATCTGTTTGCTGTGGCAGGAGCGTTTCAGGGAAATGGGAAGTGAAAGTGAAACAGGTTGACTTCAGGGAAAAAGCGGGAGATGGGGATCCCCGTCCTCAGCAGGTTGTCCAGCTTCCTGTGGCCTTACATCATGCTTTGATGCAATGCCAACTGTGACATTTGGCCTCCTTCACTGTGCTGTGACAGCAGTGTTACTTCAGGATGCACTGACTGATCTGATCTGGCATTTTCAGCTCCATGCAAAGCACATAATCTGTCCAACAGAGCACAACAGCACAACTGAAGAAACTATGGGAATGTATATATTTAAAAAATAACAGAAGCATTCAACCTCTTTACTTCATCTAGGCAAAAAATGCCACACTGGAAACAAAATTGCACAATATCTTCAAAATCTTAGATTGTGTGTCCATGTTTCATTTTAATACAAAACTATACCATATCTGTCTAAAAATGATTGTTAATTTGTCATTTTAAGTCAGTATGCTTAAATGGCAGATAGGCCTATAACTGTATAATATGCACTGTCCAAAATGTTTGAATGGTATAATGTGCACTTTTAATATGAGCTATTGTAGCCTAATTAGTTTATATTCATTCTGAAAATGTCGGTTTACCATCTGTGTTCTGTCTTTCTGGTGCTGCTGCGCTTCACTTAAACTTAAACTTCACTTAAAATCCCAATCTTTGCTTACAGATGTCCATGCAGGTGTTTTATACACGTATAATATCTCTACGTACACAATGTTGAGAAGTAAGTAAGGGCCTAGGTGCTTTCACTCTCTCTGCCTGATGTGTTCATCATCATCACATGGTGCACTAAATCATCTTCACTTGATACATGCAGATATGACTTCTTCCAAGAAATCATCACAAAACAAGAAACGTTCTCCAAGACAATTTCACTTTTACCAAGTAGGCCTTTATACAGCCCTTTAACAATAACACACCATGTAGTGAATGTGTTGTCCAGCAATGCTAGAATAAAGGTTATGGCAAAATGGTGTATATAATACATAGTAGTAGGGACTTTGTAAATATGTGTAATTTGATTAATTTCAGCGAATTTCTTTTTAGGGGTTGAAGCCCTATTGTTTTTGTTTTTGTGTTCTCCTTGTTGTTGCTAATCTGCCTCGATGCAAATTCCCGTGAGTTGGTAAATGGCAGAGACCTGAAATCTGGCACAATGAGAGATATTGGGTGCTAGTTTCTGCTCAAAAAATATTTTTCGAATCAGCCTGAAGGTGGCTCTATAATTAAAGGTTTTACGTTAAATGCCTTAACTTCCACGCCGTTTGTCCGATTTTCAACCATTTGTTTTCCAGATGTTCAGGTGAACCTGCTCTACAAATTTGCCTCAAGGTCCGTCTGAAAGATTTGTGAGATATTTTGAAAAGTTTGGAAAACACATTTTTGACATCTCCTCCTAGACCGTTTGACCGATTTCCACCAAAACCGCCAGGAAATATATTTGAATCGGCCTAATTGGGGCGCTGTAATTACAGGTTAAAATTCCCAACTGCCATTTCTCCAATTTTCAACAAGTCAAGTCAAGTTTATTTGTATAGCACATTTCATACACAAAGGCAATTCAAAGTGCTTCACATAAAATGGTTGACAGGAAAAGAAAAGAAAAGAAGAGAATAAAATGGACATTTAAAAGCATCACAACAAAACTTTAAAAAAGAGTATAAAAAGTGCATTAAGCAACAGGCACAGCAGTTGCAAAAAGAGCTAAAAACTTATAGAGGACTCATTGGGTTTGCATAATAGCTGTCAGCAGTTTAAAGCAACGGTAAACATTAAAGTCTTTAGTCTATTTTTGGCCCCGGTGCTGGTAATGCACCAGGGGCCTTACATTCCCGCATTTCGCCAAGACTATTATGCACCTTTTTAGGCGACTAAATGGCGGCCGGCCACTAGAGGGCGCCGCTGCCCCACTAAGATTTGCCGTCATACCTTCCTCACGGTATCAGCTGTTTCCCCAAAACAACGTGCCCAGGTCGCTTTGCAGAATGCAGCTTACGCGGCTTACCTGTGTGTTTACAATCATGTGTGTGATAAAGCAGGAGAACGCAAGGACCCCCCTGAACTTTCCCCCATCTAAAAACGTTGGCTGTATGGGAATATTTCGGCGTTTGTAAAAATACAGATGGCCATAGCCTCAATGCAAGACTCATCCGAATGACTGATGAGTCTCGCGTTGAGCCTAGGATGGCCAGGGCTTAGATCTGCGTGAGCACGACCCGTCGTAATTTGTCAAATTCAAGGTACATTAAAACGTTGTCTTGCTTCAACATACATCGCATCGCATAAACCATTATCACCCGCAGGTTTGAGGAGTAGCTAACATAAACGTCAGATAAATACTCTCTATAGGCTAACGTTACCTACTGAGGCAGCTAACATGGCTAATTAGCTAGCTAACGCGGTCCATCGATATACAGTCTGGTAGACAGATAAAGCAGTGTGTTCCTTCTGTTTTACACAATGTTAGCCAGCCTGCCTGGTCTCTTCTCTGTATATCCAGCTAAGAGAGGAGCTTGTGAAGATTGAACGAACATCCCCACAGTCAAAGCACTTCCCTGAGATATCTATATAAAAACGTTTATTGCTTTAATACCAAAAATAAAACCTCCAGTGTCTGTAAGCTAACGCTAACGCGTTAGCGATTAGCTATTGGCTGGTTGTTGTGTACACTTGTGTAGGCCCCATGTTATGGTTAGACCCGGGAGTTAACATTATAAAACACATTTCCTGGCATATGCAGGTAGTTGGAAAACCTGGTAAGTTCTGAAAATATGTGTCTATTATTGTGTTATTCCAGCTATCGTTATCGGTTGTTAGGTTAGAGTAATATGAAGCCGACAAAAACCGGCAAAACAGACAAGCGGTTAATGCTAGTCTGCTTCCATTAAAACCATTGTGTATTAAAATAAACGATAACGTAGCTGGAGTAACTAATAAAACACATTATTTTCTGAACTTACTTAAGTCCCCAACCAACTTCGCGCAGCTTTCTCAAAACAATGTCCTTTTTATTGCGGTCCATCGATATACAGTCTGGTAGACAGATCAAGCAGTGTCTTCCTTTTGTTTTACCAAGCAGTGTCTTCTCTATCTAAAACAGATCTATAAGGTGAAGAGCCTGTAGCCTGTAGATCAGTGGTTCCCAACCTATGGTACGCGTACCGTAGGTGGTACTTGCGACCCCTGCTGGTGGTACTTGGAAGGCTCTGTGAAAAAAAAAAAAAAAAAAAAAATAGTTTTTGTGCAAAATCCATGGTGGTCATTAGTAGTAGTTTTCAAACATGTGAAAGTGAAATAATAATAATAATAATTAATATTATTGGCAGTGTTTCTCAAGGTAGGTGGTACTTGCGCCCCCCCTGCTGGTGGTACTTGATCCCTGGAATCCCAATGTTTAAATTATGAAGTGGATCAAAACGGGAGGGAATCGTAAAAGAGCTGTAGTAGAGGAGAGCAGCAACGATGAAGCACAAGGAGGTGAAGACAGCAGTCAACCCAGCACAAGTGCAGCTGCTGCAGGTTGCACATAGGCTGCAGGTTGGAATAAATTTGCCTCCTGCGTGAACTGTGCATAGCTGAATACAGGCCCGTAGCTACCATTGAGGACACCGAGGTCATGACCTCGGTATTTTCCACACCAATTTTTTTTGAAAAATAGCCCTGGTCCCCAGATCTATTAATCTGTCATTGATGTTTTAATGCGACAGTTGATCGGAAATGCAACAATTTGCTTCCTCTCTGTGTGCTATAGAAGAGAGATAACTCACAACATTCAGATTTTGCATTGAGGCTAGATTGGGGCTAGACTTTGGGGACAGTTCTATTGAAGTGAATGGGTAAGTAACTCCCCTGTAAGTGATGTTTATGTAGATGGGCCATTGTATTTAATTGAGCAGTATTCTGCCATGTGACCTGTATGCAGAATATAAATTATATCATATGGGGAGACATTTATTTTTTGTATCATTTTAAAGCAACAGCACAGTAAAGAGGATATTAATCTAACATGATGTATGTAGTTCTTTATAGATCTAGCCTCTTCATTTTGCTCTCAAAGTGCACCAGATTGAAGCATTTTACTTTAAAATGGACAAAATTTTCTATCCGGGGGTGCACAGCCCCCCCTGGTCCCCCCACGCCGCGCTAAAATGACCTCGGTATTTCTCAAACCCTGGCTACGGGCCTGGCTGAATAGACTGTATTTTAACGTCGGTCATATGGTGGTACTTGGAGAGCCAACTACTTTCTCAGGTGGTACTTGGTGTAAAAAGGTTGGGAACCACTGCTGTAGATGATGGCTTGAGACTGGCTGCCACAGCTGTCAATCAGCCCTTTTTATATGTCAAATAAGTACTTAAAAACAAACTGATCAGAAAAATGACCACTTGCACATGCATTAGCATGACAATAACTATCTAAAATGATACAACCCACCTTTGGAAAAAATGCGTGACGATACCATGCACCGGGGCTATGCCAGGTTTCGACCTGGCCTTGTTAAAAGTAAGTAAGGTTGGGGCAGATCTGAGGTCTTCAGGCAATTTGTTCCAGCTAGCAGAAGCATAGTGGGTAAATGCAGCCTTCCCATGATTTGATTTGATCCTAGGGACAGTTAATAAGCTGGACCCTGTTGACCTAAGAATTCTAGACGGTTTGTAGCGTGGGAGCAATTCAGCTATGTATTTTGGGCCTAGGCCATTAAGTGATTTATAGACTAATAACAGTATTTTAAAATCTATTCTATGACACACTGGCAACCAGTGTAAGGACTTAAGAACTGGAGTGATATGATCAGCTTTCTTAGTCTTTGTTAGAACTCTAGCAGCAGCATTCTGAATGAGTTGAAGTTGCCTAAGTTCTTTTTTGGAGAAACCAGAGAAAAGGCTATTGCAGTAGTCTAACCTACTATAGATGAAGGCGTGAATTAGTTTTTCTAGATCCTGTCTGGACATGTATCCCCTAATTCTTGCTATATTTTTAAGATGATAAAAAGCTGATTTTCTGATTGACTTAATGTGGGAGTTAAAGTTGAGATCGGAATCAATAATAACACCAGGGACTCAGGAAAAGTGCCGGTCAAAAGGGAGCTATTAACTATTTGTAATAGGTCCGACGACAGACAGTTATAAACGCTTTTAAAAAAGCTTGTTGGAAGAGTATCGAGACAGCACGAAGATGATTTAAGGCCTTGCACAGTTTCCTCTAAGATGTCGCGGTCAATAACGCTGAACTGGGACAAATTTATCGAACTAGGGATCTGCGGGTAGGATGATGTCACAGCATTTCTTGGTGTGGAGCCACTAATAGCCTGCCTGACATTAATAATTTTGTCCGTAAAAAAGGCAGCAAACTCATTACATTTGACAGTAGAGAGGAACTCAGGTGCTACACAGAGAGGCGGGTTAGTCAGTCTATCAACTGTGGCAAATAGAGTGCGTGCATTGTTCTGAATTTTTGTTAATTATATCGGAAAAGAACGATTGTCTCGACCTTTTCAGTTCGAGGTTGTAGGAGTGAAGGCTTTCTTTGTAAATATCATATGAATGTGAAGATTAGTTTTCCGCCCAGCTTTCCTGCAATCTTTCTTTTTGCATCTAACGGATGCAGAATTTCGCCAGGGTGCTTTAATCTTGCCAGACAGCATTTTTAACCTAACAGGCGCCACGCTATCAATAGTTTTCAGAATTGTTGGATTGAAGTTATCGAGAATGTCATTGACAGAAGCTGATGTGGGAGGAGATAAAGAAAATGTCTCCATAAACAGCGCGCTGGTGCCTGCATTAATGTCTCGTCTTTTAACGGTTTGTGACCTATTAATGATCTCAGGGGAGACTTCCTTTTAAGAAAAGATGCAAAGATGGTCAGACAACGCAACATCAATAGTCAACACAGAAGAGGATTTAAAGCCCCTAGTAATAACTAAATCCAGGGTATGGCCTCAGATGTGAGTAGGCCCTGAAACATGTTGAGACAGATCAAAAGTGTCAAGTAAGATATTCAGTTCTTTGGCAAAATTATCATTGGGGTTATCAATATGAATATTGAAATCCCCAGCAATAGATATACAGTCATGTTCCATGAAAATTAAGGAGAGTAGATCAGCAAATTCAACGAGAAAGCTGCCTGAGTATTTTGGTGGTCTATAGATATTCAGCAGTAACACAGTAGTTGAGCATTTCAGAATAGCAGCAAGGTATTCGAACGATGAGAAGTCTCCAAATGTTACCTGCTATTGAAACATATCAGAAAAGACAATCGCTACCCCCCCCCCCCCTCTTATCAGCTCTGGGAGTGTCAATGAAGCTATAATTAGGCGGTGCTGATTCGGACAGAACAGCCACTCTGTTGTTCATATCGAGCCAGGTTTCGGTGAGGAACATTAAATCCAGATTATAACTGGTAATCAGATCACTGATGAGGAGAGATTTATTTGACAGCGACCTAACATTAAGGAGTGCGGCTTTAATATTTTTAGAGCCTGGAACTTGTATCGTTTGCTTTACAAGGGGAATGGAGATTAAGTCTGATTTAGAGACAGATCGTGTTGGGGGGAAAGTATTATGTCTGTATGAAATCAAGACTGGAATCGAATGGAAGTCAGCAGGTCCGCCGTAGCCAGTTTCATTGCTAGACTGTGCTGGGCCAGTTCCATTGCTAGACTGCTGTGGGACCTTGTTTCTATCGGAACAAGCAACTTGTTTCCACATGTTCACCTGAACGTGCTCTACAAATTTGCCTCAAGGACTATTAGGTCTTCAATTTGCGCAAGGCTTGAACCCCTGCCATTGCTGCTTGCGGCTATATATTTATCTGTTTCTGCTTTTTTGTTTTTGTTTTTAAACTTCCTTCCTTCCTATATGTTCGAAATAAAGATTATCAAATCAAATGGAAACCACTAGACTAGACTGTTCACGAGACAGTCGATTTTGTGGTTTAAAGATAATCCAAAGGTGGTTTAAAGATAAGTGCTTTTCTAAGATTGGCTTTGACTCTGATCTGTAAACCTGCGTTCAGGTGAGGTGATGTGGTGAGGTGAATTCAGGTGATATTGTGCAATTACCTCTCTGTATACGTGCCCCTCGTGCCTGCACTTGTTGCAAGAATGTCTTGTTTTTGTGGTAGCACGGAATGGGGGATGGGGTGGGGTAGATATCGGGTTAGGGTTAGGGCAGGATCTCCTTTTCCACCATAAAGCAAGGCTTCTGTGTTATTGTCTCTGCACGCAAGATGCCTGCTCAAATCGCCCAGTATTTAATATTTAGCTATACATTTTATGAGTGACAGCGTCCAAAATCAGCATCCAGCGATAATGGAACGTAAGGTGACGTTCAGCGATAATCGTCGATGGAATCATAAATTGCCCCTGGAGCTGAATTTTGAGAACGGCGTGGCAATATTTACATAATGTACTTTTAGTGTGTCATGCTTCCATGCTGTTGCTAGCGCGAGCTTGCTGCTAATTCTACCATCTGTTTTGTTTCCTGGGGTTTGCTCAATACACTTCCTACTTCCTCATACATGCATGACATGCATGACGACCTTCTCACGTGACCACTCCTTCTGTTGCGCTAGCTGCATGAGGTACGCCCTCTGCTGGACTGGTATAATTAACACACTGTGGGCTATGAAGACTGAATTGATGATACAAAGTAACAATGTTGTCGGTCAAAACAGTTCATTAATTTTAATCGGCTACATTCCTAACAGCAGTTAACCGACTACCGGTTAATCATTAACATCCCTACTTCAGACATAACATTGGTGATGAGGATGATGGGACTGACGTTCTCACCACCAGGACGTAGACTGAAGATAACGTTAGTAGCGGTAGCTAGCTTGATACCTCACAGATAACACGTGCTGTGATAAAAAGCACAGCACTCACCATTAAGTGTCTAGCCAATCGGCTCCCACAATTGAGCCTTTCTGTCTCTGTTGTGATAGTTTCTCCGTTATTAGTTGCCTGAAAACGATGGCCCCGCACCAGCGCCTTTCTGAAGCCACTGCTGAGTTTATTTTCAATCTCCTTCCTCGCTGGGATCACCGCACACCAGCGTACTGACAGGAACACGCTTATTGGACACACGCAGTTTACTTTTGATGAGAAATGAATGATTGCGAGTCCAGAACACGGTAAAATCATTGTCAAAACTTTATTTAAAAGGACACAGGAAAAAGACGTGTAAACGGTTATTGATCTTTCTAAACGGATATGATTTAATATCCGTGTACCCGTGTAGTTGTGTACACGGTGACATCCCTAGTACAGGGATCAGTACAATGCACAGTTTTGATAATTAGTGGGTATTGTCCTAATTAATTTCCTGTAAGGAATATAGTCATCAACAATAGTAACAATAGTCATCAACAATAACAAATGTTGTCATTATTGGTCCTCCTTTCCTTGTGATAGTCTGCAGCTACTGTGGCCCATGTCTCTCTATTCCCTACATGTAGGTGTCCACTTGTGTGTCTCTTCAATAGATCTTTTGGATGCAGCTGCCTGAAAACCCTTTTTGTGCTCTGATATCTACGTTTAAGGGGATTTTTCTTCTGGTGGTGAGAGTGTGAACCACTTTTGCATCTATAGTCACTGGATTATTTGTGCCTATTCTATACACCCCCGCGTTTGCATAATGTGGTGGTTGGTGCAGGAGATAACTAGAAATATACAGGACAAAAAAGGTACAATAAAGTACGGTTTATTTTTTGACAAATAGAAAAGTAGAAATACAAAAGTGTAATAAATATATAAATATTCACATTTATCGAAATATTTACATGTACATTCAGTGAGGAGAACACAAATGATCCACATCATGACTTATGGCTTCATGGTAATGAACTGCTGTTATTAAGAAGTCTTTCAGTGCTGTAGTCCCATAGTGCAATGTTTCGGTCGCTCCTCTTCCACACACCTACAGCTGAGATGTTTAGGTCGCTCCTCTTCCACACACCTACAGCTGAGATGTTTCAGTCGCTCCTCTTCCACAGACCTACAGCTGAGATGTTTCAGTCGCTCCTCTTCCACACACCTACAGCTGAGATGTTTGGGCAGTTGTTGAGGTCACATTTGTCATTTCACCGGAGGTTGTGGCGCTCACCTCGTGAACTGAAAAAAAGATGTCATTGCATTATTATTATTATTAAAAAGTCATGGGAACATAATAACACACTTGTAATACACTATTTTGTCTTAGAACACAAGTATTGATTTGTGTGTCTTTATGAGCACAATCCAGTCTAGTTTACCTGCTTCTCAATCTCTGTACGAGCCTCTTGCCCAATGGTGACTCTGGATTCAGACATTTCCTCCCTTCCGATGTTTCGACACTGGAGAGGAAAACAAGAACAATGTTAGAGACAGAAGATGGAGAGTAGCAGATGAAAACAATGGCATTGCAACAAATATGGTTTATGAGTTTGGGCTAATTTACTTACATAAGCTCCGTCTTTGGGCAGTTGAGAGCTGGCTCGTATACCTGATAAGCCGTTATGAGTTTCGGGTTGATACCTTTGAGCAATGTGGAACATAGGCAAGAAGTTCGGCCTAGTTGCCCTGTGGAGAGGAGGGATACAGCATGGTTAAGGGCTGGTATGGTACATGTACATTAACAATGCAATGCAAACAGCATCGCAAAGAAATAAAATAACAGCGCAAAGTAACTGCAGATAGTAGAGCATATGGAGAGATTCTGTGTCAATAAGAACAAGTATGTGTAATAAAATACAAATAAATATGAATGGTGGTCTCGACCTAGTTTCAAGATGAAGACCAGACACGCTGCCTCACATCATATGTAATCCTAGTGTGACGACAAGTGTAATCCTAGTGTGATGTCCGTGTGACGCACTTGCCAATATGACGCCGGTAATGTCGTCAGTGCCGAGGCTATGACATAGCAGTATTTATATTATTAGTATTAGTATTAGTAGCAGTATTTATAGCCATGCTCAGCGTGTCATCGTTCTCTTTCCCTGATCCTTCTGGTCGCTGTACCTGAGCTGATCGCATCCCATTCTCTGAAAGCTGTGTTTCGCCCCACCCACCTCCCCAGTCCACCACCAATGTCTTGACTCCTGAAGAATCCCCTACGGGGGGGATTCTCTATTCTAGTCCGAGCAGATGCTACCACGGAGTCATTACGCTGCCATGCCATCAGAATTAGTTGCCATACTGTTTCATGCCATAGATCTTATCGCCATGCCATAGTTGAATAAAGCTTGCTTGTTAACTCTACCCTCTGGTCTCTCATGATTGAAATGGAAAAAGATGACTAAATACTACAATTCACATTATGTATTAAAATGGTCGAATGCAAAAAATACAGAAACAAATTTATCTCACATCCACAAATAAATGATTTGCTCTTTGTGTTCTGTCATGAATTATAGTATTTATCTTTTCCATTTCTATTTCTATTAATTTGATTACATACTGTACTGTGCAAAAGTCTTAATAAGGCACAACAAAATCCATAAAGCGAAGATGCCTTCAAAAAGAATGAAAAGTTTCTAAATATATAAAATAATAATTTAAAGTTGACTATAAAGAGCAGTCTACTGACACGCTAATGCAGAAAACAAATGAATAAACATCTCAGACAAAATGTATGGAAACAATCTAGAGTACCTAAGACCTTTGAACAGTGCTGTAAATTTACTATTAAAATGGACAATTATTGCCACAGAAATCCCTCCATACATTCATGTAAACACTATGTAGTGAATCCAGTAAAAACACGTTACCATGTCCTTGGACATGGAGGGCGAGCAGGCAGACGAGGAGAGAGGAGAGGACAGCTGAGTTCATTGTGCCGGCTGGAGAAGGTTGCTGCTTGTGACTGAAGGAGATCCAAGTCTTCTTTATATCCTCTCAGAGACACCGACCCACTCAGCTTGGAGGCTGGCCAGATGATCATGTAGTGACTACTTTCACTCTCTCATTTCCCTACTTCTCTCCTCTCCCCTCCTTCCTCCCATTCACTAGAAGTCCAGATGTTGTAAAATGTACTTTCCCTCTCTCCTTCCTCTCCTCACACTCTGCTCTCTCCTTCCTCCTCTGGATTTCCCGGAATCGACCCGTTTTAGGCAGAAAAGCCTAAAACCTCTGATGAGGACGGCTGCAGAATGTCTCTGCATCTCTGTAATACTGATGGAGGAGAGCTAGTTACTGACTTATGTTAGTTTATTGTTTTCCCAGTCAAGTATACAACAAATACATTGATACATTTATGTAAGGCATTTAAACGATACCAACAAATACATTGATACATTTATGTAAGGCATTTAAACTATACCAACAAATACATTGATACATTTATGTAAGGCATTTAAACCATACCAACAAATACATTGATACATTTATGTAAGGCATTTAAACCATACCAACAAATACATTGATACATTTATGTAAGGCATTTCAATCATTTTAAATTCAACTAGGTCCATAGATTTGAAAGCATATGAATTTGTGTGCTTTGCCCTGAACATCATAGTGGAGTGTTCAGTAAAGGATCTTCATGTCATCATGTCCTCATCATGTCATTTGGCAAACCAAATAATCTACATCAATATATTATTACATTACATTACATTACATTACATTAGATTACATTAACTTCAGTGACACAATAAAAATCCAAGCACATTTTGGGAATGAAAGCATGTAGCTGTGACAGACATGATGCAGCAAGAACCAGGATACTCCGCCTGGCTTTGCAATGCTCAAGATGAAAATTATTTGCGTGTTTTCACTGTCGGGTGAAAACCTAATTTCTTGCAAAACGGCAACTTATCAGAAGCTCTGAAGCTAAAGAAGAGCAAGGCAAGGCATAGCCTCTTCACAGGGCTAAGCGTTTCAGGGAAATGGGAAGTGAAAGTGAAACAGGTTGCCTTCAGGGAAAAAGCGGGAGATGGGGATCCCCGTCCTCGACAGGTTGTCCAGCTTCCTGTGGCCTTACATCATGCTGTGATGCAATGCCAACTGTGACATTTGGCCTCCTTCACTGTGCTGTGACAGCAGTGTTACTTCAGGATGCACTGACTGATCTGATCTGGCATTTTCAGCTCCATGCAAAGCACATATTCTGTCCAACAGAGCACAACAGCACAACTGAAGAAACTATGGGAATGTATATATTTAAAAATAACAGAAGCATTCAACCTCTTTACTTCATCTAGGCAAAAAATGCCACACTGGAAACAAAATTGCACAATATCTTCAAAATCTTAGATTGTGTGTCCATGTTTCATTTTAATACAAAACTATACCATATCTGTCTAAAAATGATTGTTAATTTGTCATTTTAAGTCAGTATGCTTAAATGGTAGATAGGCCTATAACTGGACAATATGCACGGTCCAAAATGTTTGAATGGTATAATGTGCACTTTTAATATGAGCTATTGTAGCCTAATTAGTTTATACTCATTCTGAAAATGTCGGTTTACCATCTGTGTTCTGTCTTTCTGGTGCTGCTGCGCTTCACTTAAACTTAAACTTCACTTAAAATCCCAATCTTTGCTTACAGATGTCCATGCAGGTGGTTTATGCACGTATAATATCTCTACGTACACAATGTTGAGAAGTAAGTAAGGGCCTAGGTGCTTTCACTCTCTCTGCCTGATGTGTTCATCATCATCATATGGTGCACTAAATAATCTTCACTTGATACATGCAGATATGACTTCTTCCAAGAAATCATCACAAAACAAGAAACGTTCTCCAAGACAATTTCACTTTTACCAAGTAGGCCTTTATACAACCCTTTAACAATAACACACCATGTAGCAAATGTGTTGTCCAGCAATGCTAGAATAAAGGTTATGGCAAAATGGTGTATATAATATATAGTACTAGGGACTTTGTAAATATGGTGTATATATTGTACTAGGGAGGGACTTTGTAAATATGTGTAATTTGATTAATTTCAGTGAATTTATTTTTTATATATTTTATTTTCAATTGTTTATAGAACAATATAGAACAATATACAAGACAAACAGGCCCAGACACAGGAAAAGAAAGGGGGAAAACACATACATCATCGACATTCAACATGACAATATGATGCTCAGTTACTACTCGTCAAAGTCGGCCAAAAACGGCTCCCAGATAGTTGAGAACCTTTTAAGTGAGTTGCTTTAGAGACCTGAGTCCCTCCATCTGTATAACAGAGATCATGTCCATCAGTCACACCTGAAAAGAAGGTGAAGAGGTGGACTTCCATTCCTTCAGAATGAGTCTTTTGGCGACAGTTGTCCCCAGTGTCAGAGATTGCTGCACGGCTGTAGGGAAGTTCAGAGAGGACTCCGTGCAGCCGAAGATGGCGAGTTCTGCCTCCGGCTGCAGGGTTACTTTGTAGTCCTTAGAGTACCAGTCAAATATTTTGGCCCAGAATCCTGTTAATGAAGGGCAGAACCAGAAGGCATGAGATAGTGTGCCCTCTGACACCTGACACACACAGTGGTGAGACAGAAGGGAAGATGTTGTGCAATCTATGCTTGGAGTAGTGAAGACGGTGAGCAACTTTAAATTGGATCAGCTGGTGTCTGCTGAGCAGAGTTGTACAACCGACAGACTCCTTTCCCACATAATGTCAGATAAATCAATACCAAGTTCCCCCTGCCATGCTTCTCTGATCCTCTCAGTAGTAGAGGCTGTGTTGCAGTTGTGAAACAGACATACAAATATAGAGATAAGATGCTTGGAGTGAGGGCTCAGCAATACATTGAAAAAAGCATGTTCATTTGGGAGCACTTCAAAGGTGCGAATCTTGGATCCAACAGAACTTCTGATTTGCCGGAATCTGAGCCAGTTCTGAGCCCAATCTGGGAACGTAAATAGACTCTGAGACAGCCGTACCTTTTTTTAGGCTTCCTGTACAGCGTGAATCTTCCACCCGGGACTTCCGCCTCCGCGCAGTGCTGCTCTGTTGTTGTACTGGCGAATATAAGAGTTCCGGTCCCGAGCGCGAGTGAATTTATACGAATTCTGACGTAAAAGCGACGCAATGTATGTTTTTAAAAGGCACCGCTGCGTGGAAGTGGTAGCTCCGGGCGGAAGATCCAAAAACAAGCACCATCTTGAGATACCTCACAGTCTTCCAGAGTGAAGCTCAGTGGCGCGGCCTCCTTCCTGACCGTCCCCCCTCCTCGTCGTCGGTACAGAGGTAACAGATCATGCACCAGACGCTCTGCTCTGGAGAGATCTGCACCCCGCTGCTGCTGCTGCGCACAGGCCTGAGCGCGCACGAGCCTGCCCACAGCACGCACACACACACACACACACACACACACACACACACACACACACACACACACACAGCACGCACACACACACACACACAGCCCACAGCACGCACACGCGCACACACACACACACACAGCCCACAGCACACACACACACACACAGCCCACAGCACACACACACACACACACACACATGCACGCACACACACACACACACACAGCACAGGAGAGCAGGGTTAGGAGGATTGTGCCCAGGGCTGTAGTGGTAAATACAGAGGTGGGTAAACTATCCTATGTATGTATGTATGTATGTGTATATATATGTACATATATATATACCTACCATATATATATAAACTATCCAATGTATTTATGTATGTGTATATATATATATATACCATATATATATATATATATACAGTATATACATATACATAATATACATATATATATACCGTATATATTCTTCTGGATTGATAAGTGATGCCTTTCAACCTTGGCAGCATCATCTATGAACCTGATGCAAAGATTTACCCAGAATGCAGTAGGCAGCAGCACTGAGGGAGAGGATGATGAGGAAGATGGTGCCCAAACCCAAGTCCCCTATGGCACAGGCGTTAGGACAGGCACAGGGACTCTCCACCCACAGCTGCAGGGGCTGGTCCGTGCTCAGGTCCTGGGCTTGGATGACAGACGTGGACTGGTTTGGACTGCAGTGGTAGTGCACTATCGTCAGCGGCTGGTCCTCATGAGCTGGTGCTGGAGAGGAACCACATGTTGGCATTGTATACGTTCCCCAGTTACCTACAATCACACCGTCAATCTGAAACAAAGCAGCAGTTCATTTGAAAACCTTTGCTGCTTTGCCAACGTTAAATGCAAATAAAACAACTTTAACAACGTTGGTTTTGTGTAGGCAAGTAAAACAACTTGGTTAAGATTAGGGTTATGGTTTGGGTTAGACTTTAATCACAAAAAAGGTTAAATCCTCCACGATCCGCACTGTTTCAATAGCAGACTCTATAATGTGTATAACGATCAGTGTTGGGAGTAACTAGTTACTGTAACTTAACTACTTTTTGCAGTAACTAGTAATATAACTAATTACTTTTCCAATTTAGTAACTCAGTTACAGTTACTAAAATAGTAACTGGGCTAGTTACTAGTTACTTTAGGACATGAAAATAACGGACAACTTCAGAGGATTATCTGGTTTCTGATCCTCAGACCTAGTCCGGGGAGAGAGCTGCAGCCAGAGCCCCAGAGGCTAATGACCTTGATAGACTATACACCCCCCCAATAAGTGAATGTTCAATGCCACACTGTGGCACAGCAACACTAACATAATGTGTGCATTAATAACAATCGAAGCAGACTTTTAAAAGTAACGCAAAAGTGACTTTCCCTAGTAACTAATTACTTTGAAGTAACTGGTAACTTTAAAGTAGTTAAATTACTTTTTGAGAGAAGTAACTAGTAACTGTAACTAATTACCAATTTTCAGTAACTTGCCCAACACTGATAACGATGATATACATGCATCTAGGAACGTGATATGCAACATATGTTTGGTTCAGAAACGCGATATGTATCCATGGATTGCGTACAATGCTGTACAATTTATTCTGACGACCGCGAGGAAGATTGGCTTATCAGGTGATCCTACAGGTGAAGTGACTCCTAGTCGTCCTGTTGTCTGTAGCTTACCAAAGTAAAACACAGACAGCGTCTTGGTGGTGTCTGTTGTCTGTAGCTTACCAAAGTAAAACACAGACAGCGTCTTGGTGGTGTCTGTTGTCTGTAGCTTACCAAAGTAAAACACAGACAGCGTCTTGGTTGTGTCTGTTGTCTGTAGCTTACCAAAGTAAAACACAGACAGCGTCTTGCTTGTGTCTGTTGTCTGTAGCTTACCAAAGTAAAACACAGACAGCGTCTTGGTGGTGTCTGTTGTCTGTAGCTTACCAAAGTAAAACACAGACAGCGTCTTGGTTGTGTCTGTTGTCTGTAGCTTACCAAAGTAAAACACAGGCAGCGTCTTGCTTGTGTCTGTTGTCTGTAGCTTACCAAAGTAAAACACAGACAGCGTCTTGGTGGTGTCTGTTGTCTGTAGCTTACCAAAGTAAAACACAGACAGCGTCTTGGTGGTGTCTGTTGTCTGTAGCTTACCAAAGTAAAACACAGACAGCGTCTTGGTTGTGTCATTGTAGTGGAATTCATTCCCCTCATGCCTGCCATAGCTGATGTAGCGGCTGATGTATCTGCTGGCTCTGTGGAACCTAGACAGAAGATGTGGAATGAGAAGGTAAATTGTGAAGTTAATACAGATCAGGGTTCCCACACCTTTTAAAAACATCAAATTCAAAGACTTTTCAAGGACTTTCCAGGCCCAATTCCCTCAGAATCAAGGACCCATCGACCATGGCCTAGTTTGAGATAGAGATCTATTTATTTTAGTAAGGTTGAGAGATCTAGCAGGCTTCACAGAAGCTTTCAAGGCGTGGATGATGCAGACAGTACGTAGAACATAGCCTATTCCATACACAAATCAAAAGAACCTCTATTCTTACACAAAATGTATAAATTCAAGCACTCTCAATGACCATGGCTATTTTTGACTATCAAAGCCTTCGTCAAATCTGCATTGCCATATTTTGTGAATCAAAGAACTGAATGTGCGTCTTGAATAAAGTCTCACCTGACAACGAGGCAGGCGGCAACATCGGTGCAGTCGGTTCCCGCCAGGTCCTCTGGCTCTGAGAAGGGCTGGCAGGGGCTGAAGGAGAGGAGCACCTCTGCACTGGCCTGCTGTGGAGCACTGCTGGACAGCAGCACAGGCTTCAAATGGCCCAGGAAGCCCTCCGCATCTCCCATGGCTGTCAGGTCGATCACCCCCGTGCCGTCCATCATGATGCATTTGCAGTCGTTGACTTTGAAGCAGCCCGTCTTCTTGGGCTGAGCGGAGAGCGAGGAGGAGAAGATGCTAAAACAAAGCGCTAACGTGAAGAGAGCGGCTGGAGAGCTCATATTGACGGTGTATCTACACACTACAGCTGAGCTGGATGTAGGCGAGCAGAGCGGGAGGGAGTCCTCTGTTGAAGCGGGCTCATGAGGGAAGTAGCACTTGACAGCATGGTGATGGTAGAAAAGTAATTAGAATAAAGGTGATTAGCCATTCCAGGCATTCCTATGGCTCCACTGTGCTCAGATGACACAGTCTGTTGTGTGGCAGCATCTCAAATACCATCATTCAGCATCAAATACGGATGTTTAATGAATACATATATTTATATTTGTGTGGGGAATTTAGTTATATTGATACAAATACAAATACATTGTGTTTTTCTATTTTACTTTTGTGGTGATAGGAAAAGATGACTCGTTTGTTTTTCTGTCATTTATCAGAAAACCCTTTTTTTCCACCTTTCCCCTATTCCAGGCATGTCCAAAGTCTGGCCCGGGGGCCACATGTGGCCCGCCGACAGATTTGAAGTGGCCCTCGGCTCGTCTCTCAAAATATACTATGTGTGGCCCTTCACACAGTATTGGTTCATCAAGCAGGGAGGGGGAAAGGAAGAGGGCGGGGCTAGTGAAAGGGGGCCATAGCTCGGGATAGGAAGGTGGTAGAGCGTCGGGAATGATTTGAGGGGCGGGGAGGGGGAGTGGCTACTGTCGGCCGGGGGGGGGGGGGGGGGGGGCAGAGCTAGGGAAACGAGCATGTGTCCTTTTGTAGCATGATGTCTGTTTGTAGCATGAAAGCATAGATCAGGGGTGGCCAAACTACGGCCCGCGGGCCAACTGCGGCCCGCTGCCCGTTTTTAAGTGGCCCGCCATGAATTTACATTTTTTTTTTTTTTTTTTTTTTTTTGCTAAAAACGTTTTTCCGTTTTTCTGTTTCAAAGTTTAAAACGGAAAACGAAAACGAAAACGGGGGAAAAAACATTTCGTTTTTTCAATTTAAAACCATTGAAAATGGGTTATACTTGGGCACCCTGACATGGTCTATTTATAAAAAAAAAAAAAAAATTAATGTTTAACTCATTGAATGCCAATGACGACAGCTGTCGTCAATTCAAATACTGACGTAGAGTGCCAATGACGACGGTTGTCGTCAATTGCGTTTTTTGACGGTGGGACGTGGATCAATCCCTGATACATCTCTGGTACAACTATTGTAGCTATTGGAGGTCTATAACCTATTTTACAGAACCCTTAGGTGGCGACAGTGCTCTCCACATAACAGAAAGGCAAGGAAAAAACAAAGAAGAAGTCGTTATGGAAACGGAAATCGCATCGCATCCGTATGCATCGATATCCTGAAGCACGTTACTGCAGCTGTGCCTGCAGCAGCCAATCTGCTCCCACAATTGAGCCGCTCTGTGTCGGTTGCGACAGCACGACAGCACATCCACACCGTGGAGTTATTATTCTCAACTGGAAGCATCGTTGCCGGTGACAAACACACGCGGAACGCTGTAAAAAAGCCTGGCTGTTCCGCACCCTTCACTGTGCGCACAGCAAACTCAGCAGAGAGCCACCACAGACAGGAGGAGGAGTGTGCAGTTGAGGCGAGGCGGGGCGGGGCGGGGGGGGGCACGCAGAGCAGCACACACACAACACCCAGACAGACCCAGGCAGCAGGACAGGATTGACAAACGCAAGCCAGAATATCCGATACCCACCAGCAGCAAATCAAAACCAGCAAGAAGCTGCAACCAGCAGCGCACGCAGGGGCCAGCGCTGCTGGTTGTAGCTAAAAATATTATTCTGCCAAACAAAATTCCCTGGCCTAAACTGTTTTATTGAAGGAAATTATTTTTGAGGTGTGACTACATTAGAAAAGATTAGCTTCAGAGTCAGTGATGTGCTTGAAATGATTAATTTCACAAAAGGCCAATTATCTCAGCTTCTAGAAAAAAATTGCTATTTTTGGATGAATCAAGCTATCTTCTCCGGCTCATAACTAAAGAACGGAAAATGGGATCAATAAACTTTTTTTTGCAGATGATAGAATAGAGTCTCATCGTTCTTTGTGCGTGTTCAGTGTTTACATAGTAATATCACACAATATTCTGTGGGCCTCGAGAAATCACTGAAAACGCTCTGAAACTCTGGCACTGGGAGCGTCCGTTCTCCAAAAGTGGCTGGCACTCAATGAGTTAATACTAATGTTATATTAAATTATCTCTGTCTTAACCTGTTGGCACAGGAAAAGAAAATTTGATAACATACAGAAATACCCATTGTAATAGGTGAGCGCATCAATAAACTATGTGTCATATATTTATTTAGAAATTCAATTTTTGATGGCACAAGGGTTTTCTGGTCCAATTTTTTTGCCGCGAAAACTGCCGCGCTTAATATTGTTTGGCCCGCGACTCCTTATATTTTTCTGTATGCGGCCCACAACCAAAAAAGTTTGGCCACCCCTGGCATAGATAGACCACTCAGGAGTAGCCTATGCGTATGGAGAGGGGGTGGTGGAGAAGGGGCTGACCTGCGCAACCTGCACTGCTTACTTCAACACCTGGGTGTGATTTTTCCATTTATATTTAGGAGCAAATTCATGTAATTGCTTCCACCGGACTTAAGGGGCCATCAAAGTCACCAAGTTTCAAATTCTAATGATTTAATATAATATAATATAATATTATATTATATTATATTATATTATATTATATTATAATAGTAAAATATTGTATGCGTAGTTTACAAGTTGTGTGTGGGTGTGAAAGTGAAGACGGGGTAACCATAGAACATTAAATTGACATTAACAGAAACATCCATTCGACCAACGACAATTATGAATTTTGAGTTGAATAGGCTAACTTTTCCCAATACAACCACAATTCAAGTTTTAATCAATTACCATCTTTGCTATAGTATTTATTGTGTGAATACAATTTTGCATTCAGACAATAACAAATACTTTTGTTATGATCCAGTTTGCTAATTGGTCTCATAATGGTGTCATGTCGGTTTGCTTGTGTTTGCTCTCATCAGTTTCCTCTCTGTATCTGTAGGCTACACTTTGTACATAAAAGGCCCAGCCCACACTGTGCACCTGAGTGACACACCCACTCCCTGTACACCTGAGTGACACACCCACTCCCTGTACACCTGAGTGACACACCCACTCCCTGTACACCTGAGTGACACACCCACTCACTGTACACCTGAGTGACACACCCACTCCCTGTACACCTGAGTGACACACCCACTCCCTGTACACCTGAGTGACACACCCACTCCCTGTACACCTGAGTGACACACCCAGCACAGCTCACCTGGATGGAATGCGGCACCAGTGTTACACGACAGACGGGGCTCTTATTCGGCTTGAACTTTGATCCAAATTGTGTTTTAAGATCTCGTCCAAAGAACCCAGGTAAGACAAGACCTTAACATGACTTCATATTTCACACTCACTTAATAACCAAATGGATCGTCTCTGTAGAAACTGTCTGATGCTCTGTTTAGTTCGACCCACTCTGTTAGTGATGACACTTGTTCTGTAGGAACCTGTACGTTCCATGTGTTTGTGAGTGAGTGTTTGTATCAACGTATTCTGTATGAAACTGTATAATGTGTTTGTGAGTGTGTGTGTGTGTGTGTGTGTGTCTGTGTGTGTGTGTGTCTGTGTGTGTGTGTGTGTGTGTGTGTGTGTGTGTGAGTGAGTGAGTGAGTGAGTGAGTGTTTGTATCAACTTATTCTGTATGAAACTGTATAATGTGTTTGTGAGTGAGTGAGTGAGTGAGTGTGTGTGTGAGTGAGTGAATGTGTGTGTGTGTGTGTGTGTGTGTGTGTGTGTGTGAGTGAGTGAGTGAGTGTGTGTGTGAGTGAGTGAGTGAGTGAGTGAGTGAGTGTGTGTGTGTGTGTGTGTGTGTGTGTGAGTGAGTGAGTGAGTGAGTGTTTGTATCAACTTATTCCGTATGAAACTGTATAATGTGTTTGTGAGTGAGTGAGTGAGTGAGTGGGTGAGTGAGTGAGTGAGTGAGTGAGTGAGTGGGTGAGTGAGTGAGTGAGTGAGTGAGTGAGTGAGTGAGTGAGTGAGTGGGTGGGTGGGTGAGTGACTGAGTGAGTGAGTGGGTGGGTGAGTGAGTGAGTGAGTGGGTGGGTGAGTGAGTGTTTTGCTGTTTTAAACTCAGAAGAGAAACATTGAATTTGATTCATGTTTTGCTGCAAGCTAATATCTAATTATGGATGGAAATGCCACACAGATGTTAGAATTGGTTGCCCAGATATGATGAACACATGATGTCATGTATGTAATATGTATGGAATAGAATATGTGGTAACACTTTAGAATACAGCCCGCGAATAACCCTATAAGTACAGCGTCTGTACCCCGTAGTTACCCTGTAAGTACAGGTGTGGTACCCCGTAATTACCCTATAAGTATAGATCTTGTTACCCTCTAGTTACAGGCTAAATTCACTTCTTGTACCCCGTAGTTACCCTGTAAGTACAGGTGTGGTACCCCGTAATTACCCTATAAGTATAGATCTTGTTACCCTGTAGTTACAGGGTTATTTGCGGGCTATATTCTAAAGCATTACTGAATATGTCAAGTGTTTCAGATGAAGTCACTAAGGTTAGTCTGATTCATTGAGCTCATATTAACCTTTTGGCTTTGGGCTAATCATTGTAAATAAGGATTTGTTGTAATTGAGCTGACCTGCCTGGTGAAATAAAAGTGAAACCAAAATAAAATATATATGAGGCAGTCAGTGGCATCCACTTCTAATATGATGCAATAAAATGCCCCCGTACTTCCAGAACTTAGCACTCAGTCCAACATCTTTGCTGACTTTTCCCCCCTCAAGCCAGCAGGCAGGTAGAAGCCAGCAGGCAGGTAGAAGCCAGCAGGCAGGTAGAATCCAGCAGGCAGGTAGAAGCCAGCAGGCAGGTAGAAGCCAGCAGGCAGGTAGAAGCCAGCAGGTAGAAGCCAGCAGGCAGGTAGAAGCCAGGCAGGTAGAAGCCAGCAGGCAGGTAGAAGCCAGCAGGCAGGTAGAAGCCAGCAGGCAGGTAGAAGCCAGCAGGCAGGTAGAAGCCAGCAGGCAGGTAGAAGCCAGCAGGCAGGTAGAAGCCAGCAGGCAGGTAGAAGCCAGCAGGCAGGTAGAAGCCAGCAGGCAGGTAGAAGCCAGCAGGCAGGTAGAAGCCAGCAGGCAGGTAGAAGCCAGCAGGCAGGTAGAAGCCAGCAGGCAGGTAGAAGCCAGCAGGCAGGTAGAAGCCAGCAGGCAGGTAGAAGTCAGCAGGCAGGTAGAAGCCAGCAGGCAGGTAGAAGCCAACAGGCAGGTAGAAGCCAGCAGGCAGGTAGAAGCCAGCAGGCAGGTGGAAGCCAGCAGGCAGGTAGAAGCCAGCAGGCAGGTAGAAGCCAGCAGGCAGGTAGAAGCCAGCAGGCAGGTAGAAGCCAACAGGCAGGTAGAAGCCAGCAGGCAGGTAGAAGCCAGCAGGCAGGTAGAAGCCAGCAGGCAGGTAGAAGCCAGCAGGCAGGTAGAAGCCAGCAGGCAGGTAGAAGCCAGCAGGCAGGTAGAAGCCAGCAGGCAGGTAGAAGCCAGCAGGCAGGTAGAAGCCAGCAGGCAGGTAGAAGCCAGCAGGCAGGTAGAAGCCAACAGGCAGGTAGAAGCCAGCAGGCAGGTAGAAGCCAGCATCACGTCTCCTCCAGCGTGCTCTTCTGTGTTACAGAATAGATGCCACAGGGAAAGGCAGCTGAGGCCACCGGCCGCAGGCGCTGGTGGCACCTGAGGCAGCGCTGCAGGATGCTGGGGGTGTTCGAGATCGACCCCCAGCACGAGTTCTACCACCTGACCGCACTGATGAAAGACGGTATACGCACCGCCGTGCAGAGCGGCCGCAAGGAGCAGCCGGTGAGCAGGCTGCTAACCATCAGGCCACGGTTCAGTCATGAAACATAATCATAATAATGTCCTCTGGAGACATGAGTTCACTCACACCTGCTTTTTGACTTTGAAGGACACACTCACGGCTGAACATTTCAAAGCAGAGGAGACTCAAGTCCATGAGGCGAGTGGCCATTTCCCTCCTTCCCGCATTTTAGAATCATAGTAGCCTAAAGACATCAAAACGATAAAATAACACATAATATGGAATTATACGGTGATCAACAAACAAAGTGTTAAATCAAAACTATCTTGTATTCTAGATTCTTAGGCATCAAATTCATTACTTATATAATTTGTCTAAGAAAAAATGTCAATATAAGTCTTTAGATCAAAATGGATTTAAGGTCATGGAAAATAGAACACATTCAGTGAGGTGTCGCCAAACTTTTGGGGGCAGTGTGCTGTACGTTCTTAATGCTATGACTTGGTTCCTTTCATTTTTTAGAGAATTGAGATCATTTATTAAAAAGGATAGCAGCCCCTTGAGATGTAGCGAGGGGGTGTGTCCTATAGACACAAATACAATTAGAAAACAAAACGCATACAAACAGATACAAAACAGCATCACATATCATACACTACAAATACACAGATAGAAAAATGGGTTACAATGACCCGGATAGATAGTATAGGCCAAGGCTAAATCAATTACATCAGCATAACGAGTTTGTCTTCAGTTCATTACGTTTGAACCTCCTTGGAGAAACAGATGGGTGGGATGGAGGCGGAGCTTCATGCTGATTGGTTTGAACCCCACCCATGTGTCACTCCAAGCAGGTTCAAACAGACGGTAAGAATGATTTGAGACTGTTTGATCTCTGCCTTCCAGGGGTTTGAGATGCAGACGTTTGCGGGGCCGGTGTTCGCCAGCCTGAGGCGCTCACTGGACATCCAGGAGGAGGAATATCAGAGCTCGCTGTGCTCGGACGGCTGCTACCTCCAGTTTGTCAGCAACTCCAAGAGCAAGGCGGACTTCTTTGTCACGTGAGAAGAATCCTCTGAAACGACGAGTTGTTTTTGTACTTTGTCTCATCTACATATCCAGATTTGATCTTTGATGGAGTCAGTGTTTGTATGTAAAATGCTGCTCTCTTTCTGTATAGAAATATACAGGCAATGCTGCAAGCGAACATCCTCTCACACATGTTTAGTAACGTTACGTGGAGATGGACTGATGTATTCACAGGATGCCCCGTTTTCCTGGTTTTCAGGTCGCAGTTCAAAACAAATTATCGTTTCAGTGCATGGGAATCAAACCGAACTGATCAGGGTGACTTAAAAATCCTATTTAAAGCTGGAAATAAGGTCCAGGTTATAAAAGAAAAAATAATTATTATCCTTTAAAATACCTACATGGTCAGTAGCGGAGGCTCTAACCAAGTGGTTCTTAAAGTGGGGTCTGGGGATCCCCAGGGGGCCTTGGTGGGGTTCCAGGGGGTCCCCAGCAAAAAAGGGTAATAATTTATTTTCACTATACTGTAATTCCATCCATAAAAACAATCACATTACTTTTTTGGTCATGGTTTCATACACTTTCTGTAAGAAAGCATCTACAAGCAAAACTCTTGGTGGTCAAATTTGTGTCAGTGAAGTGGTCCTTGACGTGAAAACGTTTGAGAACCACTCTAACCAACCCTGTGAAGAGCTGTTTTCACTTCTCATAGGTTGGTTTATAAGCATGTAATTTGTTTTAAATGTACAATTAATTTGAAATTTGAGTCTGTAAGTGTCTGTTCAGGCAGCTGCATGGAGCCGTCCCGTAGCTGGTGGGCTTTTTCTCACTTCTGTGTTCCTGGTTGTAGGAATGACAAGAGGTTCTTCGTGAAGACCCAGAGTAAACGAGAGGTCAAGTTCCTCCTGTCCAATCTGCAGGCGTATGTGGACCACTTGGACAAGTACCCCCATTCGCTGATGGTGAGGTTCCTAGGTAAGAACTATTTTGTACTATCAATGGTAAGAACGTAGCTGTGTGTGTGTGTGTGTGTGTGTGTGTGTGTGTGTGTGTGTGTGTGTGTGTGTGTGTGTGTGTGTGTCTGTGTGTGTGTGTCTGTGTGTATGCGTGTGTGTGTGTGTGTGTGTGTGTGTGTGTGTGTGTGTGTGTGTGTCTCATTGTTGGGCAAGCTACTCGGGAAATGTAATTGGTTACTTATTACTCCTTTAAAAAGTAATAGAATGACTTTACTTATTACTTGGTATCAAAAGTAATGTAACGTTACTTGTTAATTCACTATATCACTTTCGCTACCCCCCCTCTGAAAAAGTGATGTACAACAACCTGTACAACCAGCTCCTTTTAGAACTGAATCCTCTTTATTGGAACAATAATTAACCTTAGAGGAGGAGTCAGCAATCAACAAACGACACACATGTTATTTATTTGCCTAGGGCAAAAAAGGAATCACATTCTGACAACGCAGTTAGTCTCACAGAGCCACAGTTACAGAATGTTCTTCATTACTGCTGGCTTTTACAATGTACTGCCACAGCGGTCAAAGTTGTCTGTCTTCTTGACAAAACATCTCCCTCACTGCTGCCACACAGCTGCTGTGGCATTAAGGTAGTACTGCAGCAAAGTGCTCAAACTAATTGAGTAACAACTGTGCCATGAGGCCAGCACTGGAGAAAGTAATGCAGTAACTTGAACTGACTTGGATTAGTACTAAGTGTAATATAATTTTGGAAATAGTAATCCCTTACATTCATAGTTACTGGGAAAGTAATACAATGACAGTAACATGTTACTTTACTTGACTGCCCAACACTGGTAAGATGCACATGTTCCTTTCCACATTCCAGGTGTCCACAGGATTGTTATCCCAAATCAAATAAAGGTATTTTTTATCAACATATTAACAGATTATCTATTACATCCACTATATCTGTACAGTATCCTATTGTATGTTCCATACCATGCCCTCTGTCGCCCTCTGTCTGTTTTCCAGAAGTACTTCATCGTGATGCAGAGTGTGTTTTATCCCGATGAGAGGATCAATATTAGGTAATACATCAGATCAGATCAGATAAACTTTATTGTCCCCGAGGGGAAATTTGTCTTGGGCAACAAAGTGCATTACAGCATGTCGATCAGCAGTAACATGTACCAACAAAAGAAAAACAACAACATGACAACAAGACAACAGTGGCATTTAAACAAAGACTTGCACAGAACCCGGCTGGAACAGGCGGTGCCTGTTTAGGCAAGAAAAATTGCACCCGCCCATATTACACTGACCCTTATTACACTATCATGTGAAAATAAGATGATAAAATAATAAGATAAATAAAAGCATATAACCATAAAAATCATAAAATCATAGAAGCATAAAACCATGGCGAAATAAAAACAAGGAGAAACCACGAGAAGGACTAAAAGAAAAGAACAAGTGCGCTTCCATACTGCCACCTCCCATCAGTGCAGGTGTTTCACCCGTGAGGAAGGGGCTCGCTGTCTATTCAGCAGTGCTATAGAAGTTGGAAGGAAGGAGAGACTATATCTATTGCTTTTGCAGCGGCTGGCTCTGAACCGTCTGCCCGAGGGTAGCATCTCGTACTCCGAGTAGAGGATGTGGTTTGGATCAGTCCGAACTCTATTTGCCAGGTTAATAACTTTGTTATCGAAGATGGACTGAAGTGTAATACAGTGTGGTTGTAGTCTTGTATAAACTTTGATTGTAGATAATGGGTGTGGTTGTAGTCTTGTATAAACTTTGATTGTAGATAATGGGTGTGGTTGTAGTCTTGTATAAACTTTGATTGTAGATAATGGGTGTGGTTGTAGTCTTGTATAGACTTTGATTGTAGATAATGGGTGTGGTTGTAGTCTTGTATAAACTTTGATTGTAGATAATGGGTGTGGTTGTAGTCTTGTATAAACTTTGATTGTAGATAATGGGTGTGGTTGTAGTCTTGTATAAACTTTGATTGTAGATAATGGGTGTGGTTGTAGTCTTGTATAGACGTTGATTGTAGATAATGGGTGTATGACAGTACTGGACATTTTTCTTCACCTAGATATGACATCAAAGGCTGTGAGGTGGGTCGATGGACTAACCCTGCCACAGAGGGGCGCCAAATGATCAAAGTGCTGAAGGATAATAACTTTGAAGGACAGCACATTGCACTGGGTAAGACTGTTGTTTATTTCCTCTTTTGATGCTGCTGTTAAGTTTTTTTTCCCCCTGGTTTCTGTTTCAGCTGCAAAAGAAAGTTATATTATTATCTACTTTAAATAATAATTGGTGTCTTATTGATACAAGATAGAAAATATACCGGGGACCCCCTCATTCTGATTTGTGATTTTGGACTAAGCTTAATTGTTTCCACGGTAACGTGCTTGACTTTTAAATTGATAGGTTTGTTAGATTAGAATGTAATCCATGAACAATTTTAGATTCAAAGCATACAATATTTTCGTTGAACTATGAAGCTTTTGCAACAAAAAAAAGTGTTATATTTTTATTTTCCTGAAAACTTTTCACGGACCCCCTGGCAAAGTGCCACGGACCCCTGGGGGTCCCCGGACCCCCATTTGAGAACCACTGTACTAAAGCTACTTCAGGCGCAAAACACCGCTGATGTGACTGAAACACGTCTCGCAAGTACGACTCACACGGATTTCAGTGGCGCATCTGTGAATAGGCTACGATCTGTTTCCAGTCAGTGTAGCTTACGCAAATAGCGTAGCACAGAATCAGATGATGTGCGACTATAGAATATACCATATAGAATATACCATATAGAATATACCATATAGAATATACCAGGCGCTCATAGAATGTTTGAAATAGAACATGAACCATTAAACAGGTCAAAACACTGACTGTAGGGGAGCTTTAAAATGACATCTACTCCTTTTTCCCCATAAAAAATCCCAGGATCTATGAATATGAAAATATGTTTTAACCTCAAAGGTTTTCCTGCAGCACAAGATGTCCAAGGCTTCATGTTCAATTTCCACATCACACTTATGCAAGTTGAATATTGGAGCAGAATTGCCTTCCAATCTATTTGTGACTGATGTCATAAATCCTGCTCGTAGGCCCGCCCCCTGATGCCATAAATCCTGCTCGTAGGCCCGCCCCCTGATGCCATAAATCCCGCTCGTAGGCCCGCCCCCTGATGCCATAAATCCTGCTCGTAGGCCCGCCCCCTGATGCCATAAATCCTGCTCGTAGGCCCGCCCCCTGATGCCATAAATCCTGCTCGTAGGCCCGCCCCCTGATGCCATAAATCCTGCTCGTAGGCCCCGCCCCGTCAAAATGTGGTTTTCAATGAGCACAGAGAGACGTTCCACTTTCAGCAGAAGATTGTGGAAACAGCCTTCTAGCTTCAAACTCTGCACAGACATCATTCTGCACATAGTGAAGCTCAGACATCCAACTGTGGGAACAAGAAGAAAAACAGATTTTTTTTTTTACTTTAGCGGCTCTATGGAATTGAAAGTGAAAAAAGTGAAATTCTTGTGTTCTCAGATCAACAGAAGTCCTGGTTTGTCGAGCAGCTGAAAATTGACGCTGCCTTCCTCCGTGGGCTCAATGTCCTCGACTACAGTCTCCTACTGGCCAACCAACCTCTGCACCGAGATGAGCTGGACGGGAAGCACTCTTTTGCAAACCTCATTGTTCGCACTACAATGTAGGTTTCATATCAACATAGTGGGAGGATAAAGCCAGTCGTATTTTGTTGTCCATCAGAGAGATCCTTCTTCTGTAAATGAAGACTGTGCAACTTAACTTTGATAAAGAAACGTGTCCACAAAACGGCCTCAGAATGGTTCCCTTAAAGGGAAAGTCAAGTCATAATCGGTCGCTGACTGATACAGTAGTGATTCATCCTGTAGCCAGTTTGTGAAAGCTGCTATTTGCTGCTCTAAACACCTATGATGCGATGATGCTATGATGCTATGATGCTATGATGCTAATGATGCTAATGATGCTATGATGCTATGATGCTATGATGTTATGATGCTATGATGATGCTAATGATGCTATGATGCTAATGATGCTAATGAGATCTGTCCTTCATGGGGGGAAACATCCTCTGCTACACAGGAAGTGATGCATTTTCCAATTTTGTTGAGAGTAATTTGAAGATGTAGAAAAACTGTATTTATAGAGCAATTTGCCTGCTGTTACAAAGTACTTCACAAAGACAAAGCAGAAACGATAAGAATACATACAAATAAGCATACAAGCATGCACACAGAGAATACATACTACATACATACATACATACATACAGTATACATAAATGTATACTGGACCAAAATAAATGCAACACTTTTGTTTTTGCTCCCATTTTTCACGAGTTGGAATAAAAGATGTAATACTTTTTCTGTCCACACGTTAGTGAGCACTTCTCCTTTGCCAAGATCATCCACCTGACAGGTGTGACATACCAAGATGCTGATTAAACAGCGTGATTATTGCACAGGCCCCTGAGCAAGGCACTGGCAATCGTATTGGTGTTGGTCCCACTGCCCACTGCTCCTAGAAGGTTGCTAGTAGAGGATGGGTCAAATGCAGAGGATGCATTTCCCCATGGGGGCAATAAAGGATAACTTAACTTAAGTTCCCTGTGATGGCTACAAATACCATTTTGGGATATTTTGGATATTTTTGACAAAGCATATTTGGAGCAATTGTTAGCAGCAAGAGGCAACAGAGCTCACCATTTTAACTGACAGCTGACTCTGGAGCCAATATTGTCTGTCAGTCCAAGCACTACATATGCTGTAAGAGACAAATTATATATACGTCTAAAATTGCTGAACTTATCCTTTAATGTCTCCTAATTCTGTTCTCTTTTGTCTTTCATAGGTCCATGGACCTAGATGACAGTCCCACCGAGCCAGACCCCCCGTCCGTTCCATTACTGGAGGACAACCCAAGCCAGGTGGTACTAGAAACTACAGAGCGCGGGTCAGATCCACCAGAGGGCGCTGGTGATGGGATTTCTCTCCAGGAGATGGAGAGTGCCAAATCCGACCTGCAGGAGTTCCACACCCATCACCGCAGGCTGCTGCCCAATTTCAAGAATGCGGTTCATGTCATAGACGGGCCGGACGGCCGCTACTTTGTGGGCATTATCGATATTTTCACAGTCTACGGTGTGCGCAAAAGACTGGAGAATGTGTGGAAAAGACTTCGCTTCCCCGGCAGGGCCTTCTCCACCGTCAACCCCCCTGACTATTCACACAGGTTCTGCCATTGGGTAGACAAGCACAGTCAGTGACAGAATGCAGAAAGCCAAATCATTGACATATAAGTCTAACCTGTCTTTATGTCTTTATGCTGATGACTGTATGCTATACCGTGTAGCATGCCATGCTATTTTGCATGTTTCTTTACATGTTGCACCTACTGTTAATTAGATACATGTGAGATATTTAGCTTTTAGCATGAGTTACTTTCAGAAGGGTCAGAAATTCAAAGACTCTACTACTTCAAAATAAAGGCAACTTTTTACACACTAACCTGCGAGTGAAGACAATAAAGGCCAGTTCCTACGATCCTTTCTTCTTGACATGACAAATGTACACAAATTGGTCATGTTTGAAACAGAAAATAACATTTCAGCCATTCAACAAAATGAGCAACCTCCTGTAATGAGTGTGAAAGTTGCCTGCTATTTAAAAGCAACTGTGTGGATATTTTAAGCAGATTTTCTAAACTTCTTTTTTTTCCAATCCAGAATTAGGCTGATCACTTTTTCAAAACATCAGACCCAGAAACCACATACAGAATTCAGATTTGCATAGTGACACCTGCTGGTAAAAAATAAAATAAAGAGCAGCCAAATAATTGTACACTACAGTAATAAAGAGAAAAAAGGGAGCTTCTTGGATATTTAGGAGCACAATTTAATACAGAAGTATGAATGTTTACAAACATGTTTTAGCCTACATGTTTCTGCTTTGATTCTTTCGTAAATGTAATACATAAATAAGTTAATAGCGTAGTGTGACTGAGCGTTAGGCTGCGCCTATACTTTGAAACGATAAACGGAGGCAACTCCACTCTTGAACAATCTCAGCTCGAGACGCCAGCTTTATTTTTCTTCTGGGTCTAGCTAGTGTTAACCTCGCGTCACCAGGCTCTTCTCGGCGAGAAAGAGCCTGGCTCCCGCCCACAATTGATTTTGTCACCCTACTGGTTCCCGCCTAGAGCCCGCCCTAGACCGGATGGCAGCGTTTCTAGCTCGTCAACTTTCACGTTAACTTGACAATTTGACCCAAGTATCAGAATCCTCTTTCACCGTTTTGACCGGTGTGTCAGGCGGTGGTGGCGGAGATGCCATATTGCATAAACGTTTTGTTTTATGTAACGCTAGCTTTGTTTTGATCAGACTCTAGTTTAGGTAACATCACCGCGTCAAGCTAACGGCAACAAAGACGTTGTTAGGCGCATTGCCATCCGGTGTTAATTCTGGGTCCGGGGTTTACGCCCCCATGACAAAAAGCGGGGTGGAAGGTGCCCAGCTAGTGTGGGTCTAGCATAACACAGCGTCAAGCGCCCCGCCAACAACACACACAGACTTCCGTTTCCTGTCTTCAACATAAGAGCATACAGTGTACAGCTCTCCAGAACCTAAACCTAAATTATATAGCACCTCCATAAAAATAGCATTATACTTCTTCATTGTTCAACTGGCAGAGGTACTTTTATATGGCGGTACGGTACGTTTTACTGGATGCTGTTTCCACCATATAGACACTTTAGACAGACAGGTTTCACTATAGTCTCCTTGGGGGCCAAAATGGTGGAGGCGTGCTGCTGCTCGCTGATGTTGCAATGGAGCGATTAATTAACTCTGACTTCTTATCAATGTACGTTCTTTGGCGGAACTGCCCTCACTCGACACGACACTAGACTTCAGCTTCATCATAGCTGCTGCTGGGTATCAAATGAAACATCACTAGAGAGCAGAGAGACAGACGGCTTTAGCGTTAGCACACAACAGACAGAATGGATTTCAACATGAAGAAACTAGCCTCCGATGCTGGCGTGTTCTTCACACGGGCTGTCCAGGTAATGATGACCGCCCCCTCATGTTGACAGCCAGCTGAGCCCCTGTTGTTATATCAAACACGGGTTCTGATCTGACGCTGCAGTAGCTAAGCTAACGTTTAACTGTGTTAGCAACGCTAGCCTGCTAGTTAGCGAGCAACTATTATTACTGCGATCATATGGTTAACATTGTTGCCAACGTTAACGGTGGTGGGGCGGCAACGAATTCAATGGACTACATTACCTATCAGATAATGTTCTAACACTTATAATGATGTTTCACATGCTAACGTGTTAACTGTTGGGTTTCTAACCAGTCGGTTAGCTAACATGTAAATTAACAGAATGTTAACGCTAAATCAGTTAAGAAACGCAAATGTATTATTGAGCTCAATGTTTTCTGTATTTACTTGAACCAAGTTGAAGCTGAGAGCAACAGGGAAGGGAGAGGGAGTGGCAGGTGGCTCCAGTAAGGCCAGGTCATCAACCGGATTCATCCATAATGCTAAGAAGCAGAGGATGTGTTCCAGCTGAGCTATGATGGTCCGTCTGCTCTGCTTCAGTTCACAGAGGAGAAACTGGGCCAGGAACACAGATAGTTTATGATGGTGTGACTGTCTGCTCTGTTTCAGTTCACAGAGGAGAAACTGGGCCAGGAACACAGATAGTCTATGATGGTGTGACTGTGTGCTCTGCTTCAGTTCACAGAGGAGAAACTGGGCCAGGTCAGGAACACAGATAGTTTATGATGGTGTGACTGTGTGCTCTGCTTCAGTTCACAGAGGAGAAACTGGGCCAGGTCAGGAACACAGATAGTCTATGATGGTGTGACTGTCTGCTCTGCTTCAGTTCACAGAGGAGAAACTGGGCCAGCAACACAGATAGTTTATGATGGTGTGACTGTCTGCTCTGCTTCAGTTCACAGAGGAGAAACTGGGCCAGGAACACAGATAGTTTATGTTGGTGTGACTGTCTGCTCTGTTTCAGTTCACAGAGGAGAAACTGGGCCAGGAACACAGATAGTTTATGATGGTGTGACTGTCTGCTCTGCTTCAGTTCACAGAGGAGAAACTGGGCCAGGAACACAGATAGTTTATGATGGTGTGACTGTCTGCTCTGCTTCAGTTCACAGAGGAGAAACTGGGCCAGGAACACAGATAGTTTATGTTGGTGTGACTGTCTGCTCTGCTTCAATTCACAGAGGAGAAACTGGGCCAGGAACACAGATAGTCTATGATGGTGTGACTGTCTGCTCTGCTTCAATTCACAGAGGAGAAACTGGGCCAGGAACACAGATAGTCTATGATGGTGTGACTGTGTGCTCTGCTTCAGTTCACAGAGGAGAAACTGGGCCACGAACACAGATAGTTTATGATGGTGTGACTGTCTGCTCTGCTTCAGTTCACAGAGGAGAAACTGGGCCAGGAACACAGATAGTTTATGTTGGTGTGACTGTCTGCTCTGCTTCAATTCACAGAGGAGAAACTGGGCCAGGAACACAGATTGTTTATGATGGTGTGACTGTCTGCTCTGCTTCAGTTCACAGAGGAGAAACTGGGCCAGGAACACAGATAGTTTATGATGGTGTGACTGTCTGCTCTGCTTCAGTTCACAGAGGAGAAACTGGGCCAGGTCAGGAACACAGATAGTCTATGATGGTGTGACTGTTCTGCTTCAGTTCACAGAGGAGAAACTGGGCCAGGCTGAGAAGACGGAGTTGGATGCTCGCTATGAGAACCTGGCCAGCCGAGCAGACTGCACCAAAAACTGGACAGAGAAGATATTCAGACAAACAGAAGTCCTGCTGCAGCCTAACCCAAGTAAGATGGCTGTCACTGAAATAAACAAAGGTGGAAAGTGGGGTGTCGGCCCTATGTTCCCTCAGTCTCATGTCCCCTCAGGCCTATGTTCCCTCAGCCCTATGTTCCCTCAGTCCTATGTTCCCTCAGTCCTATGTTCCCTCAGCCCTATGTTCCCTCAGCCCTATGTTCCCTCTGCCCTATGTTCCCTCAGCCCTATGTTCCCTCAGGCCTATGTTCCCTCATTACTTCAGATCATTCTGCTCTTCTTTTACATTTCAGTGTTGATTGAAATGTAATTGATATATTTGTGTTTTACAATTGTTTATTATCCATATTCTGCATGGCTGTATCAAGCCTGGAATTAAGTCATTTTTAGGGTAAGGCCACTTTGGCCTTTGATTAGGGATGATGGGCATTTCTAGCAAAAACACTATTTGAAATTTGCTGGGCCAAAGTTGACTTTTCATCTAAATTCGCCCACCCCGTTTGTGTGTGTGAGTCAAATGTTATGGTCTCCCCTCATTCTAAGTATAGTTGAATCACATGGTTTAACCAAGTAAAACATTTTTTCTAGGCAGTTTATGCAAAAGTTCTATGGAAAAATGAATGGCGGATGAAATCCAATGGAGAGGGAGTGACTTTGGCACTACTGACAGGCAGCCAGACCTGATCCAGCCAGACTACGTTAGCCACCTTAGCATCGTTAGCGTAGCTTCCCGAATGGAGCCAAGATGGCCCAGGGAACAGTAGACAGAATATCAGCTTGGTCATCATTACATCATCATCATGTAATTATATTATATCATGTAGTAATATTATTATTATTATTAAGTTAGCCCAAGGAGAGAATGCAGTGCATATACACTTAGACTCTCTCCTGTTATCTCCCCATCTACATGACATTATTCTTGCGCTGTTCACGTCAGCTGCGTCGAGTCACATTTTTCGGGAGCTCCATGCCAGCTGCGCCCGCAGGCTCGCCAAGCCGCGCCGCAGCCCTCGGCGCATACGGAGAGGGCTTTGACATTGTAGCGTGTTTTCTGCATTATACAGTGATATGCAATGACATGTAGGAGAGTAGGAGGGCTCTAACTTGTGACTTTTTATTCTCCATGCTACAGTTGATCACACTGGTGAGTATAGTGTGTCATTAGTGGTCTATAAAGGAACCGCTCAGCTCACCCCTAAAATCTAAAATACATATGTTTCCTCTCACCTGTAGTGCTATTATGAATGGAAATTAGCTTACTGCTAACTCTGGTGCACACAACTTTCCCCCCCAAAATAATTAATGTTTGTGCATACTCACTTTTTTTTTAAATAAATTATATAAACTTAAACTTAAACATGTATCTAATATCCATCTAGATTGTTTTGGTGTGAGCTGCCACATTTTGGAGATCTCAGTCGTAGAGATGATCTGCCTCGTTGTGGTGCTCAAAGCTCAGAATAAATACATTTGAAAGATCGAACAGCAATGTCTCTTTCCAGAAATCATGACCCGGTCGGTTACTCAAGATAATCCGCAGACCTTGTTGTGATCAGTTTCATGTAGGAACTATTTTCTTTCGCTGCTAGCTAGTTCCTACATGAGACTGCAGCTAGAGCAGCAGCTAGCTAGCTAGCGGGTGTAGTTCCGGCCAAAGAAAATAGTTCCCACATGAAACTGATCACAACAAGGCCTGTGGATTATCTTGAGTAACCGGGTCATGATTTCTGGAAAGAGACATTGCTGTTGAGTTTTTCAAATGTATTTTTTCTGCGCTTTGAGCACCACAAGCCGAGTGCCATCCAGTTCCATTGTATTGGAGAGAAGGCAGACATCTCTATGGCCGATATCTCCAAAACTCAGGCAACTAACACAAAGCAATCTAGATGGATAAATAGCACTACAGGTGAGAGGAAAAATATGTATTTTACGATTTAAGGATGAGCTGTTCCTTTAATGATTTTTAATCAGCATTTCTTCCGTAAAAGATATGTTTTGACATACTCTGTTTTCCACAAGTACCACCCACTACCATGGTAGCCCATCACTGTGATTGGTGCAGGATACAACAGAATGGTAATGGTGCAAACATAAAAAATAAAAAAAAATCAAATGAGGTCACAACTTTAAATTTCAAACAAACAAAAAATGATTGTGGTGTCCTTGTGGAAAACACTGCATATACTCAGGAAGCCAGTGTGTTTGTGTCATTTTGTTTGATGTGCCATTCATTTTGATCTCCTACATAGCAGTAACAGGCAGGTGGGCCGTTAAGGCCAACTTACTGCAGTGTGTCTGGTGGTGGCGTGCAGCAGGTGGGGGGGGGGGGGGGGTCTGTTCGGCGAGTGCAGAGCTCCGCAGGGGGTCTGTGGAGAGTCCACACCGAGCTCTGCACTCCGCGGATGCCTCCACAAACGCCACAGTCAGTTCAGAGGCTGATTGCTATGGTTGCTACAGTATGTTAGATGGTTCCTGGGGAAGTAGTCTACACAGAATCAGCTAGCAGTTTGCACAAACTTTGTGCAAACTGATAGCTGATTCTGTGCGCGACTGAAATGAAATGCTGTGTGAACACACTGCAGTAACATACATGCTGTGTGAACACACTGCAGTAACCATAAACTTGCCTTTACACTCATGCGACGTCATTTGTGAGTCCCATGTTGACATCTTTAAATTGCAGTTAGCATTGCTGTGTTTACAGGTGCTGCACCTGGAGAATGAGGCCTCTCATGATCTAACTCATCTCTGCTGCTGCGGTTTGCCTTCATGTGCCACCAGTCAAGCACTCCTTGTCTTCTCTGCAGGTGCCAGGATCATGTGCCACCAGTCAAGCTCTCCTTGTCTTCTCTGCAGGTGCCAGGATCATGTGCCACCAGTCAAGCTCTCCCTGTCTTCTCTGCAGGTGCCAGGATCATGTGCCACCAGTCAAGCTCTCCTTGTCTTCTCTGCAGGTGCCAGGATCATGTGCCACCAGTCAAGCTCTCCTTGTCTTCTCTGCAGGTGCCAGGATCATGTGCCACCAGTCAAGCTCTCCTTGTCTTCTCTGCAGGTGCCAGGATCATGTGCCACCAGTCAAGCTCTCCTTGTCTTCTCTGCAGGTGCCAGGATCATGTGCCACCAGTCAAGCTCTCCTTGTCTTCTCTGCAGGTGCCAGGATCGAGGAGTTCCTGTATGAGAAGCTGGACAGGAAGGCACCATGCAGAATCACCAATGGAGAACTGCTGGGCCAGTATATGCAGGATGCCGGGAAGGATTTTGACCCTGGAAGTCAATATGGTGTGTGGGAGTGTGTGGGAGTGTGTGGGAGTGTGTGTGCGGTGTGTGGTGGGAGTGTGTGGTGGGAGTGTGTGTGTGTGTGTGGTGTGTGGTGGTGGTGGTGGTGGGAGTGGGAGTGGGAGTGTGTTGTGTGGTGTGTGTGTGTGTGTGTGTGTGTGTGTGTGTGTGTGTGTGTGTGTGTGTGTGTGTGTGTGTGTGTGTGTGTGTGTGGTGTGTGTGTGTGCACGCATGTCAAACATTTTCACCATCGACTGTAAAAAAAAACAACAGAAAACCCAGTAAGTTGGCTGCAGGCCTTCCATTATTCATGCAGTGTGGGTTACTGAAGCCACTGGAGCTCAGACTCTACTTTCAGGACAGCAGAGTTCTGGAGCTCAGACTCTACTTTCAGGACAGCAGAGTTCTGGAGCTCAGACTCTACTTTCAGGACAGCAGAGTTCTGGAGCTCAGACTCTACTTTCAGGACAGCAGAGTTCTGGAGCTCAGACTCTACTTTCAGGACAGCAGAGTTCTGGAGCTCAGACTCTACTTTCAGGACAGCAGAGTTCTGGAGCTCAGACTCTACTTTCAGGACAGCAGAGTTCTGGAGCTCAGACTCTACTTTCAGGACAGCAGAGTTCTGGAGCTCAGACTCTACTTTCAGGACAGCAGAGTTCTGGATGTTTGTGTCCACTTAACTCTCACTATTCATATAGGGACAAAGCTATACTTCCTCTCTTAGATGATCTTATTCGATGATAGCAAATCAAGAACGGGAAGCCAGACAACCATATTAGGGAACTCGCTATAAACACAAAGGTTAAAATTCACAGATCCTGTCGCTTCTGCTGAAGCGATCATATCTTGACCGTATTCCTTCAATAAATATATCTTTGACTTGTCACCATGTATGGCCACTCAAATCTTTATATGGATTAGTGGCAGGCCCGGCCATGACGTGCATAAATCATATTTGACATCGACAACAATCTTCTTATCCAGTCAGATCTACACATGAAAAGCCTGAAAGAAGTATGGAATTTAGGACTGAAGAATGCATATGAACCTGATCGAATGTGTTTCCTGTTAGGGAGCACTTTGATCAAGGTGGGCGAATGTGAGAGAAGACTAGGAGGAGCACAGAGGGAGTTCATCCAGACTTCAGCCATCAGCTTCCTCACCCCACTCAGGAACTTCCTGGAAGGAGACTGGAGGACCATCTCAGTGAGTCTGAATCGCTATTCTACTGCTGGTCACTGACTACGTTTACATGCACTGCAATAATCCCACTATTAACCTTCATCTAGATAAGACAATATTTTGATTAAGATGTTTAGTTGCTTATAGAATATTCCATTCATATTCCTGTCTGTCATGTTGCTACAGTGTTAGGGACAACATGTTGGCTCTTCTTTTTACCAATGGCAGCCATCTTTTCTTCTGTAAACAGGTTGCACCAACTCGCTGGAAGTTAGAGCATGCGTGGTCAAGCAGCCGTACATGTCACAAAATGCTGCAAAATCTCCGATAGGATGTCGTAGTGCGATTAAGGGGTTTACATGTCGACAATGCAGCTCAGTGGAGTACTGCAGGAAAGAGTTCAGAAGACCTGGATGTTAGCAGCACTTCCACTTCCTATGTGCAAAAGTCAATGGAATTTTTGTATGAGGATTTTAGAAAAATGCTTGAAATAAGGTCTGTGCTTAACAAAAGTTTATGAAACAGCAAACGTTTCAGAAGTCATAAAAGTGGTCCTCATTTGTGAAGACATCTTGCATGCAAGGTGCGCTCGATTCCCCAAAAATCAACCGTAGGTAGACCCGGCCAATCGTCGGTCAGTAATATATTCGTCCAATGGCCCAAGTCTATTTGGAACCAATAGCCTTATGTTGTGTTATTTAGCCTTTCTGATGATATATTGCCTCGTTAAATCAGCAAATTAAATTTCATGGGGAAGAAATGGTTGGTATCTGCAGTGGAAGTGCTCCCTGGGAAATGTAGTTTGGTGCATAGTGGTACTTTCTCTGAACAGTTTGGGAGTCCCTGGTCTAATGTAGGGCCTTTATGTACACATGTTCCTACAGGTGAACTCCCTTCAACTGTTTGCTGTCCTAAAAAGCAATTATGGATACAGGCTGAAGTGAGCCCATGCCCAGAGGTCCTATATTGTAGGGTGAAGTGTAGGCTGCATTTTAACCGTTTTAAAATAGCAAAATGTCAGCGATTTGGGAGCATTTTACTGTGAACGAAGAGACAAATGTTGCTTACTGCGAGGTTAGTGCAACTGAATCTGAAATCATTTAACATCTACCTAAATACTTGTATTGACACAGACTTTGCGGGTTCCCAATATGGGTTCTCAATATATGACTTGCACATGGACTTGCACATGGTGGCTCAGTGGGTAACAGTCAATAGAGGAAAAGTATTTTTAATTTATTTTATTTGATCGCAAATGGGATTACTATCATGTTTAATTCCCACTGAAGTCAAAGCTTTTCTCCTTGAACTGTGAACACAACCACTAGAGGGCAGCATGGTCCTGACTTGTGTGTGTTTCAGTTGTCTCTGGCTCCTGAGGCTGAAGCTGCTGTCTGTCGTTGTCTTCTGCTTTCAGAAAGAACGCCGCCTGCTGGAGAATCGTCGCCTGGATCTGGACGCCTGTAAAACGCGTCTAAAGAAGGCCCAGGCAGCAGAGGCCAAGGCTGCGGTGAGTCCCTCTGTCAACCCCTCCTCCACCCCTAGGGCCATATGAAATCTGTTTTTTCTTCTGATCTCCCTTTTCTTTTTCCCAAATTCCATTTTATTTTCGTCAAATTACATTTTTCAAATTTGATTTTAATTGAGGGGTTTCAGATTTTTTTTTAATGACTTGACTCTCTGACAGCCTCGTCGACTTGTTTCTCAAAGTGAAAACCAAGTTGTGAAGTGACGTAAGGGTCCCAATGCAAGACTGACCCCCCCTCTCAAAACACCCCAGTTGAAATTGAATTATTTCTCTAGTCTTATTTTACATTTTTTTAATGAAATACTTTAGGCTACTACAAAAATTAGGTCTACTTTTGAGTTTGATAATTAGGCCTACTTTTATAAATTTCAGCCAAATTATAGAAAATTCTGCAATATTCCATGTTTAAAATTGGATTACATTTCTTTTTCACTGTGGAAATCATATGGCCCTACACCCCACACCACCCCTAATCAATACTCATTGTCATTAATCACTCTCTAGCTGCCACCGGGATTAGCCCCGCCCCCTACTAACCATGTCTGTGTCTTAAATGTTCACAGTGTGAGGGAGAAGTGAGTATTAAAGAATTCAGATGCTCACTTTGGCTTATTTCTTTTTCCCGTCTCACATGCTTTTCCCATTCAGAGAAACCCGTTAAAACAGTGGTTCTCAACTGGTCTAGCCTCATGACCCACACTTTTCCTTAGTCATTAAGCCACGGCCCAATTTTCAGAATTTTGTCCAATTTATTTGTGTCATTTAGCCCCTTTGCAACAAGCTAGCATGGCATGTGGGTACCAATGGATGCCTTAGGTCTTCTAGTATCATATGGTACCTTCAGTATCTTCACTCTGCCTTTCAAAATGAGCCTCTGAAAGACAGTCATGTTGGCAGCGTCCTCAATGACCAGAATAACTGTTTTGTTCTCATGCACACATCTGCGACCCACTCAAAACGGCCCCGCGACCCACTTTTAGGTCCCGACCCACCAGTTGAGAAACACTGCATTAAAACATGCATTTGAGGAAATTAGCAATGCTAAAATGCATCTGAGCTATGCTAACAGAAGAGCAAAGCAAGGGAACGAGAGAAAAACTTTGACCATGAATTGGGCTTTAAAAGCTAGTTGGCTAGCTGAATTGTGAAAGTGGCTGCTGAATTGAAGGACATACAGGCACTGTGGCCTGGAGAAGAAAAAGGTTGTTTCCTTCCTTGGAAAACGGGGACTAGTCCATTGGTACTTTTGAGTCCAGGCATTCGAGCATCATTAGACCAGGGGGTGAGTACAGGCTACTCTTCTCCCTCCAAAGTCCAACAATCCAGTTTGGTGGCAGACTGTTCCTGCGTCTTGGATGTTGGGACAAACACAACAACAATAACAACATGTGATATTGAGATCCAGTGTGGCTCTGCTTACTTTCCATTGTTTGCCTGGACTAGAAGTTCCTAATCGACATCATGCTTGCCCCATTACACCATGTACCAAGGAACGTCTGTGCCTTCTAACTCCCCACTGCCTTTCTTGTGGGGACACTTGAAATGCTTACGTTTGTTCTGGTTGCTCCCTTTGGAGGTGAAAGATCTGATTTTGACTATCTAATCTGACTATCTTTGTTCTCAGTAGAGTGATGATGGAGGCATAATTCTGCTCATTGACAAAGATCAAATCAGACGTGTGCAACCTGTATGCATGTGGGCATGTTGTGCATGTTCATGAGTTGTCTCTGCCAGGCAGCAAACAGGTGTTGTAGACAAAGACTATGTATTTTGTAGCGGATGAGTCACGACTCATTTCCCGCTTAGGAAGGATGTTTACATAAGCCATTGCATCACATGACTGCACCTTTCTTTTATCGTTAGTCACAAACACAGCCGAGGTGATGAAAGTTCTGATCAAATAGACTCGGGTACATGTTGGCATAACTGCAAGTCCAGCAAGGTGTGACCATCACTGCTCTTTGAAGGCTGACGCCAACATTTGTCGACTAAAACTGCTGATCGCTGACGTTGTGTACTGATATTCAATGTTTAAATTGGTCTGATTTTATGCTTTTTTTTTTTTTTATCAAATAGTGTTTCGCCCAGATTTTTCTTCTTGTCGAGTTTGCAGCCTCTGAAACAATATTTAGGACACTAAAATAGAAACAATATTTTCGTGTCAGCAGGGTGACCCACCCTCTTATTCAATGGCAGGGGGAAATCTTGGACACAGTACTGCCTCTAAATGAAGAATTAATTTACAGAAACTTTATTGAGCAATTATAAACTAAATCTACCAAAAACAAGGCAGGTCAGGGAGAAACCAGAGGCTGATATTTGATTTTGAATCAAAGGAAAATCTCTGCCCCATATATTGGCAAACATATAGCGAGCGGTCCAGCACAAACACATAGATGGACTGTTCTAAAGTTCTAAAGTCATCATCAGTGCTTTTAGCTTTTAGCTGTTTAGTAGCAGCCACTTCAGAGATAATGGTTTCATGTCTTCACTGTCTTCCGTTTCATTCGTCCGTAGCTCTCTGTGCATGCTATTTGTTCATTTTGTTGCACTGGTTTGCCATGTCTCTATGTTATCGTATGTTACACTACTATTGTATTGTTCCTGTAGATCAGGGGTGCCCATACTTTTTTGACCCAAGATCTACTTTTCAAGTAGCCAGCCTCCCGAGATCTACCAGTCCAGTTTCAACATCGCAAACGCACACACATCGTTTCCAGCCTGCAGTAACTAACCTCACAACACTTTCTCGTTGTCCCACAACCACTTGACATTAGGGCTGTGAATCTTCACTGGCCACATGATTCGATTCGATTACGATTCAGAGGGCTACGATTCGATTCGATTACGATTATCGATGCATCTTAAATCGATGCATCACTTTTTCCCCCAATACATGATTTATTTTTTCTCACTTTACAATATAATTGCATTGTATTATGATCCATAATTAAAATAAACAACTGCATGTACTTCCATTATATTTTATTTTATTATAAAAAAAAAAAAAAAAAAAATCCCTCAATGCCATGCGATCTACCACACTACCTTCGCGATCGACCGGTCGATCGCGATCGACGTATTGGGCACCCCTGCTGTAGATGTTACCGTATGTTACACTACTGTATTGTTGCTGTAGATGTTACCGTATGTTACACTACTGTATTGTTCCTGTAGATGGCACCTGACTTTCAGGAGACCAGACCCCGCAACTATGTGCTTTCTGCCAGCGCCTCTGCGGTAAGGAGTTGATGGAATATTTTTATTTTCCTTATTTCGGTAAAAAAAAAAAAATCTTTCTGAGTATTAAATGTGGCTTTTCTTTTGGGTATATCTCTCTCTATACACAGTAAAGAAATAGAGAATCAATTTGACTTTATTTATAGCGGCAACATTTCTGTTTTCTCATTTGAAACCAATAAATGAAGATGCCCCTAATGCAACAAGCTAATTAGCGTATTAACTTATTAGACACATGAGCCACTTCTTAACATGCAGTGGAATCAGGATTATAACCAGCTCCTAGCCGGTTGGCCTGCATGTTAAACAACAATTAGCCGGCTTACGCGCACTCCCGTGAGTCCGTATCATATCCATCAAAACCCCTTGTATAAGATCCGCATTATAGGAAAAGCAGCTGTAGTTAAACACTGGCAGGTCATGATCCTGATCATGTAGCTGCTATGTCTGAGTGGGCGGGTGGTGGCACTTCACGTTCACGTAGTTTATTAATTAATGAATCGTTCGGGCAATCGCTTATATCAACGAATTAAACGAGCAAACTCACGGTTTCCTCAAGTGCTGCAAACGGCTTGAATTGTTTGGTAGAGCCTAGGGATCCCAACGCGCTTCAGCTATGCAGGCAGACAGGTCCTGTGCATCACAGAGGAGGGACGCTTACTGCTGCGCTGCTTGCTTAATCCCATGTCAGAAAAAGTGAGACATAGGCCTAGCCTAACTTTTGTGGGGAGAAATACATTGAAAACTAGTCAGATATGACTTGAATGCCACTTATAAAATAAATCACCCACAGTGATTGACGATGGTCCGACCACTATTTTGACTGGGCGGCTTTATGTAAGAAAGGCGGAAGCGCTCATTTTTGGCACATTGCCACCCCTCGTGGTCGGAATGGACCCTCCGTAGCTCCGTTAAAATGGCATGTTTTTGACTGGAGTTTGGTTACAGATTCGCTAAAGCTGTTTCAACTTAGCACAGCGCCAACGACGACTCACACGACAACTATTTGCCTTGTAGGGAATAACGTGCATGCTCCCGCACCCCCTCCCCCCGCCCACTGGCAGAGAGAATACTGACCATTTCCAGCTGTTTCTAAACAAAGACCCCTCATGTTTTAAAAAGGTAAAACCGGAAAATATCCTGCTCTGGCTAGCCAGACATGATCCAGACTTCATGTTTAAAAGTGGCTTAGTATGCTTCTACTGTAAAACGACAGTATATCACAGCAAAACTCAGTCCCTTCAAGAATGTTATTACAGGAGCTAAAAATGGCAAAGTCCCTACAGTCATTATCCACCTTATTTTTGAATGCCCCACTGTAAAAAATAATTGTGGGTACAAGGTCCGGTTTAACGTGACTTATTGTTGCAGCTTGCCATTTCCTTTGTTATACTCGGCTGCAGACCCGAATTATAAACCAGAAACTGGAGTCCGTTACAAAAGTTATAAATATAGTCACGCTATAAACAACTAACCAACGCTGGGGGTCCGTATGGAAACTGTGTTACTCGAAATGGTTAAAAGTTAAATCAATTTGGGCATTCAGTGGCGTTTTACTGCCATGTAAAGTAACTATTATGCTAGCCGCTAGCATTAGCCACAGTAGCCGACTACCTACAATGCATTACGTTATCCCAGCGCCCGAACGACACGGCTGTAGAGCAGAATGGCTCTGCTGTGAAATCCTCATAGACGTTTTTTTTGTCAAGTTAAAACAGTGTAAAAATTACACATCATGGCGGCTAGAAATAAAGTGGATAAGACATTATCCTTCTCTTAATCGTTCTCAAAGCCTCTTATCTTATAGTGCATTGGTAGATGTTGAAAATCATTGATGATTCTTTATTGAGTTGTAGGTAACGTTACGTTGGTACTGGTTGTGCCAACGCTGTGATTCTGTTCTAATGTGTCTTTCTCTTCCTCTTCTTCTTCTGGTGCTTTGTGCCTCCCAGCTGTGATTCTGTTCTAATGTGTCTTTCTCTCCCTCTTCTTCTTCTGGTGCTTTGTGCCTCCCAGCTGTGATTCTGTTCTAACATGTCTTTCTCTCCCTCTTCTTCTGGTGCTTTGTGCCTCCCAGCTGTGATTCTGTTCTAATGTGTCTTTCTCTCCCTCTTCTTCTTCTGGTGCTTTGTGCCTCCCAGCTGTGATTCTGTTCTAATGTGTCTTTCTCTCCCTCTTCTTCTTCTTCTGGTGCTTTAACCTCCCAGCTGTGATTCTGTTCTAACATGTCTTTCTCTCCCTCTTCTTCTTCTGGTGCTTTGTGCCTCGCAGCTGTGATTCTGTTCTAATGTGTCTCTCTCTCCCTCTTCTTCTGGTGCTTTGTGCCTCGCAGCTCTGGAGTGAGGAAGTAGTAAAAGTGAGTATTATTGCAACAGTGTCAGCAGGCTTCACCAGGCTGTGTGACCTCATCACACCACACCTACAGCAAATCACAAGTTCACATGACATGTTACATATCTACAAGGGTTTGACCATTTTAAACATGGATGTGAAAGCAGAAACTTGTTTCTGTAGAATTGTTTTGGCCAGAGCAAGATGATGAGCAAGATGAACATCCCCTGACCTCGCACACAATATGAACACATCTGCAGCAGAAATATGACATTCCCATACTGACTGCCTTCAAGGGAAATCCCACCCAGGTGGCTCTTCTCACACTTTTAGATCACGGTTAGATAAAGGTATTTTTGGGGGGGAACCCACTTTCCCCTCAAACTGCCTCGTCCACGACTACTACTTCAGGTAGTGATTTCCTACATTTCCCAGAATGCCTTTAAACAAACATATGTGCATATCGAGTTATTATTAGTTAGAAGAAGTAAACGTGTCAAAGGGGGCGAAGTCAAAGCACTCACCTAACATCGCAGAGACCCAGGGTCAATTCTTTCCAGCTTGGTCAGGCATTCCTACAGACACCATTGGCCGTGTCTGCGGGTGGGAAGCCGGTGGGGTATGAGTCCTGGTCGCCGCACTAGGGCCTCCTCTGGTTGTTTGGGGGGAGGGGAACTGGGGGGAATAAGGTGATCCTCCCACACGCACTACATCCTGCCGGTGAAACTCCTTGCTGTCAGGTGAAAAGAAAGGGCTGGTGACTGCACATGTATCAGAGAAAGGGCTGGTGACTGCACATGTATCAGAGAAACAGCTGGTGACTGCACATGTATCAGAGAAAGGGCTGGTGACTGCACATGTATCAGAGAAACAGCTGGTGACTGCACATGTATCAGAGAAACAGCTGGTGACTGCACATGTATCAGAGAAACAGCTGGTGACTGCACATGTATCAGAGAAACAGCTGGTGACTGCACATGTATCAGAGAAACAGCTGGTGACTGCACATGTATCAGAGAAACAGCTGGTGACTGCACATGTATCAGAGAAACAGCTGGTGACTGCACATGTATCAGAGAAACAGCTGGTGACTGCACATGTATCAGAGAAACGGCTGGTGACTGCACATGTATCAGAGAAACAGCTGGTGACTGCACATGTATCAGAGAAACAGCTGGTGACTGCACATGTGTCAGAGAAACAGCTGGTGACTGCACATGTATCAGAGAAAGGGCTGGTGACTGCACATGTGTCAGAGAAACAGCTGGTGACTGCACATGTATCAGAGAAAGGGCTGGTGACTGCACATGTGTCAGAGAAAGGGCTGGTGACTGCACATGTATCAGAGAAAGGGCTGGTGACTGCACATGTGTCAGAGAAAGGGCTGGTGACTGCACATGTGTCAGAGAAACAGCTCTCCACAGATCGACAGGGGGATTATAGTACTGTACAGTTGTGGAGAAAAGAAAAAGTAAACGTGTCTAATTGTTCTTGTCTCAGGCTGAACAGGAGCTCCGTGTGGCCCAGACAGAGTTTGAGCGACAGCAGGAGGTCACCCGGCTGCTTCTGGAGGGCATCAGCAGTACACATGTATGTTACACACACATGTATGTCACACACACATGTATGTCTCACACACATGTATGTCTCACACACACACACACACACACACACACACACACATCATTCTGCCATCTTTTATTTTGTTGTTTTATTTGGGTGGCACAGCACTGTGGATATGGCCATAGGTGCTGTTTGATGGTTGCAGGCCACCACTTTACAACAGGTACACGCCTCCTTTACAGGTGCACGCCTCCTCTTGGAAAATTATTTTTTAAAGGGTATTGGCAACAATAAATATTGAAACGGAGAATTTCATAAGCAAAACAAAGCATAACATAAAATTATGGTTAAAAATGCTGTTTTTAATCGTTTTTAAATTGGATTTCACACATTCTGTACTTGACACCATTCTTTCGGACAATTTCACACATTCTGGAAATCATCTCGTGACCCACCCATCGGTGTCCCGTGACCCCCCCCCCCCCCCCCCAGGGGGTCTCTACCCCTCTGCCCCACACCCACTACACCCCCCAAAACACTGCCATTCAGAAGTGTAGTGTTGTATCCCAGGCCCAACCCTCTGGCCTTATCGTGAACTGCAGAAATGGCCGTCACTGCTTCCTGTTGACATGGCACATCACCAGCTGGCTGCTGCCACAGCTGCAGGGTGGATGTTTTGATTGCTGCCCGCAGACCATTACATGAACACTCCTGTATTGCATCACAGATTGAGCAACATTAAAGAAACATTGAAGACGATCAAACTGAAATAAATAAATGGAGCTTGCTCTTTGTGACTTTGTATCATATTGAGTTTATTTTATGTCTATTTTCCAACAAAATGTGGCAAATTCGATGTACAATGTTCATGATACTATATTATAATATATATTATAAATGTTAGCCTACAGTCATTATTAGAGCAGGTGGAATTATTTTCGCAGCGCGCCGTGCTTTATGAACTGTTTTCACAATATGAAAAATGATCAGAAGGGGTGAAAACATGAACACATTTATAAATGAGAAAACACTCAGTCTACCCCCTAACTAAACGTCACGCAGTTTTCTTTCTTTGTATTTTTTTTCTTTTTTTACGTTGAACCCTGTCAAAGTTGTGTCAGCCATAGCTTTAGAAGTGACTCTGGTTTGTTGCTGTTTCTCTGCAGGTGAACCACTTGCGCTGCTTGCATGAGTTTGTGGAGGCCCAGGCAGCTTACTATAAGCAGTGTCACCTCCACTGCATGGAGCTACAGAAAGAGCTGGGCAGGTGAGGACCACATCCATCTATCATGAATTTGTTTCACTGCAGCTCTAAAAACAGACAAAAACGGACATAAAAAGAAATAAGAACAGCAAAAACAGTTATACAAACATACCAATAGGGTGAGAGCCGTTATAAAGTGCATTACAACACGCACATTAAGGTGCATGTTCCTTTGTGCAGCTGCGGTCTACATTCAAAGTGCAGGTAAAAAGCACGTCGGAGTTCAGGAAACGAACAGCCTCAGGATATGTGCTGTTCCTGAAGCGAGATTATCTGCACTTAAGAGACATGAGTCTCCTACCAGAGAAAGATATGTATGTATATATATATATATATATATATATATATATATATATATATATATATATATATGTATGTATGTATATGTACTGTATATATATGTATATATATATATATATGTACAGTACAGTGTGTGTTGTTTATGGAGAGTCAGATAAATGACGCCTTGTCTCTGCTGTTTCCCATGCCCTCAGCAGCAGTGGAGATGTGTGAGTATCACTCGTGCTGTGCTCATGTTTCCTGTTATGTGCCTTTCTTCTCTGTGACCTGGCGGTGACCTCTGACCTCTGGCCTCTGCCTGCTTTCCCTCAGATTTCCCAATTCCTTCGCCGTCAACTCTGCTCAGCCCTCGGCCCCGGCTAGCCCTCCTCTGCCCGGGGCCCTGGGCAGCCCTCTGGAGGCAGACACCCTGGAGATCGAGGAGGTGCAGCCACCAGCTACGGGAAGCCGGAAGGCCAAAGTCCTCTATGATTATGATGCTGCGGACTCCAGTGAGCTCTCCCTTCTGGCTGATGAGGTGAGGCTGCACCATCAACCAGCAAGTAGCGCCTAGCGGACAGAAATAATATGCACGCTTTGAACTGAAACGAGTTCCTCGAGGAACTCGGTTACAAAAAATATTTGCATTGGCGCAATGCAATTGAAATCCTCTTTTCTTTTCTTTTTTACCCAAAAGACACTTAAAATCTCCTGTAAAGTATCGGTTCAGGCACTATTTAGGCAACCAGTACCATTTTTACCGTTTTACCACCGGTATCGGAAAAATACAAAATGATACCAATCCCAGTAGGAAGAGATCTCCTATCAGTGTGGCTGATACTGTCTGTATAACGTGTAAATGTGTGTTTGTTGTTGTGTTTGTTGTGTGTTTCAGCTCATCACAGTTTACACGGTGCCAGGCATGGACTCTGATTGGCTGGTTGGAGAGAGAGGCAACCTGAAAGGAAAAGTGCCTGTCACATACCTGGAGCTGCTCAGCTAAACACACCACAGCCATGAGGACCTGTCATTGACTTCCAATGCATTTCTCTCTCTTCCACTGTAAGCATGCGCAAAAATAATTGATTTGAAACACACACTCACACCTGGTTTTCAGTACAATAACAAAACAACACACTCACACCTGGTTTTCAGTACAATAACAAAACAACACACTCACACCTGGTTTTCAGTACAATAACAAAACAACACACTCACACCTGGTTTTCAGTACAATAACAAAACAACACACTCACACCTGGTTTTCAGTACAATAACAACACAACACACTCACACCTGGTTTTCAGTACAATAACAAAACAACACACTCACACCTGGTTTTCAGTACAATAACAAAAAAACACACTCACACCTGGTTTTCAGTACAATAACAAAAAAACACACTCACACCTGGTTTTCAGTACAATAACAAAACAACACACTCACACCTGGTTTTCAATAACAAAAATATGTGTTAACTAAACGGCAGCGATTATGGAGACAATACTGAAAAATTATAGGTGGTGATAAAAACAACAACATTCCTTTTGATTGGTTTGGTCGTTTAATATATCGTTTTTTCTTGTTTATTGTTGTGCATCCCCAAGGTTCAGGTAATCATGCATCTAACAAACGTTTAAAGGCCAGATAAAGTCTGGCTATGACAACAAGCAGATACTGTCATTAGCAGGGTTTCCAGCCAAGTTCTGAGGAAAGCTGATAGCAGGAAGAGTTGAGATGATATGATGCACTATAAAAACAAGCAATATCTGCCGCAGTCCCTTTATGGTCGATTTTAAATTCATCAATGCCAATGATTTTGGATGTGGGGATTCAACAAGTTGAACACTTTCAAGATGAAGCAACGACAAACTGTGTTTTTGCTTCTTCTGTTATGACAGCATTAGAATATTGCTTATTTTTCTTCTCTTTTCTGTCTTCAGATGAAAGCACGACATATGACTATTAGCTGATAGTCAGTGGCTAGCTCAGTGGCTAGCTCAGTGGGCTAGCTCGGGCTTTGGCAGAGGAAGCCGCGGAAGTGATACTGAAAGCTGTAGTTCGTCGAATGGCCACTTGAGGCTGTATCCAAAAGGGAGTCGTTCCCTGTTCATCCCCATGTTAAAATGCCCGAGTTTACAACAGGATTAAGCATGTTTACAGCCTGGGCCAAAACACATTTTGGCCTATAGCCTATAGCTAATTTCACCTTTCACAACAACTGTAAGGGGTGTGAATTTTTATATAACTCGCCTGTTTAGAGTCAAATAGATGAGAGAAAAGACTGTTTTGGGGGTGCTTAACAGGTCATGGAGCAATAGCAGGCGGAGCTGCGGCTCTAGGGAAACCCCTGGTCTCGTGCGAGCTGGCAAGTGTCCAAAATGGCGACGGCCGCACTACGCTTCAACACGGCCAAACCAATGGGTGACGCCACGCTGACTGTCCATATTTGTAGACGGTCGATGCCGACACTAAGTCACATCATAACAACTTGCCCAACACTCATCAATACAGTTCTTGAAATTATCCCCGTCTTTCATGGATGCTTTTGTTTTTTGTACCTAATTCCGATTTTTCTTCGCACGACGTGTGAAAACATTGACTTGACTGTTGGATGGAAGACTTGCTAGTGACAGAGTTGTTGTTGCATCCTTTGCGTTTCCTGACACAACGTTCCCCATGTTGTCATGTTCCTTCGCTTCTCACACCTTCACCCATAGCACTGAAGATGGAGATGTCCTCATGGTAGGAAAACTCTTGCAGCAAACAAATATGAAGCGTTCCCATCCTAACTGCCTTAAGACGATGTGAAGGAGCTGCTGAGGCCATCTGCTGTAACCCAGAGAATGTGCTCTTCACAAAGCGACGTCCAGGCTCTACTGAAGCAGAGACTCCACTGTGCAGCACATTACAGCATGCAAGACTCGAACTCCTTATAATGAAGATGTATTCTGCCCGTTTGCTTTTGCCTCGTTAGTGGTTTTTGTTAGCCTGGTTAAAACCATCCTGATAATGTCGCCTCACGTTCCGTCTCGCTCTACAAATCCGCAGAACCAAACGCAGTGAGTTTGCGATCTGAGCAGGAAGGTTTTCCCAGTCAAGGTTCTCTTCCGTTGCCATTTTGTCTGTTAAAACATTGAAGTGTCTTTGTCTTAGTGCTGCATGTGCTACTCCTCGTAGCCTGTCCCTGTTGGATGTTTTCAGGAGTACCAAAGCGTTTGCACAATGAGAAATGTGGTCCTCCTCGCACATCCAGTATGTGTACATGCATGATGCACATCCAGTATGTGTACATGCATGATGCACATCCAGTATGTGTACATGCATGATGCACATCCAGTATGTGTACATGCATGATGCACATCCAGTATGTGTACATGCATGATGCACATCCAGTATGTGTACATGCATGATGCACATCCAGTATGTGTACATGCATGATGCACATCCAGTATGTGTACATGCATGATGCACATCCAGTATGTGTACATGCATGATGCACATCCAGTATGTGTACATGCATGATGCACATCCAGTATGTGTACATGCATGATGCACATCCAGTATGTGTACATGCATGATGCACATCCACTATGTGTACATGCATGATGCACTCAACTTCGTCAACGTTTTGGAGCGAGTGTGATGTCTTGAAATGCAGATAACGTGCTCTGTGCATGAAACGTCAGAGGCTTTACCCATCACCAGGAGGTGGTGTAAGACTGGAAACAGGAAGTAGTTTGACGCTGAATCAGCAAGATGGAAAGTATGGGTGTGGAGGTCGTGCATGCGACCTGAGTTCAGTTCAATTCCAAATTTGTGACGAGAAGTTCTCATTTTCAGCAAACATTTTTCCTATTTAACCACAACCAAACCCCTTAACCTAACCCTAACCAAATAGTCTGTTACCTAAATCCAGCCCCAACCTTAATTCAAGTGTATTACTTGCCTAAACGCAACGCATGAAAATTGGATGTCCAGTCTGCACTTATGTCGTAATCCTTTTGTGGCGGAAAAACATCATCTCAACACGTAATCTGCTTCAGAATTTGCACTTGGTTCAGTAAATTGAGTCAAACTGTGTTGGGTTTTACCTTTGCTGCTGTGGTTCTGTTTTATCTCACCTTGTATTTATTTTTGCCTTCTTTTTTTTTGTCACAAATATTTATTGCCTGTCTCTAAACTGTGCTGAATGAATGAAATGTATGGGATTTAATAAAAAGTAAAGTAATAATTTGTATACTCTCAGGTCTGATTAACCATGCATGCATACACAAATAGGCCTATATGCAGTGGCGTACATGAAAGGCAGTTTTGACGGGGCCCTACACACTTATGAAGTACAGACACAAGTGCGTGAGCGCACGCACACACAGCATAGGCAGTGTTGGGGAGTAGTGAACTACATGTAGTTGAACTACATAGGTTAACTACATTTTGCAGTAGCGTGCTGGTAGTTCAACTACATGCATATTTGCGTAGTGAGTCAAGTAGTTAAACTACTTTTTGGTCATTTTGATGTAGTTTAACTAAAACTACAAACTACAATTTTGGGCAATAAAATGAAAGGAACAGGCTCCAGGATTTTCTCTAAGGATGGGGGTTGGGGGAGGCTAGACCAATCTGTGGGCGGGCTAAGAAAATAGTAAATTTTCATGATTTCAAAGTTCCTTTATAATGAAGTCCCCCCCCGCGCCCAAATAAAGCCAGATATGGCACACAGCACATTAGCACATTCAAAATAAATGTAGTTTTTAAATGAATTTGGCCAAAGAATATAAAAAATATATAGCTGTAATACTACAAGTGATCACAAAGCAATGGCAAAAACTTTCACACTCAAAGGTTTAGGCATGAGGAGTGATTGGTTAGGTTTAGGCATGCAGTGTGATGATTGGTTGGGTTTAGGCATGAGGAGTGATGATTGGTTAGGTTAATATCAGGGTAAGAAAAAGTCCACAATGAAAATAAGCCTTTTGATTCATTGACTTTATTCATGGATATAGAGACAATAAAAGATCCAAGGGATACCATGTAAATCCATACATCCATAGCATGTAGATCCATCCAGATCTACTGGATCCCAGCCGATTTAGTACCTGGAAAGATCTGGTCCAGGTGACATATCAAACACTGCAGGATACCTGGTTAAAAAAAGTTCAACCTGCCTCTGCCTGTCTCACACACAGTTTGAACTTTTTACAGCGGGATCTCGTGTTTAACTTTTTTTAACCAAATTCTGTTTTTTCTCTCTCTCTCTATCACTGCCTATGTCTCTCGCCCACAGGAAACCCAGGGTACAAAAGTTAAATCGCTGCTGTAAAACATCATGAATCTGATGTTTGTGTGCGTGTGGGGGGAGGGATCTCTGAACTGTGCAGTTGAACAGTTGAACAAATGAAACAGGACACTAAAGCTATGGAATTAAATGTCGACAACCGGCTGGTGAGCAACCCTGTCACCTTGGCTGAAAAACTCAACACCTTCTTCATAAAATCTATTGATGACATCTCGAAACAGTTTGGCGTATCCACATGCTCTGTAAATATGGTGAATAACCCTACAGTCAATGGAGTACCAATTTTTACCATCCAGGAAATCTCTGTACCTGAGGTCATTGACATAATTAGTGCTTTGAACAGCTCTAAGGCTATAGATGTTTATGGTCTTAACACCAGCTTCTTGAAATTAAATAAAGAGACATTAGCGCCACCTATTATGCATCTAGTTAATTTATCCATTAAGTACTCAACCGTCCCAAAGGCATGGAAACTGGCCTCAGTTACCCCAATCTACAAAGCTGGTGATAAATCTGACATGAACAACTTCAGACCCATCAGTATTTTACCGATAATCTCTAAAATCATTGAAAAATGGGTCGCTAAACAACTTATAGAATTTCTTGAGACGAGCCAGACCCCCTTGCACCCCATGCAGTTTGGTTTTCGTCCACACCACTCAACTGACTCTGCTTTGGTCCTGCTCTTGGAGAAAATAAAAGGCTCCTTGGACAGGGATGGTTGTGTGGGAGCTGTGTTCCTCGATCTTAAGAGGGCATTCGACACCGTCAACCACAGTGTGCTCCTCTCTAAATTGTCCAGCTTCAATTTTTCTGCTGAGGCCATTAAATGGGTTGAATCATATTTGTCTCACCGGGAGCAGTGCACTGTGGTTGGCGGTGTCAGCTCCCCTTACCTGAGCTGTCCAGTAGGGGTCCCCCAAGGGTCAATTTTGGGCCCAATTTTCTTTTCCCTGTACATTAATGATCTTCCAGATTACTGTTTTAATGTAGATGTTCAGCTTTATGCCGACGACACAGTTATTTTCACAAGGGCTAAAAACCCAGTGGAGGCGGCACGTGTCCTATCTTCAGCTCTCTCTCATATTCAGGCATGGCTAACTAAATCTTGTCTCGTGCTGAATGCAAAAAAAAACGTTTGTATGTTCTTTTCTAAAAAAAACATTGCACCTTCGCGCTCCAATGTTTTCCTGGGGTCAGAGGAATTATCAGTAGTTAACGAGTTTAAATACTTAGGCGTGATGCTGGACTCCAATTTAACGTTCAGCAATCACATTAAAATGATCTCCAAAAAAATTAAATTCCACCTGTATAATTTCAGACAAATAAGGAGCTGTCTGTCCACAGACGCTGCGTTTTTATTTTTACACTCAATGATCCTTTCGCATCTGAACTATTGTATAACTAGCTGGTCGCTGACAGGAGTAACCATCCTCAAACCAGCCGAACTACTCTATAAAAAAGCCCTGAAAATACTAGATAAAAAACCCTTTTCTCATCACCACTGCCATATCATACGTAAATATGGCATGCTAAGTTTTGAGAACTTTAGAAATTTCACCTCTGCCTGTCTAATATACAAAGTTCTACATGGACTGGCGCCGCCTCCTCTTGCTGACTTTATCAAATATCGTGCGACCGCCAATTCGACCCGTGTCACCCGGGCCATTACGAACAAGGTCTGTGAGGTCCCCTTTAGAAAAACTTCCTTTAGTCAGAAGACCCTATCCTTCATGGGAAGCACTCTCTGGAATAATCTACCTCCCTCGATCAGAGAATGCCCGAGTCTCGCCACCTTCAAAGGCCAGTTGAAAATATGGCTCAGATCAAACCAACAATGTGATCACAATTAACATACTTAACAGATCATTTGCCATGTTTTGCAGCATGCTCTGTGTGTTTTATTTATTTTATTTATTTTAGGTTTCACTAACCTTTTATACTATTAATTCTTTTTTGGTACTATTAATTGTGTGTTTTAATCATTTTTGGTTTTACTAACTTTCTGTACTTTTAATCTTTGTTGTATTATTAATTTTTCTTTCGCTTTCATGATTACATCAACCTGCCATGGGACTACAGGTGGAAACTAGCCCTTGGACTACAACCTGGCATATTTACTGTACGGCTGTACTGTTCATTAATGTGTAAAGTCCCATTCTTTAAATAAATGAATCTGAATCTGAATCTGAGTTCAGAAAGTCCCTGAAAACTTGTAATGGTAGAAAAAAAAACATGCAGATAATCTTTTATGTATAATAAATAACATCAATTGATAAACTAAGTTAAAATTATACTTATGTCAGGTGGTTTCATGACATGCAATTTTTCTTTAATTTACACTATTTTAATCTTAAAGATCTTTTTGGTATATTATGCTTTATTGACAGATGTAAAGTGAGAGAGAGAAAGAGAGAGAGTAGAACATGCAGCAAATGATCACAGGCTGGATTTGAACCTGGGTCACTGCAGAAAAGACTGAGCCTGACATGGTACACACTCAACTCACTGAGCCACCAAGGAACCTATGCTAGGTGTCATTTTAAATGTATTACTTCATTCAACAGCCAATCAGTAAACAAATCCTCAAACAAACTGCTAGCTGATGTAGGAGTCTAGTCAGTGTCTGACTCTAGCTCAGTCCGATAAACAGCTTCTCACTCATTCAATTCCAACCTACTTCACTCTTTATGCTGTGTTGTTGTCAGTCTGAACACAGTGTGTAGAATTCAGAAGATGAACTCCAACCAGCTCATAGCTCATCAGGTTGAGTCTCTGTGTCGCTACCAGACAGGTGGATTATTGGTTTGATTCCCCATGGAGGAGACATATTACAGCACCGCCCCTATCTTTTACGTCATGCCTAGCGGCCCACTTTAATATGCTCTAATTAATTAGAAGTGTAATAAAAACTAAAAGAAGATTGTTATGGCTATTTCCACTTTTATTCAAATACAAATAAATTATGGATGGAAGACAAAAAAGCACAAGTTAAAGGAAAATAATGTGATGAAAGCACCTGACTTTAGTGTAAATATAATTTAACTTAATTTATTATTTAGTGTTATTATAAAAAAATATATATATGATTATCTGCACTGTCCTTGGACCTGGAATAGCCTTATGCATGTTAAAAATTCAATATTTTTTTCTACCATTATACGTTTTCAGGGACTTTCTGAACTGGTTCTGATAAACTGCACAGTTCAGAGATCCCCCCCCCCCCCCACACACACACACATCAGATTTATGATGTTTTACAGCAGAGATTTAACTTTTTTACCCTGGGTTTCCTGCGGGCGAGAGACATTGGCAGAGTGATAGAGAGAGAGAGAAAAAACTGAATTTGGTTAAAAAAAGTTCAACCTGCCTCTGCCTGTCTCACACACAGGTTGAACTTTTTACAGCGGGATCTCGTGTTTAACTTTTTTTAACCAAATTCTGTTTTTTCTCGCTCTCTCTATCACTCTGCCTATGTCTCTCGCCCACAGGAAACCCAGGGTAAAAAAGTTAAATCGCTGCTGTAAAACATCATGAATCTGATGTTTGTGTGCGTGTGGGGGGGGGGGGGATCTCTGAACTGTGCAGTTGAACAGTTCAGAAAGTCCCTGAAAAAAAAAAAAAAACATGCAGATAATCTTTTATGTATAATAAATAACATCAATTGATAAACTAAGTTAAAATCATACTAGGTCAGGTGGTTTCATGACATGCAATTTTTCTTTAATTTACACTTTTAATCTTAAAGATCTTTTTGGGTATATTATGCTTTATTGACAGATGTAAAGTGAGAGAGAGACACAGAAGGGTGTGGGAGAGAAAGAGAGAGAGTAGAACATGCAGCAAATGATCACAGGCCGGATTTGAACCTGGGTCACTGCAGAAAAGACTGAGCCTGACATGGTACACACTCAACTCACTGAGCCACCAAGGAACCTATGCTAGGTGTCATTTTAAATGTATTACTTCATTCAACAGCCAATCAGTAAACAAATCCTCAAACAAACTGCTAGCTGATGTAGGAGTCTAGTCAGTCTCTGACTCTAGCTCAGTCCGATAAACAGCTTCCCACTCATTCAATTCCAACCTACTTCACTCTTTATGCTGTGTTGTTGTCAGTCTGAACACAGTGTGTAGAATTCAGAAAATGAACTCCAAACAGCTCATAGCTCAGCAGGTTGAGTCCCTGTGTCTGTGTTGCTACCTGTCAGGTGGATTATTGGTTTGATTCCCCATGGAGGAGACATATTACAGCACCGCCCCTATCTTTTACATCACGCCTAGCGGCCCACTTTAATATGCTCAAATTAATTAGAATTGTAATAAAAACTAAAAGAAGATTGTTATGGCTATTTCCACTTTTATTCAAATACAAATAAATTATGGATGGAAGACAAAAAAGCACAAGTTAAAGGAAAATAATGTGATCAAAGCACCTGACTTTGGTGTAAATATAATTTAACTTAATTTATTATTTAGTGTTATTATATTTAAAAAAAATATATGATTATCTGCACTGTCCTTGGAGCTGGAATAGCCTTATGCATGTTAAAAATTCAATATTTTTTTCTACCATTATACGTTTTCAGGGACTTTCTGAACTGGTTCTGATAAACTGCACAGTTCAGAGATCCCCCCCCCCCACACACACACATACATCAGATTTATGATGTTTTACAGCAGAGATTTAACTTTTTTACCCTGGGTTTCCTGCGGGCGAGAGACATTGGCAGAGTGATAGAGAGAGAGAGAAAAAACTGAATTTGGTTAAAAAAAGTTCAAGCTGCCTCTCCCTGTCTCACACACAGGTTGAACTTTTTACAGCGGGATCTCGTGTTGAACTTTTTTTAACCAAATTCTGTTTTTTCTCGCTCTCTCTATCACTCTGCCTATGTCTCTCGCCCACAGGAAACCCAGGGTAAAAAAGTTAAATCGCTGCTGTAAAACATCATGAATCTGATGTTTGTGTGTGTGTGTGTGGGGGGGGGGGGGATCTCTGAACTGTGCAGTTGAACAGTTCAGAAAGTCCCTGAAAACTTGTAATGGTAGAAAAAAAATAACACGCAGATAATCTTTTATGTATAATAAATATCAATTGATAAACTAAGTTAAAATCATACTAGGTCAGGTGGTTTCATGACATGCAATATTTCTTTAATTTATACTATTTTAATCTTAAAGATCTTTTTGGGTATATGATGCTTTATTGACAGATGTAAAGTGAGAGAGAGACACAGAAGGGTGTGGGAGAGAAAGAGAGAGAGTAGAACAAGCAGCAAATGATCACAGGCTGGATTTGAACCGGGGTCACTGCAGAAAAGACTGAGCCTGACATGGTACACACTCAACTCACTGAGCCACCAAGGAACCTATGCTAGGTGTCATTTTAAATGTATTACTTCATTCAACAGCCAATCAGTAAACAAATCCTCAAACAAACTGCTAGCTGATGTAGGAGTCTAGTCAGTCTCTGACTCAGTCCGATAAACAGCTTCTCACTCGTTCAATTCCAACCTACTTCACTCTTTATGCTCTGTGTTGTTGTCAGTCTGAACACAGTACGTAGAATTCAGAAAATGAACTCCAAACAGCTCATAGCTCATCAGGTTGAGTCTCTGTGTCTGTGTCGCTACCAGACAGGTGGGTTATTGGTTCGATTCCCCATGGAGGAGACATATTACAACACTGCCCTGTCTTTAACATCACCTCGCCGGCTTTAATATCCTCAAATTAATTAGAACTGTAATACAAACTAAAAGAAGATTATGCCTATTTCCACTTTTATTCACATACAAATAACTTGTTGCTGCCTAAAAAACACAGATTAAAGTTTAGTCTGTGCACATCCCAGGTTAGAACTCACACCCTCTCCCTCTGATGGCAGCTGACATACACAGTGAACCACAAAGGCACTACCACTGATGCTGTATTTCTCTCTGTATGACTGTATTTCTCTCTGTATGACTGTATTTCTCTCTGTATGACTTTTGAAGTGTCTGGCTATAGGTCAAAATCTGGAAAGGCTATATTTGAGCTTTTAGTCAATTTAGAGATAGTTAAGTAGCTAATCTCTGGGCGCTTTCTTCTCTTTCCTCTGGTTGTCACCATTCAAAACTGACTTGAGACTTGAACCCACAACCTCAAAAGTGATTGAGGCCTCAATACTGCTGGGCAGCAAGGTAACCCTCTGTGCCACCAGGTCAGACCTCTTAAGACTGGTTTTCTCAGTGGTTTTCACTCTTTCCTCCATATCTTTGACCAACTACCTCGATATTGATATTGCGACAATATTGTAGGGATGACTAATTGGTGCTTTCACAAAATATTTACACAATGAGATTTTTGATAAATAATCATTAGTAATGTGGATATAATGACTAAGTGGGTAAAGGCAATAACCGTGCTGTTATTGTGTGTAAGTAATAGGTGTGTTGCTTTGTGAGGTGGCCTCTAGTTTCCCGGCTGGGTGGTGTTTGGACCTTCAAGCAAATCACGCTGCTTAAACATCACGCTGCTTAAACATCACGCTGCTTAAACATCACGCTGCTTAAACACGGCAAACGCCACTCAAACGGGACACCAAGTGACTTTAATTAAACAAACACACATTCAGGCTAGACCAATATGTGCGGGTGCTAAGGAAATAGTCGATTTTCATGACTTTAGAGTTACTTTATAATGAAGTCCCCCCCCGCCCCCAAATATGGCACGCAGCACATTAGCACATTCAAAATAAATGCAGTTTTTCAATTAAATTAAATCAATCAATCAAACAATCAAGAATGGCTGGTTATTAACTTTACACAGTTGTTTGGGGGGGGGGGGGAGTCTGGGGCTTGGCAGATTTGTGTGGGGGCTATAGCCCCCCTTGCCCCGGTGTAGCTCCGTCCCTGGTCTCCACCCACTCTCTCACTGTCCTTGTTGTGTGCACGACCAGCAGGATTTGCATCATGCATTCCTGAGATACACCCACACACACTGAAACTCACCTCCATCGCTATTCCATTCATAACACAGGTTTTTAAGGCTGCGTTCACACACCCCGCATGTTCTGAGCAGTCTATTTGAAGTGTGCAGTTTCCTACTTCAGCTATTTTGGCCAGGTAAACAATGACCACTGAACCACCCGATCTACTATGAATCACCTCATTGAATGGAAAGGAATTGCTTCAAAATGTCCCCATTCGATGGGGTGGAGTTGTACAATCTCTACAACCCAGATGTAGAGATTACTTGCAAAACCCCATTCAATGGACAGCTCTACAACCCAGTTTCTCTGGGTTGTAGAGATTACATGCAAAACCCCATTCAATGGATAAACCTGGGGTCTCTGAGGCCTGGGTGGGCCGCAGGACACTGTGGAGGTCCTGGGGTCGCTTCGGGGGGTCTGCGGGCCGAACGGAGGGTCTGGGGGCCGAACGGAGGGTTCAAGACCCTCGGGGGTCGTCTCCGGAGACCCCTCCAAGCCTCTCCCATGCCCCATGCCTAATCCTAACCCAGACCCTAACCTCTCCCACCCCCTAACCCTAACCTCTCCCACCCCCATGCCTAAACCTAACCTCTCCCACCCCTAACCCTAAACCTAACCTCTCCCACCCCCTAACCCTAACCTCTCCCACCCCCATGCCTAAACCTAACCTCTCCCACCCCCATGCCTAAACCTAACCTCTCCCACCCCTAACCCTAAACCTAACCTCTCCCACCAAGGGTGACATCATGACATTTCTGTAGACTAGCCTGGATGGAAAAACCTTACTCCGACTTTTCCGGCTCTGGGCGGAAGAACGTGCTGTGCCGAAAACGCTGCAGCACAGGCCACCGGAAGAAGGGGGCGGGTCTTCTTCTGTCTTCCTGCCTCAGTAACGCATACCAGGCTCTCTCCCGTCTAATGGTGCTTTCTCACTGGCGCCCCGGTACCGTTCCCGAGCCCCGGTACCGTTCCCGAGCCCCGGTACCGTTGCCGAGCCCCGGTACCGTTCCCGAGCCCACTTGTCCCCAAATTGACCCCAGTTTCGGAACATTTGACGAGTGTGAACGTTCTGTTCCGTTCCGTCCCATTCCGTTACGCGCCCGGGCATGCAACAGGGAACCGTGACAGGATCCAGTTGAAAAGGTGGTGTGGGGAGCGCTTTGGCATGCCCGGGTACGGAACACTTGCGAGTGTGAAAGCCAACCGTTCCGAATCTCATAGACAACACACGGGTGATGATAAACTCCAGGCATAGTTGATGATGCAAGTGCACTCTTCTGTTCCGTTTCCCAGTGTGGAAGAAATGTTGTAATGTGAAATCTGACCAGCGGGGGAGAGGGGAGGGGGGGCAATCATTCCTGAGTCAGGAAGCAGCCTGAGAGAGCCTGGTGACGCGAGGTTAGACAGTGTACACAGTGTACACAGTGTAGACAGTGTAGACAGCCTCTAGCCTATAAGTTTCAATTGCAAGATATTTTGATGGGAAAGTCTTAGTTGGGAAATGTCAAAACAGCTGTAATGCTAATACTTCCATCTTCCGTTGAAAGATTGACAGATAATGTGATTGGGTTAGGCCCTAACCCCTAACCGTTAGGGGTTAGGGTTCATGGGCCACCACATGACCTTTGTGCTTTCTCGTGCTTGGTTTGTGTTGAAGCTAAGAACTAACTGTACTACGCACATATTGACAGCGCTGCATTAAGATTGCTACTCTAAAGCCTCATTCACACAGGATGCTGAACGTAAGTAGAGGTGAAGCTTGAAGCAGGCACAAGCTGAACTGACGCCTAACCGTTCACACAAGAAGCCTTCTATTTTCCTCTCAGCGCCTCCTCGGCACGCCTTGAACCCGCCCACAACTCCCATTGACTTCATGCCTGGCAGCTTCAAGCTTCAATCATGTGTCACGCTTGGAAAATAGGTGTGTATCCTGAACGATCGCTTGACCAAGGCCTGAGCGTGGCTTCGGCGCGGCTTCAGCGTGACACGTGCGCGGGTGGTGTGAATGGCTTCGCCTGTTAACAAGGCTAAATGAAACTTGTGGGTTCAGCGTAGGTTGAGCTTAGGTTGAGTGTTGCTTTGGCATATGGTGTGAACGGGGGCTTAGGCCTACAAAGTAACCCTGCAGCCGGAGGCAGATCTCGCCATCTTTGGCTGCTCCGAGTCCTCTCTGAACTTCCCTACAGCCGTGCAACAATCTCTGACACTGGGGACAACTGTTGCTAAAAGACTCATTTTAAAGGAATGGAAGTCCTCCTCTTTGCCTTCTTTTCAGGTGTGGCTGATGGACATGATCTCTGTTATAGAGATGGAGAGACTGAGGTTCCTGAGAGCCAACTCACTTAGAAGGTTCTCAAATATCTGGGACCCTTTTTGTCTTACTTTGACAAAGTTAAGAATGATAGTGACTGAGGTTAGGGGTGATAGATGGCTTACCTGGATGGTTTCCCATGGACACCTTTCATAGGATCCCATGCATAATATCTTGTACAAGCACATAAGCACCTTATGCGGCTGGTAGCACCACGTTACAATACTGTCAAATATGTATTTTTTTATTTTCCTGTCTGAGCTTGTTTGTCTTGTTTCTTTATTGTTCTGTAAAAATTTGAAAATAAAATATTGAAAGAAAGAAAAAGTAGAACCTGCAGAGACCAAGTACGATGTATCTGTTTTAGATTCTTTCTGTCTTGCTTTATTAGACAGAAAAGACTGGGCAGGGACAGAGAAGGGAAAAACATGCAGCAAAGGGCCAGATTCAAATACGTGCGGCTGCAATTAGGTGAACCTTTGCTCGTTAACGTGTGCTGCTCTGATCTGTTGAGCTATCAGGGGTTTCACTCTTTATTCAATAATAATGTGATGCAATAAAGTTTATTGCATCACAACTTTGATGGATTTGTGTCAGGTGAGGTCAACCTGTTCATTTGTTCATCACTGTCACGCGACATCATCACAATTACATAATAGCTGTAATAATAAGAACTGGTTTGTGTGCTCACTAGCCTTGCTTTTGCTGTGCTGTCCGAGCCTCTGTTGGAACTGATGGCTGCTCTTTCTGGAGGTATCTGTACAGTATCTGTAGAAGTTTCAATGCGTGGGCGTATAGCATCTCAGGAATGCATGATGTAAGTGGCACAAGGACACACAACAAGGAAACTGGATGGAGAAAGTGGACGACCACAATCTGAGATCTTCCATCTGAGCATTATCTGTTTGGCTACCATGTGTTCCGTTTGGCTACCATGTGTTCAGCAGTTGTGCAGGTTCCTTAGTTGTGCAGGTTTCCTTTTGATCGATATATTTATATATATATATATATATATATATATATATATATATACATATACACATATACTGTATGTATATATATATATATATATATATATATATATATATATATATATATATATATATATATATATATATATATATATATATATATATATATATATATATATATATATATATATATATATATATATATATATATATGTACATATATATATATATATATATATATATATATATACACACATATACACATATACTGTATATATATATATATATATATATATATATATATATATGCTACTTTTGACATTTGGATTCTACCATGATCACCAATAAGGCATTCAAAGATTAACTTTCAAAGCAAATGAGTTGTCTGCACGATTGACTCTATTCATCCATTCTTATTGATTTTAGCATCAATCTTTGGTAGAGCCATTATCATAACTGATTCAGATTAAGATGCACTTAATTAGCCACAGTAATTAATCAATCAGATTACAAATGAGGAATTTGATTTAGTGCAAGTATGCAGCGCAGTGGTCACATGGTCACACCAATAGTACCATACCATACCATACCAACTTTATTTGTATAGCACATTTAAAAACAACAATGTTGTACCAAAGTGCTTGACAGATTGAAAATATATATATAAATAACACCTCACTCATAAAACATACACAGCGTCACATTTCAAAGCATCAAACACATAAAACAAACAACAAACACAGTGTCAAATTTAAAATATCAAACCACTCAGGCTGTGCTAGGGAAAGGCCAGAGAATAAAAGTGCGTCTTGAGACGTGATTTAAACGCCTGCAGGGTGGGGGCTTGCCTAACATGCAGAGGCAGCTCGTTCCAGAGCTTGGGGGCTGCCACTGCAAAAGCCCGTTTCCCTCTGAGCTTCAGCCTGGATTTCGGGACGGCCAGGAGAAGCTGATCAGAGGACCTGAGGGTCCTTGAAGGAACATAGGGTTCCAGCAGGTCAGAGAGGTAGGCGGGTGCTAGGCCATTTAGGCATTTAAAAGAAAACAGCAAGATTTTAAAATCCATCCTATATCTCACAGGAAGCCAGTGGAGGGAGGCCAGTACAGGGCTAATATGCTCGTGCTTACGTGTTCAAGATTCAAGATTTTTATTGTCACTCCGTGGTACAAGTATCACGTGTGAAAATATAACAGGGCATATGAGTGCAAAAACAACAAAAGACACAACAAGCAATAAGGCAGTATAGTGATAAGACAAGTCAGAGACAGTGGCATATTCACTGCACATAGGTGCACATGTCGTGTGCATACTTTAGACGTGCTTAAACATTTTAAATTCTGCGTATTTGACATACAGGTGCAAATAACATATTCCTTATTAAACATACAATTAAACTCTGCATTTTAAATTCGGCGTATTTGACATACAGGTGCAAATAGCTTATTCCTTATTAAACATACAATTAAACGTTAGACATACGTAATGGTAGCAGCTACAGTACGGTACAGTGCGGCTACTACACTATTTGTGTATGTTAAGGAGTCTCGTGGCCTGCGGGAAGAAACTGTTCCTCAAGCGATTTGTGCGTGCTTTCGGAACCCTGTATCTTCTCCCTGAGGGTAGCAGGGAGAACAGGCTGTTGTGGGGATGGTTTGTGTCTTTGATGATCTTCAGGGACCTCCTGAGGCACCGCTGTTTATACAGTTCATGCAGATCTGGCAACTCACATTCTGTTACGTGCTGTGCCGCGCGTCTCACTCTCCGTAGCGCCCTGCGGTCCATGGTGGTACAGTTCCCGTACCAGGTGGTGAAGCCGCCAGTCAGCAGGCTTTCAATGGTGCCTCTGTAGAAGTCCCTGAGGATTTCTTTCCTTAGCCCAAATTTCTTCAGGCGCTTGAGTCCGTGTATTCGCTGTTGGGCCTTTTTGACGACAGTGGCGGTGTGGCCGGCCCAAGTCAGGTCCTGGTGGATATTGACTCCCAGGTACTTGAAGCTGTCCACCCTTTCCACCACTGTGTGGTGCGCCCCCCCCCCCCCCCCCTCCTGTAGTCTACAATGATCTCCTTGGTCTTGGAGACGTTCAGAGAGAGGTGGTTGTCCTGGCACCATTGTTCCTGTTAGCAAATGAGCAGCGGCGTTCTGAACTAACTGTAAGCGAGAAATGGAGGCCTGACTAAGACCAACATACAAGGCATTACAGTAGTCAAGGCGAGATGTCATGTCAAGCATGCATTACAGTTTCAAAAACAGAACGTGATAAAAAGGTTTAACCTTTGACAGCCTCCTAAGCTGGAAGAAGCTTTTTCGCACTACATCACTTATCTGTTTGTCCATCTTTAGGTCAGAGTCAATTTTTACACCTAGATTTGTAGCAGTTGGCTTCACAAATGGTTGAAGGGGGCCTAAATCACCGGGAGGAAACACATGTGCGGTGCTGGGCCCAAACACCATAACTTCAGTTTTACTGTTGTTGAAGTTTAAAAAGTTTAAAGCCAGCCATGCTTTGACACACAGCCAAACACCATAACTTCAGTTTTACTGTTGTTGAAGTTTAAAAAGTTTAAAGCCAGCCATGCTTTGACATCCTCCAGGCATGAGAGCAAGGGTTTTAAGGAGTCAGGATTGTTACGTTGTAGAGGCAGGTAGATTTGACTATCATCCGCGTAACAGTGAAAGGAGACACCGTGCTTTCTAAAAATAGATCCTAGGGGGAGGAGATAAAGCATGAACAAAATTGGCCCAAGAATTGAGCCCTGCTCAATTCTTAGTAGAATACAAGCAGTACAGAAAAACAATCACGACTCATTGCTGCTGTGGCCCCGCCCCTTTGTGCAAGGCCTACAAAATAACCCTACAGCCGGAGGCAGAACTCGCCATCTTCGGCTGCTCGGAGTCCTCTCTGAACTTCCCTACAGCTGTGCAACAATCTCTGACACTGGGAGCAACTGTCGCCAAATCCACGTGGGGCTGGGGCGAGTACCCGAATAGCTGAAACGTTACTCGAGTACTGACGTTACAAACGAGTACTCGAGTACCTGAATACTCAAGTACCCTAGTACCCGGTGAGCGGGAGCCCACCCCTAGTAGTCTTCCATCTCTGTAGTACTTTGACCTGCAGACAATCTTGGCTCCAGTCAGCTGTCACGGGAAACGAGGATCTCTGTTGCCTCTTGCTGCTAATGACTCCAAAGTCCAAAGACTCTACTCAGACTCCTGAAGTGTGTCTAACGTTAACCTGTTCTAACATTTTCACTGTTTATTACACCTGTCTTGCACTGAAATACATCAGTCTCTACTAGTCTAGAAGAACTCAACACCTTAACGTTCTGAGCTTTTTCAGCTATTTCATGATTTACTTCTGTTATGTCATGCAAAGAAAGCTTACAAGGCACTTTCCCCCCCTTACAGAGATACCTTCATGCCAGTTGAGTTTTACTCAGAATATTTTATTGAGGAAAAACCTGTACAAAAAGACTTGGTGACTTGGTATGACTTGGACATAAGAGAGTTAGCAACACTTGCCAATGGTCATTTCATGCTGTTAAGGCTCGTCATAACGCTGTTAAGGCTCGTCATAATGCTGTTAAGGCTCGTCATAACGCTGTTAAGACTCGTCATAACGCTGTTAAGGCTCGTCATAACGCTGTTAAGGCTCATCATAACGCTGTTAAGACGTCAATATAAGATAATGCGGAAAGTGTAGTGAACTCAAGTGAAAGCACACATCAAAGAAATGAACGTGTCATTTTGGCCCATGGTTATCTTTCTGGTTGTACTGGCTCTATTACTGTCGTTTCAGTGCTTGTGTAAACAGGAAGAAAGCCATTACATTCACTCATGAATCATGATCAGCCAGATAAATCTGTATCAGCAGGTCGGCTGTAACAATTTAAAAGATGGAGGCCTACTGAAAAACAACAACAATAAAGCATCTTTGTATGTTTCTCAATATCAAGACACTGATTGCTCTCAAATTCCTTGTGGTGGCATTTTTTTTTACAGCCTAAGCATATTTTGTTAACGTTACTTTGGAATAGAGAGCCAAAGTGAATCATCACTTCCTGCTTTTCTCCCTGTACCAGCGTGTGAAAAATATGAATGGTGGTGAACAGAGCGATACGCTGCCTTTTTGATCCTGTTTCAATTGTGCCACGGAAGTAACACACGTCAGGTTTGTCAATGTCAAAGAGAACTCTGCAAGTCGAGAAAGTTGCAGTCTGTGGTAAAACTGTGGCACTATAAGTTATAAATCAGAAAGACTACGCACAACCAGTCGCGTAAATGACGTCTCTCCCGCTAGTCCATTGTTGTTGATGTTGTGACGTATAATGTGGGACACGATGTACTTGATTCACAAAACTAAACCTTACTAGCGGACCTGTGGGGAGCCGCCTGTGAGTTAGGCCTCCCCCTGGTCTGGAACATGACATCATCACTGATGACATCATCACTGAACTAATGAGCCTCAGCCAGGGAAAATGACATCACTGATGACATCACAAATCCAGCTCCCTCAGGTCACGCGCACGGGTTCTCTTTGCAACCCCTGAAAGCTTCAGCCCGAGCGCACGTAACACGGCACAGCCGCCCGCGGCCGGACTAAATTCTGCTCACACACGCACACGGACACCTCTCAAACTATAACAAGATGTTTCAGTTTCAGGACAAACTGCTACTTTCTTGACATAGTTCTCTTTTAAATGTTCAAAATGTAACATAATGTAACATAATGTAACATAATGTACCCCGTGGCAAAATTCAAACAGGATAAAAAAGTAACGTGTGTCTCCGTTCACCACCGTTGTGTTTTTCCTGACGCTGGTACAGGGAGAGAAGCAGGAAGTGACGTTTACTTTGGCTCTCTATACCCAGAATGACAAATGGCCAAATTGCTGGTGAACATTCCTGGAATGCAGCCAGGCCGTGATGTTTGAAAGATAATAACCAGAGGGAACTAGTGAAAGTCCAGGAGAGGTGGAGCTCTGTGAAGAAAAAAAAAACTTCCCACTCTGTTGATTCATATTGATGATGCAATCATGGCATGTGTCCATATTCAGTTCAGGAGATCTAGCTCCACTAAAGCAGAAGCTACAACCAGATCATGTGTGGTGTACATGTAACATGAAGCTACAACCAGATCATGTGTGGTGTACATGTAACATGAAGCTACAACCAGATCATGTGTGGTGTACATGTAACATGAAGCTACAACCAGATCATGTGTGGTGTACATGTAACATGAAGCTACAACCAGATCATGTGTGGTGTACATGTAACATGAAGCTACAACCAGATCATGTGTGGTGTACATGTAACATGAAGCTACAACCAGATCATGTGTGGTGTACATGTAACATGAAGCTACAACCAGATCATGTGTGGTGTACATGTAACATGAAGCTACAACCAGATCATGTGTGGTGTACATGTAACATGAAGCTACAACCAGATCATGTGTGGTGTACATGTAACATGAAGCTACAACCAGATCATGTGTGGTGTACATGACCCATGCCATTCAACATGGATGTCCTCTACTCTCTCTGTCGGTGAGAAAGAATGTGGTGACATTATTCTTGTAACCATGGTGACTAGCAGCACATTGGATTAAAAGGAGCAATGGATATGATTGGTACCGTCAAATAGCACAACATGACTATAGCTGTGGGGCCTGATATAATACAAATGACTTGCCTATAGGACTGGCTAGAACTTTAACAATGGTCATACACGAACACTAGGGCTGGGTTGGTTTGAAAATTTTAAAACCGGTTCGATATTGCCGTCTAAACCGGATCGAACCGGTATACCAATTTGTTTTGTAATTAAATTTTTTATTTATTTTATTTTTTAAGCAGGGCTCCCGAGTGTGGCCCATGTCTGTAGTGCAACTTCAGTCCACCTGATAGCGATAATACACCTCTAAGCTGGTATTGTCAACCAGCAATGATACTGAATAAAAAGAAGCAGGACACCTGTGTAACAAACACACCCTGTATTTATTTCTCATAACTATTCAGCTCAGCTTTTCTTCTAAACATCAAAATAATAAATGAAATAAGACTTCTGCCTATAGTGCAACTTGAGAAAAGGCTAATAAAAACACAAGCAGTGCAATCAGAATGGATTGGCTTACAGCTGAGCTGCCTTATAAACTTCAAAACTCACAAATTCACACAATATAGGGCCTAGGCATGGGTCGGTTTGAACATTTTGAAACCGGTTCGATATTCCCCAAAAAAACGTATGAAAGCGGCTGCAGTTGGTGGCGATAATGCACCTCTAAGCTGTTATGCTGCCAACCAGCACGAACACTGAATACAAATAAGCAGAACCTTTTAACTGTAACAACACACTGTTTTTATTTCTCATAACTATTCAGCTTAACTTTTCTTCAAACATCAACATAATAAACAAAATAAGACTTTTGCCTACTAGTGCAACTTGAGAAGAGGCTAATACGAACAATAGTGCAATCAGAATGGACTGGCAAAAATAGTTTTTTTTTTTTTTTTTAGGTTTTTTCGGTTCGCACGTGATCAAACCGGTTTGGGCTCGTACACCGAACCGAACCGGTAAAACCGGAAATCGACCCATGCCTAACGAACACGAACGCACACAAGCGCAAGCGCACACACACACACACACACACACACACACACACACACACACACACACACACACACACACACACACACACACACGCAGGGTTTCGGCCTGAAGTATGGTAAAAGTATCATCAAGCTAGCTTTAAAAATGAGCCACAGCCTCTGAGAAACAGTCAAATTGGCAGATTTGTTTTTTCTTTCAAAATCATGGAGGGCCAAAACAAATTAGACGTGGGTCAAGTTTGGCCCTCGGGCCGCAGATTGGTCAGCCATGTTCTAATCTGTCAGCCATGTTCTAATCTGTCAGCCATGTTCTAATCTATCAGCCATGTTCTAATCTGTCAGCCATGTTCTAATCTATCAGCCATGTTCTAATCTGTCAGCCATGTTCTAATCTGTCAGCCATGTTCTAATCTGTCAGCCATGTTCTAATCTATCAGCCATGTTCTAATCTATCAGCCATGTTCTAATCTGTCAACCATGTTCTAAGCCATGTTCTAATCTGTCAGCCATGTTCTAATCTATTCTACGGCTGATTGTTCCTGAGGCTCATCCTCTGTAAAGTGCTTTGAGACATGCTTGTGATAAAGGGATATATAAATAAATAAACTCAACTTGAGTTCCTATTGATCACTGATAGAGGTCATCAATGACCTTTTGGTTCCTTTAAGCTGACTGTTGGATTTGACATGGAGGAGAATGTAAAAACAGTCCCCGGTGTCGGGTCGGTTATACAGACTCGAGTTCAACACCGAAGAATACTTCGTGTTCCTGCAGAGACATCAGTTCAGGGTAGGTTGTGTTCACCCGTAGTCTGTCGTTGGCCTTCAGGTGAAACACTGCGGACGAGGACAGCGACTTCTTCCACCTTGCCATGTGGCAATCCACCGTGTCGTACGTGACCAGAAGTTCCCGATCCACTGGGTGTGCATCTTTAAGGACCCACACCTTTTGGGTGAGAACCAACCCATCTTCCTCACAGGAAAAAGTCGAGAGTTCCTCGTAGGTGATCTGCAGATACACCCTGTAGTTGCCGTCTCTGGGCACCACCAGGTATCCACTTAGGCTGTCGTACAGGAACCCTCCATAGAGGTGGGCGTTTCCCACCTTGTCCTCCCAATCAAGGTGTGTCCTATTGGCTGAAGAGCTGGATGCAGCTGAGGATGAGTGCAGACAGGAAGGAGTCACTTATAGAAGTTTATACTTTTCGCTCAGTGTGAAATATGGTAGGAAAGTAACAATAACAACACACAATTTTTTTTAGGCTTTTTGGGACCGTGTGTACTACAATGAATCTAAGGCCACGTTTAGACGACAACGCTCTCTGCATAAAACACCAAACTGATGTTGCGTTCTTGCCTTTGATCTCGCATTTATGATAACGATTCACGTGCAGACAGAAGAGTGGAACCGCAAATGTCATCACCAACCAACTCCAAGCAGTGTCAAGTCAGTCAGCATAAAACAGCAACTTCTGGTTACAACCTTCACAATAATGCCAATTAAATAAGGTAATAATAACTTGTAACGTTTTTCTTATGTGTGATCCAAAAGATACAGAACAGAGATAAACTGGAAGAATATCTCCTGCCTTCTATGTCAATTTTAATCCCTAAATTATTGCTTTTATTTTAAAGGTAAAAATGCCAAGCTTCCTGTGTTGTCTATTTCTAGCAGAATTGATGCAACTTTAGGACAGAACTTTATACATCCTGATGGTTGCATTAAAGAATGAAAACAAAGCCTTATAAAAAAATACCTGTTTTAGTTGCAGCACTTGGGATGTGAGGAAATCGATGCATCTGGCCGTGATGGGTGGATGTTACTAAAGGGGCAGTTATCGCCCATTATGTATTTTTAGTAACTCGTTATCAGACCCTGATGTTTGATGAATGTCAATGCGATAAACTTTGTGCCATAAGGCTATATAGTGTTATCTTACTGATAGGCTCATTTAATCTCATCTTTGTTCACATGACGCCCCCCCCCCCCCCCCAAAAAAAAGAGCTTCACAGTGAAATGAGTGCATCCATTTTTACAGTAGGTGACTCCAGTGGGAATCAGACCATCAACCCAGGCAGTGTGAGTGCCGTGCACCAGGGTAGCCTAGTAGTACAGCTTACCTGTTAGCAGGGCACTTGGAGACTTAGTCGGCTTGTCTTGCTGCTGTTTGGCGCTGGTTCCTACAAAAGAGATTTCAATGGATCCATTTTGATAATGATTTTGAATAAATGTTTTTATAAACAATATCAACACATCATCATTCTCACATCATACACACTGAATGAGATAGTTACCAGATGAATGGCCGTCATCGTCATCATGCATGATGCGCTGTGTGGAAACAAAACAGTGTTAGCAAAACAAAATTTGACTAGTATTCTTTTTAACACATTGACTGCCAGCCGTTTTTTTTTGCTGTAGGTAGCTTCTGCCAAGCCGTTTTTTGAGGATTATGGCTCATTTTACAAGAGCCGAGGATTCGTTTCAGCTTGGAGTTTGTGAACATACAATATCTCAAAAGTACTAATAGAATGTGTACTTTCTCTGTCTAAAAGAGTTAGTTTGTAGAGTTAGTAGTTATGTAAGCATTAGCAGTTGAATACAGCATGGTTTTAGCGTCAGAAAGAATATTCAGAGATAAACGGCTTTTTGTGAAATTGGATGGAACAGTCACTTTAACCATTCATTTTTGGCTCTCTCTCTCTCTCTCTCCCTCCCCCTCTCGCTCTCTCTCTCTCTCTCCCTCCCTCTCGCTCTCCCTCCCTCTCTCTCTCTCTCTCTCTCTCTCTCTCTCTCTCTCTCTCTCTCCCTCCCTCTCGAGTTGCTTCAACTCCTCCCTCCGTGGGCGGACAAGCTTGTCACCAGTCAGTGCTTTGCTGCTCTCCTGTGCCTGTCTGCACGGCCGCTGTTTGAGGAAGTCGGGATGGACTCGCTCGTTTGGAGTTTTGGTTGAGAGAAGCTTTTGCGATTCTGGTCATATTTATGCTGCGTGTTTCAAAGTGTGTTCCTCCACCTGTAATCTATCACCCGATCATAGTAGATCGGCTGAATCTATTATGTAAATTTGCAATCCCGCATCGCCAGCAATCAGCGCGAAAAGGAAAGCGTTTTCCCCCATCCATTTTTCATGAGAATGGCGTGACAAGTTAAAAAAATGCTTGCCTTCCTCTAGTCAGGACTCAGGAGAGCTGTTGCCACTTAGTGGGTCGGTGGAATGGGTTGTAAACGTTCGGTGGCTCCAATAATTATATAAGAGATGTAAAAGGGTTAGATGCACAACCCACCGTCAAAAAAAAAAATCGATGCCAAAAACGTGTAAACACGTTGTTGGCAGGCAACAGCTGGATTCTGAAAACGTGTTTACACGTTGTTGGCAGTGAATGTGTTAATAACATAACAGTTAGACTAATTTAAATATTGATAAGATGATTTTGAAATCTATAAATGCAAACCTATAACTGTAGGTAGGCTATAATAGTTCATTTGATTTTTGTCATAATACTGAATTCAAATAGATAAATTACATTAAATCCATTAAGTAGTAATAGGCCTACTGATGTCATAACATTTGTTGCTTGCATAACAGTTATCCAAATAACCAAAACAATATTATTAAAACACACACACAGTGTGTGTTATAATAAGGTGTGTGTGTGTGTGTGTGTGTGTGTCACACACACACACACACACACACACACACACACACACACACACACACACACACACACACACACACACACACACACACACACGCGGAGTTAGGTCCCTCCGGCCGATCCATTCTAGCATCATTAAGCAGCAGCATTTAACCACATGTGGCTATGTTATCTTCAATGAAAAGATCATCAACAACAACAACAACAACAACAACAACAACAACAACAACAACGTGGAACTTTAGTGAGGCTCGTTGAGAGCCGTTACTTTAATACCTGGCAGTTTAGCTGGCTGTGTCCGCTTCCAAACAGCACCGTGAGCAGGAGGACGGCCAGGAGCAGATTGAGCAGCACCGTCAGAAGCAGCACCGCGCCCAGCAGCTGCGTGCTTCTCTTGTGTCGGAGCTGGTGAAGCAGCGTGTTGTTCTGCCGGCATAAAGCCGCCGCCTCCTCCCCGCAGCAGCGGCAGGAACATTCTCCCTCCTCCTCCATGGCCGAGCTCAGCTGTCCTGCTCTCAGCCAGAGTCGAGGCCAGGCATTTATCAGCCCGTGTCGCCCACTCACTCACTCACACACACACACACACACACACAGCACCGTGAGAGTCTCCCAACAAGTTGATGTTGTTATGCGCGTCTCAAACGCATCATGCACTTCCTCCTAGCGACCAGACTGCGACCAGACTCAATAAAGAACTGGTTTATTACAGGAGGTGCGCGGGCGGTGGCATGCTTTGATTGTTGAGGGGCAGAAAATATACACCGCAAAAAAGATAAAGGTTTAATACGATTCTTTGACAAGCCTTTTTGTCACAATAATGACTAGAAACATGTAGGCTAATTATATACAAGCAATACAGGCGCCTGGCCTTCATGATCACTGTCTGATTTACTGTCTGACAGACAGGTGTGTATGAATGGGTGGACAACTGCCAATGACGCAACAAAATGTTTCTGCACAGGTGCAGACACTTAATGCCCCGCCCCTGTGAAAGATAGACTAGACTCACAGACTTTGAGGTGTGTTCCCACTCAGTGGCGTGCGTGCCTGACCAAGTTGGTGCCCTAGGCAAGATTTTTGCTGGTGCCCCCGCCTCCCCCGGCCCTCCCCCAAAGAAAATATAATAAAAATGATATCGCAGCTAATTCCATCACTGCAGTGCAGGCTCAGAATCTCCCTTCCCCAGTGGCGCTGGAGGTACTTTTAGGTGGCGGGTGCTGTAAGGAAGGGACTCTCGGTGCTGCCCGCGAGGGCAGCGCCGAAGAAAATTTGACGTTTTTTGGACTTTCATCCATATTTAGAAGAATATTTAATTTTAAATTAACATTGTTGTGATGTCATTATTCAGTATCTTCTCCTTTTCTCACTCACTTTCATGTAAGCACCTGCTCTCCCTTTAGTCGTTTTACACTACAACAGACAGCAACACAGGCATAAACACTGAACTTATTATTATTATGGAAAACCAGATTATGATGAAAATCAAACACTTTTGAAGAGAGAGCGTATGAAATAAGATTAGAGCTGGGAAGCACAAACTGTTTTTTAATAATGCATCTTGTTGGTGGTGGTATAAACACAAGACAGCCAATTTCGAAAATCCCATTTCTTGCCACCAGGGGGTGCTGCAGCACCCTCAGCACCCACCTTCCAGCTCCCTTCCCCCACTCTGGGAAAAAGTGGCGAGCAGGTAGAAGGGGGCGTGGCCGCGCAGGGGGTGGGGTGGTATGGATTAGGGACCATGGTGAAAGTGCTGAAGCCCAGGCAGCCAGAATTAGAAAAATGATTTCACTATTATTTAAAGGCTTAAGATGTTGTTGTGCTTATTTTTTGTCTACTATTGTAAAATAATAGTAGGCCTATTATCATGAAAAAGTATTTGTAAAAAAAAAAAAAAAAAAAAAGGGTTAGGGTTAGGGTTAGGGTTAGAAAAAAAAAATTACCCTCTCTGGCGCCCCTAACGGCTCAAGCGCCCCTAGCATTTGCCTAGTTCGCCTAATGGACGGCACGCCACTATACTTACTAAAGTGCGTATTGATTATTGTGACTGTGTATGTAATCAGATTATTGTCAGTACTTACTAAAGTGTGTAATGATTATTGTGACTGTGTATGTAATCAGATTATTGTCAGTACTTACTAAAGTGTGTAATGATTATTGTGACTGTGTATGTAATCAGATTATTGTCATTACTTACTAAAGTGTGTAATGATTATTGTGACTGTGTATGTAATCAGATTATTGTCAGTACTTACTAAAGTGTGTAATGATTATTGTGACTGTGTATGTAATCAGATTATTGTCAGTACTTACTAAAGTGTGTATTGATTGTGATTGTGTATGTAATCAGATTATTGTCACTAGGCATCTAGTGCGCTATGCGCGCTCGATTCCTGCCCTGCAGCTTGCATAGAGCTCGGCCGCTGCGCGGCCTCGACCGCAGCTCAGCTGCTTCGTGGCCTCGCCTACCCTATTGGCGTGCAATGTCTCCCTCTCTCCCCCCCCTCTCTATCTCCCTCTTCCTCAGTCTGTCTGTATGTATTAGACTGATTCTCCCTACTCCCATTAGTAGAGCGGATAAGCACAATGATCGTGCACTTTTTGACAGAAACGTGACATTTCTCACATAGTGAGTGAATACCATAAGATTTATTTTAAGATTGGGAGGGAAGTCAGATTTGGACAAAATTCCATGATTGCGCCATTCCCCCGCCTCTAATGTACAATTGTGCACTTCTTCAAAAAAGCACAACATGTAGGCCTACAACATGTACAAGCACACTCATAGTGAGTGATACCATAAGGTTTATTTTAAGATCGGGAGGGAAGTCAGATTTGGCCGCAAATCCAAGATGGCCGCCATTCCTCCCTAGTCTAAAGTTCAAGTGTGCTCATATCATGATGAAAGTTTCACAAATCTTAAAGTATTTCTTTGTGAGAGTGTAGGGTCCCCTTGGTAATCTAGAACAGATTTGAAACGTATAAGTGTAATGGTCTTTGAACTAGACCTGGTTTTATGTGGTCTAGATGGGGCAAAAACAATGAAATCTTCAATTTTTCCATTTTCACAGATATGATAACATTTTCACAAATCTCAAAGTGTTTCCTGGTGAGAGTCTAGGGTCCGCTTGGTGATCTAGCCCATATTTGAAATGTGTAACTGTAATGGTCTTTGAACTGGACCTGGTTTTATGCGGTCTAGATGGGACAACAACAATGAAATCTTCATGAAAATGGTGGCCATCTTGGATTTGAAGTCAAATCTGACTTCCCTCCACATCTGAAAATAAACCTTATGGTATTCACTCACTATCTGATTTTTGAAACTTTTATCCCATTTGTGAAAACTAAAATAATGGGTGATTTCACAGAGATGTCATTGTTTTTTTCACATCTAGACCGCATAAAACCAGGTCCAGTTCAAAGAACATTACATTTAGATATTTCAAATCTGGTCTAGATTACCAAGGGGACCCTAGACTCTCACCAAGAAACACTTTGAGATTTGTCAAAATGTTATCCTATCTGTGAAAATGGAAAAATGTCAAGATTTTATTGTTTTCCCCCATCTAGACCGCATAAAACCAGGTCCAGTTCAAAGACCATTACACTTACACATTTAAAATCTCGGCTAGATTACCAAGGGGACCCTAGACTCTCACCAAGAAACACCTTGAAATTTGTGAAAATGTTATCCTATCTGTGAAAGTGGAAAAATTGAAGATGTCATTGTTTTTGCCCCATCTAGACCGCATACAACCAGGTCTAGTTCAAAGACCATTACACTTATACCTTTCAAATCTGTTCTAGATTACCAAGGGGACCCTACACTCTCACCAAGAAATACTTTCAGATATGTGAAACTTTTATCATATGAGCACACTTGAACATTAGACTAGGGAGGAATGGCAGCAATCTTGGAATTGAGGCCAAATCTGACTTCCCTCCACATCTGACAATAAACCTTGTGGTATCCACTCACTATGTGAGACATTTCATGCTTTTCTGAAGCAGTGCACAAGTGTTATAAGCACATTTGTACATTAGACACAGGAAAATGGCGGCCATCTTGGAATGTTGGTCAAATCTGACTTCCCTACCAAATAAACTTTATGGTATTCTCCAACTATGTGTGGCTCTACTCTCTTATATAGCCTCAGACTGATGACATCACACTTAACAGCCTCCCCCAGGAGGGAGTGGACTGAGGCTGGACTCAGTCATCATAACTGAGAAGTAACTGCTGATTTTCTTCACACTATAATAATTTCTTGAAATACTGTTTTGGGGGTTTTCTGGAGCTGTAGGCCAAAATTATGAAAAATGAAACAAAGGGGTCACCTGGTACAAAAATATGTTAGCTCAGTGGGCACGGTTTTATATCCAATTTACTCCTAATAAACCGTGGCCATGGATTAGACGTTTATGTTTTCTTGTGTTCAGACATAGGTTTATAGATGTTTGTTATTTACCTTGACGGTTTCCACGAGTCACTCTCGTCTTCTTCAGAAGCAGTCGCACTGACAGCGGGGTGGCCATGGATTAGTAAACCATGTGCACAGATTTGTAATATATACTGGTAACATCAAAGAGGGACTTTTAGGCCTACTGTATATTGCACTTGCAACTTTGTGATTGTCTTTAGTTATCTTTCTACTTCTTATCTCTGTATATTGATGTGACCGCTACGCTGCACAGACACTAATGCCGTTTTCACACATGCGCTTTTTACCGTTAAATGACCGGAAAGCGGTCTAATGCCTTGGAGTGTGAAAGTTGTTTTCCGGTATAAGCGCGACCCCGTCATCGCGGACTTTTCACCGGTTTCTAGGTTGTCATGATAGCGGTATGGCTGCTTCATGTGTGGGCGTGCTCTCCCCCCCCTCCCCTCTCTGCTCGCTCTCTGGCCAGAGTCCTTCAGTCCAGCCCGACAGGGACACAGACAGCGAAAATGGCAAAGGCTTGTTCGAGTCTTGCAAGCCGCCCAACGCTTGTAAGCAGATGCACGAAGCGAAATGTGGAAGTATTTTGCTTACGTTGCCGACAGCGAAGGCAAGCCCGGACACATCAAACGAAGCCAGTCTGTAAAAAGTGCTTCAACGCGACGCAGGTGAACGGATAAACATCGAACCAGCCAGGCTCAGACCAGGATCCCAACTTCTTCAAAGATTTCAGTTCAAAGACTGGTTAGCGAATGTGTAGGATACAACTTACATGCCCTCTTAAAGGATGGGTTTTCCGTGGGGAATATGAATATATATTAAATCTCACGCCCCTAAGGTTTTCGAATCCGTTGAAATTCTTGAAATTGGAGCTTCACTCCCAGAGATATCAAGCATCTCTCACATATTTTTTGGGCCAGCCGACGCGTTTCGCGTCATCTGGCCTAAGTCCGCCTTGCGGAAGTCGTGCACCTATGAACTACAACTGTTGTTGGCCATGGTCCCGCCTCTAGAGGTCCTCCACGCCCCTTCAGAGGCCTTGACAAAAACCAAAAGGCAGCCATCTTTCCAACCGCCTAGCCTGCTGTAGCTAATATTAGCTTCCCATAGTTCCTTGCAAAGAGACCATTATCTCGGGAACGGAAGCACTAATCGACACGGGACTGGCGGCATTGGAAAGCTCGTCAAATTTTACATCTAGTAGTAGGTGGGTTGAAGTAACGAAATCAACGCTGAGCAATGTACCCGTTTTTACACATTTTGACAGAAAATAGTTACAACATCAGATGCGCGTAACTCCTACGAAAATGCCTTAAATTGCATGAATTTTTTTTTATGAAGACATCTCCCGACATATATACTACCGTTTACATTTGGTGCAATTTGGAGGCAATTTTATTTTCGATTTATTTCTTGTTCTTTGTATATTTTATTGTCGAAGCCTTCTTCTTCTTCTTCTTTGAGTTTTATGGCGGTTGGCAAACATATATGTGCATTACCGCCACCAACTGGAGTTTGATATCAGCCAAATGCCTGAGGGGTGGGCATAAAAACGAAGGCCACGCGAGCCCAGTGCATTGTGGGAAATGTAGTATTTCGAGTCCCCGCACCCGCACCTCCCCCCCACCACCCCCCCCCACACACAGAGTGGATTTCGGTTGATATCTCTGTGAGTAAACCTCCAATTTCAAAAATTTCAACGGATTCGAAAACCTTAGGGGTGTGAGATTTAATATATATTCATATTCCCCACGGAAAACCCATCCTTTAAGTCAAACGAGTGTGATTTATTGTGTGACAAGCAAACTTATTTCACCATCGGAGTTTTGCCGACCCCCAAAATAAAAATCACATATCACAAAATCACATCAGTAGGTTTAATTTATGATCCAATGTGTGTTTTGGTGACAATATGAATGAACCTGTTACTCCCTATACATCATGCTTGTAGAAAATGCATTGTTTTGGCAGATAGGACATGGGAGTGCACTGTGCAGCAGACGCTGTCTGGGTCAGCCAGAGAGCCTACCTCACGTGGAACCACAACGTTCTCTCTGCTGGTTGTGTGACAGTGCAGAGCAAACAAGTCAATTCGTCAGTGTCGCACCAATTGTCAAACGGTTTGTCATTTCCACCCGTATTCAGTCCACACCGGCGCATATCGCCGCTAGTTTGTCCCCCTGGTCTGTCCTCTCATGTTAACGTTACCGCACGGTAGTTATGGATGCCACAGGGGTTGAAATTCACTTGGCAAGACCCGCCCCTGTTGTCTTCTGACTGGCTAGTCCTCCTAACTGATCAGATTCGTCCAGATCTGGATGAATCAGAGAATTGACCCAAATTCAGATGAAAAAATCAAATCGGGATGCACCGAAAAGCGCCAAGTTTGCATCGCTGATAATACATGCATGTCGTGTTAACGTTGTGTGAACTGTCGCAGTTTTTAAAATGAAGTGAATTTAGTAAGAAGTGCAACCTGCTAGCGCGAGACACTCAAGGCTGGCTCCATAGGGTCCCATTATAAGCTACCTTTGTTTACCAACACTGATCCCTCGTAAAGATGATTGCTGTATAACCTTGTAAACCGAATAACACCAAATTTCCATTTCTAAAAAATCATTTATTTACAGGTTTCTTGCACTACTGACATAATTCAAATATAGTAGATACTAGATATATACGAGATCATGATTGCCCAGTTACAAATGAAACTATCTTTGGACAATAATGCAAGACTGCATGTTTTGGAAAAGTAATGATTCCCCTCAAGGAAAAATAACTGGCTGCTGGATCACACTGGATCACACTGGATCACACTGGACTTGAAGACCCTCTCCGAGAGGAACATCTAAAGAGACTAACCCTTGACAAGAAATCCTACAGGAAATAAAAACATTGAATGTTCTTTTTTGTCTTTTGTCTTTTTTTTAAGTTTCACGTGCGTCGGCTGTATTTACAATCAGAGTCATTGTTTAGGACCGTCAGTCCTCTTGTCTGTTGCCGCCTGTCTCAGAGAGGCGTAGTGGGATGGAGGCAGTGGGGGTGGGGCCTGTCTCAGAGAGGCGTGGTGGGGGTGGGGCATGTCTCAGAGGCGTGGTAGGGATCGAGGCAGTGGGGGTGGGGCCTGTCTCAGAGGCGTGGTGGGATGGAGGCAGTGGGGGTGGGGCCTGTCTCAGAGAGGCGTGGTGGGTAGGGATGGAGGCAGTGGGGGTGGGGCCTGTCTCAGAGAGGCGTGATGGGGGTGGAGGTGGTGGCACCTGTCTCAGAGAGGCGTGGTGGGGGTGGAGGTAGTGGGGGTGGGGCATGTCTCAGAGAGGCATGGTAGGTAGGGATGGAGGCAGTGGGGGTGGGGCATGTCTCAGAGAGGCGTGATGGGGGTGGAGGTGGTGGCACCTGTCTCAGAGAGGTGTGGTGGGGGTGGAGGTAGTGGGGGTGGGGCCTGTCTCAGAGGCGTGGTGGGGGTGGAGGTAGTGGGGGTGGGGCCTGTCTCAGAGAGGCGTGGTGGGGGTGGAGGTGGTGGCACCTGTCTCAGAGAGGTGTGGTGGGGGTGGAGGCGATGGTGGGGGTGGGGGTGGGGGGGACGGTGACCGGGTGGAGCCCCAGGTCCAGGCTGGGAGCTTCGTCTGGGGGTGGGGGGCTCTTCTTCTGGGCCTCCAGCTTCTCCGTCAGCTGGCTGTACAGCTCCTTCACTGGCTCGCTGCTCTGTGGGCGAAAAGCAACAGATTAGAGTTGGTGCATAAAGCCCACTGCAAAGAACTATAATAATATAATAAACTTTATATATATAAATATAATATATATGTATAAAAGCTCACTGCAAAGAACTATAATAATATAATAAACTTTATATATATAAATATAATATATATGTATAAAAGCTCACTGCAAAGAACTATCGGCAACGAAAGGCAGATGGTTACGTCGCCCCACCATAGAGACACTGCATGAAATAGGCCACGCCCATCACGGGGGAAAAGCTCCGTTCATTTCCACACACCAGCGGCATTTCCCTTGAATTAAACATAGCTAAAAGCTGTTGTGTGGTGGGGCTGCGCAGACAACAAATGTAAAAAATCGCCAGTTAAAGTTTTTTTGTACTCCTGAGCAAAACAAGGAAGCCATTGAGAATTGGCGAGAAGAAAAATGTGGATCTAGCTGTCAAGGAAGTAAGTTGGAGTGTTCATCTTCCGTATATACAATCTTTTTGTGCAACACGCAACCATGCACGTGACATAGGAGAACGCCAGGATTGGAGGGGGGGTTTCTGTTTTCCCCCGTCTTGGGCGTGGCTTCTGAATGATGACGCATTACGCAGTGTCTCTATGTTACGCAGTGTCTCTATGTTACGCAGTGTCTCTATTGCCTTTTTCAGAACCAATAAGTTGCACTTGAACACGCCGCAAATACTCCAGACCTACAGTACGTTGTTGCCTGTGTGAGACCTACATTGTTGCCTGTGTGAGACCTACGTTGTTGCCTGTGTGACACCTACGTTGTTGCCTGTGTGAGACCTACGTTGTTGCCTGTGTGAGACCTACGTTGTTGCCTGTGTGACACCTACGTTGTTGCCTGTGTGAGACCTACGTTGTTGCCTGTGTGAGACCTATGTTGTTGCCTGTGTGAGACCTACGTTGTTGCCTGTGTGAGACCTACGTTGTTGCCTGTGTGAGACCTATGTTGTTGCCTGTGTGAGACCTACGTTGTTGCCTGTGTGAGACCTACGTTGTTGCCTGTGTGAGACCTACGTTGTTGCCTGTGTGAGACCTACGTTGTTGCCTGTGTGAGACCTACATTGTTGCCTGTGTGAGACCTACATTGTTGCCTGTGTGAGACCTACGTTGTTGCCTGTGTGAGACCTACGTTGTTGCCTGTGTGAGACCTACGTTGTTGCCTGTGTGAGACCTACGTTGTTGCCTGTGTGAGACCTACGTTGTTGCCTGTGTGAGACCTACGTTGTTGCCTGTGTGAGACCTACGTTGTTGCCTGTGTGAGACCTACATTGTTGCCTGTGTGAGACCTACGTTGTTGCCTGTGTGAGACCTACGTTGTTGCCTGTGTGAGACCTACGTTGTTGCCTGTGTGAGACCTACGTTGTTGCCTGTGTGAGACCTACGTTGTTGCCTGTGTGAGACCTACGTTGTTGCCTGTGTGAGACCTACGTTGTTGCCTGTGTGAGACCTACGTTGTTGCCTGTGTGAGACCTACGTTGTTGCCTGTGTGAGACCTACGTTGTTGCCTGTGTGACACCTACGTTGTTGCCTGTGTGAGACCTACGTTGTTGCCTGTGTGAGACCTATGTTGTTGCCTGTGTGACACCTACGTTGTTGCCTGTGTGACACCTACGTTGTTGCCTGTGTGAGACCTACGTTGTTGCCTGTGTGACACCTACGTTGTTGCCTGTGTGAGACCTACGTTGTTGCCTGTGTGAGACCTACGTTGTTGCCTGTTGTTGCCTGTGTGAGACCTACGTTGTTGCCTGTGTGAGACCTACGTTGTTGCCTGTGTGAGACCTACGTTGTTGCCTGTGTGAGACCTACGTTGTTGCCTGTGTGAGACCTACGTTGTTGCCTGTGTGAGACCTACGTTGTTGCCTGTGTGAGACCTACGTTGTTGCCTGTGTGAGACCTACGTTGTTGCCTGTGTGAGACCTACGTTGTTGCCTGTGTGAGACCTACGTTGTTGCCTGTGTGAGACCTACGTTGTTGCCTGTGTGAGACCTACGTTGTTGCCTGTGTGAGACCTACGTTGTTGCCTGTGTGACACCTACGTTGTTGCCTGTGTGAGACCTACGTTGTTGCCTGTGTGAGACCTACGTTGTTGCCTGTGTGAGACCTACGTTGTTGCCTGTGTGAGACCTACGTTGTTGCCTGTGTGAGACCTACGTTGTTGCCTGTGTGAGACCTACGTTGTTGCCTGTGTGAGACCTACGTTGTTGCCTGTGTGAGACCTATGTTGTTGCCTGTGTGAGACCTACGTTGTTGCCTGTGTGAGACCTACGTTGTTGCCTGTGTGAGACCTACGTTGTTGCCTGTGTGAGACCTACGTTGTTGCCTGTGTGAGACCTACGTTGTTGCCTGTGTGAGACCTACGTTGTTGCCTGTGTGAAATCAAGAGTGATTTCTCTACCAGCTGACCAGCCAATCAGAGTGATTTCCCTCACCGACGGCCAGTTGAATTTTATTCTTTACCTCTCTTTTTTCCCCACCATGTTTGAAATAAATCTAATAAAATCTAAATCTAAATTCTTATTATTCACCTGGGAGGGAAGGCAGAGTGCTTTGTCACAGTGGCTCCTGGCCAGGTGGTGATTTTATCTTTTTATTCTTTTGGTAGCTGTTTTTATTTTTCCTTGATTGATTGCTTGATTGCTTTTATCATGAATCTGTAAAGCACCTTGGATTTTAAAGTGTGCTATATCAATTTAATTTATTACGACCTCGGCCGACTTTGCCCCATTGTAAAGCTGTAATATTCATGTGGCCTAAACCCATGTGGCTGAAACTGGCTATTCAGTGATGCTGGTGACATTTTGACACATTATCAATTTCCTGTGGGCGTGGCCATGTGGCCCGTGGTCAGCTGGTGGCCATCAACAAAGAACTTACATTGATAAGAAGCGAAGGCTAATAGGTGGCAACATCTGGAGCACCACATTTCTTGGCAACACTCACCCTACTCTGCCTCTGATTGGCTGTCATAGTGTAATGGCAAAATGACTAAGATGCTTTGTTGATCCATCAATAATAAGTTGCTCGTTTAAAATGTATATTAGGAGGATTTTATTCTGAAAGTTCCACTGTGCGCACAGAGGGTCTCACTTCCTGAAAGGACAGTCATGAGTGAGCCACGAGCAAACGCATCTGCCCATGATATACATATAGTCCCTAGTTCCTCATTGCGAGGCTCGCAAGACGCTGGCGGCTCTCGAAGCTTTAGTTGGCGGCTCAAAGAAATTGGGGAAAAAAAAAAAAAAAAAAATCCCCCCTGCTCTCCCCAAAATTTCAATAAACCTTTATGGCATATTATTACAATACAACAATACTGGTGTTTACAGTAATAGAAGGTGCCAAATCATTCAAAACAATAAGCATTTTGCTTTTAGGAGTATTGTGCCAGCGTGCAGCGCTGTTCCAAAACGTGTCAACGTGTGTCGTTGCCTGGGAAACGCACATCCCATAATACAACTGTTCGCATCGCATCCCATAATAGTATGATGATACTTGGGATGCCATTGCGAACATATATGTGAACAGGTTAGCTAAAACTTTAGCGTCGACAGCGATGGCCCCCACCGTTGCGGTCGGGGTACGTTTCGAAATCCCTCCAGGTCTGAAAGATTTTCTAGGGGAAACTGGTGTGTGTGTGTGTGTGTGTGTGTGTGTGTGTGTGTAAAACAAAACACAAAAAAATGGTAGGCAGATGTGCTTGTTTGGGGTGGCTTTTGGTGTTTTGTGGTAAAAGTGACTCTCCTATTGACTTTGGCCTGCCAGTGCGGCTCTCATCGAAGAAATAGTGAGGATCACTGATATAGTCAAACACCAGCCCCCCCACCTAGAAGGCATCAGTAAGTTTCCACTGCTCACAGAAGGTCCATTTAGCCCAGTACATTTCCATTATGACTACACAGGTTCAATCAAGAGACAATACAACCTTGGTCTGGTCACAAGACAAAAGACATGTTATTTATCCCTGGGAATGCTCTGTAGATGGAGGAGAGAATGTAGAGTCATTCTAAGTGGGAATGCTCTGTAGATGGAGGAGAGAATGTAGAGTCATTCTAAGTGGGAATGCTCTGTAGATGGAGGAGAGAATGTAGAGTCATTCTAAGTGGGAATGCTCTGTAGATGGAGGAGAGAATGTAGAGTCATTCTAAGTGGGAATGCTCTGTAGATGGAGGAGAGAATGTGGAGTCATTCTAAGTGGGAATGCTCTGTAGGAGGAGAGAATGTGGAGTCATTCTAAGTGGGAATGCTCTGTAGATGGAGGAGAGAATGTGGAGTCATTCTAAGTGGGAATGCTCTGTAGATGGAGGAGAGAATGTGGAGTCATTCTAAGTGGGAATGCTCTGTAGATGGAGGAGAGAATGTGGAGTCATTCTAAGTGGGAATGCTCTGTAGATGGAGGAGAGAATGTAGAGTCATTCTAAGTGGGAATGCTCTGTAGATGGAGGAGAGAATGGGGAGTCATTCTAAGTGGGAATGCTCTGTAGATGGAGGAGAGAATGTGGAGTCATTCTAAGTGGGAATGCTCTGTAGGAGGAGAGAATGTGGAGTCATTCTAAGTGGGAATGCTCTGTAGATGGAGGAGAGAATGTGGAGTCATTCTAAGGGGGAATGCTCTGTAGATGGAGGAGAGAATGTGGAGTCATTCTAAGTGGGAATGCTCTGTAGATGGAGGAGAGAATGTAGAGTCATTCTAAGTGGGAATGCTCTGTAGATGGAGGAGAGAATGTGGAGTCATTCTAAGTGGGAATGCTCTGTAGATGGAGGAGAGAATGTAGAGTCATTCTAAGTGGGAATGCTCTGTAGATGGAGGAGAGAATGTGGAGTCATTCTAAGTGGGAATGCTCTGTAGATGGAGGAGAGAATGTAGAGTCATTCTAAGCAGCTCACTTGAGAGACGTCTTGAAATGAGACAGCCATAGATCATTATTGTACAGATACAATAAACAATCAATCAATCAATCATTTTGCTCTCACAATTGTTCTGTGCTGTTGCCCTATTGCCACAAGGAGGCGCTTTCAGGCAGCGCTGTTGTCACAGAAGCACCAGAGCTTCGTCTCTTGCCTTCCATACACTGTTTTTGTCCCCCACCAAAGAAGGTGACTACAGATCAGCCGCCGTCCATCCGTTTGTTTGTCACACTGTAATGTTGACATTTTGCCTCTAGGGGGCGGCATTGACAATGAATGGGTCTGACCCAAGGGTGGATCAACATCACTGGTGGGGGACCCCATGTTTACTATTCACTTTTGTTGTTGCACATTGTCTGCGTCTACGTCTTGGCCTTTACATTATGCTGGTTACCCCAGCTTCAGGTTAGACGCTGTTTGAAGTTTGCTCTGGAACATGACCAACTGAAGGAGAAGGGGAGGCGGGCCTATCCATATACTTCCTGCCTCAAGGACAAAAGTTGCATAATTGTAGCTTTAAAGCAGTTGCTGTGAATCAGCCACAGAAACTGTCCAACAATGAAAACAAACACCCACAAGCTGATCAAGCAAAATCATTCAAAACAATAAGCATTTTGCTTTTAGGAGCATTGTGCCAGCGTGCAGCGCTGTTCCAAAACGTGTCAACGTGTGTCGTTGCCTGGGAAACGCACATCCCATAATATAACTGTTCGCATCGCATCCCATAATAGTATGATGATACTTGGGATGCCATTGCGAACATATATGTGAACAGGTTAGCTAAAACTTTAGCGTCGACAGCGATGGCCCCCACCGTTGCGGTCGGGGTACGTTTCGAAATCCCTCCAGGTCTGAAAGATTTTCTAGGGGAAACTGGTGTGTGTGTGTGTGTGTGTGTGTGTGTGTGTGTGTGTGTGTGTGTGTGTGGAAAACAAAACACAAAAAAATGGTAGGCAGATGTGCTTGTTTGGGGTGGCTTTTGGTGTTTTGCGGTAAAAGTGGCTCTCCTATTGACTTTGGCCTGCCAGTGCGGCTCTCATCGAAGAAATAGTGAGGATCACTGATATAGTCAAACACCAGCCCCCCCACCTAGAAGGCATCAGTAAGTTTCCACTGCTCACAGAAGTTCCATTTAGCCCAGTACATGTCCATTATGACTACACAGGTTCAATCAAGAGACAATACAACCTTGGTCTGGTCACAAGACAAAAGACATGTTATTTATCCCAGGGAATGCTCTGTAGATGGAGGAGAGAATGTAGAGTCATTCTAAGTGGGAATGCTCTGTAGATGGAGGAGAGAATGTAGAGTCATTCTAAGCAGCTCACTTGAGAGACGTCTTGAAATGAGACAGCCATAGATCATTATTGTACAGATACAATAAACAATCAATCAATCAATCAATCATTTTGCTCTCACAATTGTTCTGTGCTGTTGCCCTATTGCCACAAGGAGGCGCTTTCAGGCAGCGCTGTTGTCACAGAAGCACCAGAGCTTCGTCTCTTGCCTTCCATACACTGTTTTTGTCCCCCACCAAAGAAGGTGACTACAGATCAGCCGCCGTCCATCCGTTTGTTTGTCACACTGTAATGTTGACATTTTGCCTCTAGGGGGCGGCATTGACAATGAATGGGTCTGACCCAAGGGTGGATCAACATCACTGGTGGGGGACCCCATGTTTACTATTCACTTTTGTTGTTGCACATTGTCTGCGTCTACGTCTTGGCCTTTACATTATGCTGGTTACCCCAGCTTCAGGTTAGACGCTGTTTGAAGTTTGCTCTGGAACATGACCAACTGAAGGAGAAGGGGGCGGGCCTATCCATATACTTCCTGCCTCAAGGACAAAAGTTGCATATTGTAGCTTTAAAGCAGTTGCTGTGAATCAGCCACAGAAACTGTCCAACAATGAAAACAAACACCCACAAGCTGATCAAACATGACCAAATCCATCAAAAGAAACATTCAAAGTCTGTGTACATTTCCTTATCTCTAGCTGTCACTGATGACGCGTCCCAGCGCATGCAGAAGTATGTTTATTTGAACCGAAACCCCTGGCTCCCCTGGCCAGTGACACTTGGGAATAGACTAGGTGACAACCAAGTATAGTTTGGTGACAAGCTGGAGAGACAGTTGACGGTCGGAGAGAAGGCATCCGGTACGGGATGGGTTTTAGCACCCCAGCCTGGCTCTCTCGTGAGGGAGAAATCCACAAACGCTACGGATCAGCCTCCTGAAAATCTGCGTAAACATCGGCGCGGCCTGTGGTCCTTCAGGCTAGAGCGAGGTGCTCGCCGCAGGTGAATGACGTGCAGCGCACAGGCCTCCTTGAGGCACCCTCCCTGCCCATGGTACGGCATGGTAGGATTGCCTTTTTCCGCGGGAGGTTCTGGTGAGACGAAGGAGGTGCCCGGCCTGGAATCACCCCACAGGGCCTTAGACCCTCCATGCACCGAAGGGTCTTACAATACTGCGGTCGTGTAGCACTAAGCTCTATTGCAGTGGATTGGGCGTGATCAACCCTTCCGCGGGCAACGTTGCAGACAGAGTAGGAAGGCTGATCCGTGAGCGGCTGCTTCTGGGACGCGGGTCGGGGTCGTAATCGGCCTCGGCTGAGTCTACTGGGCGAGGGTGTATGATGTTTGACAGACCCAAAACACCCCACGACCCCAGTTAACATCACTGATGACGCGTCCCAGCACATGCAGAAGTATGTATATTTGAACCTTATGCTAGATTCCTGTTTTTCAAAGAGCTCAAAACATATCACAATCTATTTAGCATCGGTTTATTTCAAAGCACAAACTGAATATGGAAATGACTCAAAAACAAAACAAAGCCAACCTGTTTTGGAGGTTCAAGGGTCTTCATCAATGTTTCCATGTACGATGGCAGCAGTTTGTGGTGAAGATGCAGGAGCATACGCAGCGAGTGTCTGTGGACGTTCTCTTTACTGGAACATAGATTCAAGCAAAAACACGGGTGTCAAGAGACATGCCAGAGAGACTTTACTTTATTGTCATTTAGCAGACGCCTTTATCCAAAGCGACGTACAACAGGGTTATATACATATTTATATATGTTATATATATATATTATAACTTATATACAGCACAACAATAAAAACAGATCAACAGGGTTATATACAGCACAACAATAAAAACAGATAAACAGACAATAGAACCAGACACACCCTTTGCACCCCAGGTCGGGAATCCAACCCAGGACCTTCTAGCTGTGAGGCGACAGCGCTACCACTGCACCACCGTGCATTTACCCCTACGAACCAGGAGCGCAGGGACTTCCAGGGTAAGCCTAAAAAAATACGTAATTCCTGCAGTAACCTATAGGACAAATCTCTGTCGGGGATGGAATACTCGTCTCTGTTGGTGATTTAGGCTGATATGGCATTTTTTTTTTTTTTTACATTAGAATCTAAGTGCAGCTTTAAAAGGCTAAAGCTAAAACCAGCATGTCACGATGCACATGCCAGAACATCTCCCACCCCTCACCTACCCCCCAAAGAGAAGCAAGTCAAGCAACCCACCTGGAAAACGATGTGAGGAGGAAGCCGTCAAAGACCACGGCGCAAAACTCTTCTGTTCCAAATTCCTCTGAGAGCAAGGTGAGGTGTCCGGTCAGCAGGTGCAGGAAGATGTCTCCAAAGCCCATGTCGTTGTGCGTCTCCACTGTGGGTCAATGACAGAGACACACACGTTACTTTGTCTCCACTGTGGGTCCATGACAGAGACACACATGTTACTTTGTCTCCACTGTGGGTCAATGACAGAGACACACACGTTACTTTGTCTCCACTGTGGGTCCATGACAGAGACACACATGTTACTTTGTCTCCACTGTGGGTCAATGACAGAGACACACACGTTACTTTGTCTCCACTGTGGGTCAATGACAGAGACACACACGTTACTTTGTCTCCACTGTGGGTCAATGACAGAGACACACACGTTACTTTGTCTCCACTGTGGGTCCATGACAGAGACACACACGTTACTTTGTCTCCACTGTGGGTCCATGACAGAGACACACACGTTACTTTGTCTCCACTGTGGGTCAATGACAGAGACACACACGTTACTTTGTCTCCACTGTGGGTCAATGACAGAGACACACATGTTACTTTGTCTCCACTGTGGGTCAATGACAGAGACACACACGTTACTTTGTCTCCACTGTGGGTCAATGACAGAGACACACACGTTACTTTGTCTCCACTGTGGGTCCATGACAGAGACACACATGTTACTTTGTCTCCACTGTGGGTCCATGACAGAGACACACACGTTACTTTGTCTCCACTGTGGGTCAATGACAGAGACACACACGTTACTTTGTCTCCACTGTGGGTCCATGACAGAGACACACACGTTACTTTGTCTCCACTGTGGGTCAATGACAGAGACACACACGTTACTTTGTCTCCACTGTGGGTCCATGACAGAGACACACACGTTACTTTGTCTCCACTGTGGGTCCATGACAGAGACACACATGTTACTTTGTCTCCACTGTGGGTCCATGACAGAGACACACACGTTACTTTGTCTCCACTGTGGGTCCATGACAGAGACACACACGTTACTTTGTCTCCACTGTGGGTCCATGACAGAGACACACATGTTACTTTGTCTCCACTGTGGGTCAATGACAGAGACACACACGTTACTTTGTCTCCACTGTGGGTCAATGACAGAGACACACATGTTACTTTGTCTCCACTGTGGGTCAATGACAGAGACACACACGTTACTTTGTCTCCACTGTGGGTCCATGACAGAGACACACATGTTACTTTGTCTCCACTGTGGGTCAATGACAGAGACACACACGTTACTTTGTCTCCACTGTGGGTCAATGACAGAGACACACACGTTACTTTGTCTCCACTGTGGGTCAATGACAGAGACACACATGTTACTTTGTCTCCACTGTGGGTCAATGACAGAGACACACACGTTACTTTGTCTCCACTGTGGGTCAATGACAGAGACACACACGTTACTTTGTCTCCACTGTGGGTCAATGACAGAGACACACACGTTACTTTGTCTCCACTGTGGGCCAATGACAGAGACACACACGTTACTTTGTCTCCACTGTGGGTCAATGACAGAGACACACACGTTACTTTGTCTCCACTGTGGGTCCATGACAGAGACACACACGTTACTTTGTCTCCACTGTGGGTCAATGACAGAGACACACACGTTACTTTGTCTCCACTGTGGGTCCATGACAGAGACACACATGTTACTTTGTCTCCACTGTGGGTCCATGACAGAGACACACATGTTACTTTGTCTCCACTGTGGGTCAATGACAGAGACACACACGTTACTTTGTCTCCACTGTGGGTCCATGACAGAGACACACACGTTACTTTGTCTCCACTGTGGGTCAATGACAGAGACACACACGTTACTTTGTCTCCACTGTGGGTCCATGACAGAGACACACACGTTACTTTGTCTCCACTGTGGGTCCATGACAGAGACACACATGTTACTTTGTCTCCACTGTGGGTCCATGACAGAGACACACACGTTACTTTGTCTCCACTGTGGGTCCATGACAGAGACACACACGTTACTTTGTCTCCACTGTGGGTCCATGACAGAGACACACATGTTACTTTGTCTCCACTGTGGGTCAATGACAGAGACACACACGTTACTTTGTCTCCACTGTGGGTCAATGACAGAGACACACATGTTACTTTGTCTCCACTGTGGGTCAATGACAGAGACACACACGTTACTTTGTCTCCACTGTGGGTCAATGACAGAGACACACATGTTACTTTGTCTCCACTGTGGGTCAATGACAGAGACACACATGTTACTTTGTCTCCACTGTGGGTCAATGACAGAGACACACATGTTACTTTGTCTCCACTGTGGGTCAATGACAGAGACACACACGTTACTTTGTCTCCACTGTGGGTCAATGACAGAGACACACACGTTACTTTGTCTCCACTGTGGGTCAATGACAGAGACACACATGTTACTTTGTCTCCACTGTGGGTCAATGACAGAGACACACACGTTACTTTGTCTCCACTGTGGGTCAATGACAGAGACACACATGTTACTTTGTCTCCACTGTGGGTCAATGACAGAGACACACATGTTACTTTGTCTCCACTGTGGGTCAATGACAGAGACACACATGTTACTTTGTCTCCACTGTGGGTCAATGACAGAGACACACACGTTACTTTGTCTCCACTGTGGGTCCATGACAGAGACACACATGTTACTTTGTCTCCACTGTGGGTCAATGACAGAGACACACACGTTACTTTGTCTCCACTGTGGGTCAATGACAGAGACACACATGTTACTTTGTCTCCACTGTGGGTCAATGACAGAGACACACACGTTACTTTGTCTCCACTGTGGGTCAATGACAGAGACACACATGTTACTTTGTCTCCACTGTGGGTCCATGACAGAGACACACACGTTACTTTGTCTCCACTGTGGGTCAATGACAGAGACACACACGTTACTTTGTCTCCACTGTGGGTCCATGACAGAGACACACACGTTACTTTGACAGCAGCGTTTCCGTTGTCCCGTAATTGCAGGACATTGGCCTTTAAGATTAATCAAAAATCTGTAAATTAAAATCTGCAGGACACCGTGTCCTGTAAATGATCTCCCAACACAATGAATTGTAACCCCTGGTTAAATCCCCCGAGTTAAGAATATTGACCTGTCACTTTATAGTTTGGTAACACTGTCAAACAGCTCCACACCGAGGTGTGAGAAACTAACTTGCTAGTACTGCTTGTCTTTAGCTGCTTCTGATTGGTCAGTCTAGAGAGGTACGTCACGTTTCGCCAAAACGCTATTGGCTAATGGGGTGGCTGGGCGGGACTGAGTGTTGGGATTTTGACAGTGCGGTGAGGTTTTGTGTGTCAGTGTGTGCGCTGCTGTGCACTGATATAGCGTGTGTTTTCCTATGAACGTAGCACTAGCTACCTAAAGCAAGCCAAGTCTATTTTCTAGTACTCTACAATTAGCCTGACTCATTTGTAATAAGTGTGTTTGTACGGCTAAAGTTTTGCATGCTCCTATCATCTGAGAACTGTAGCCTGATGCTAATGTAGAGGCTAGTGTTTTCTGCCTGCTTGTTAACGTAGCTAGAGGCTAGTGAAACGGCACCATTTTAAAGACTTTTAAATCAGTTTAACCATATTTAAAAAAGTGAGATGAAATAAGTGAGGGATAATCAACTCCTACGTGTGCGTTAAATGCTTTTAATGTGTGTGTGTGTGTGTGTGTGTGTGTGTGTGTGTGTGTGTGTAGTGCTCACCCAGGGCAGGTAGCATCCTCTGCAAGGCGTTCTTGTTCCTCTGTTTGGCGATGTGGAGGACATAGTAGAGGCCCATCTCACAGGCCACCCTGTTCTCCTGCAGGTACCTGAGAGTATTACATTACATTAAAGCCACCCTGTTCTCCTGCAGGTACCTGGGAGGAGGAGCAACACTCACAACACTCAACACTCACAACACTCAACACTCAGCATTACATTACATTAAAGCCACCCTGTTCTCCTGCAGGTACCTGGGAGGAGGAGCAACACTCACAAGACTCAACACTCACAACACTCAACACTAAGCATTACATTACATTAAAGCCACCCTGTTCTCCTGCAGGTACCTGGGAGGAGGAGCAACACTCACAACACTCAACACTCACAAGACTCAACACTAAGCATTACAATGCATCACATTAAAGCAGGACTCCAGAGTGCGTTTTCACACCCTAAAATCTGCCAGTGCGCCTATTTAAATTGGTCACACCGGTGCACCTGATTTGTAGTGTCTTATATTTATTGACGATTGATTTATTCCTCACCAGCCATGTGCTTTTGCAAAGACCGGCCGCGCTGTTGTGCCACAGCGCGCTGTGTCAATCAAGACAGGGAAAGAAATACCAAAAGAAAACATTTTCAATGGCTTCTGTGTGCTTTAGACTTGTGCAGAATCGTTTTATTTTGAAAATCGGACTGGAAGTCGTATCGTTCTTATCGCTAGTGGAACACAGGACTGCCTGCAGCCAGCCATCCAGATCCAGCCTCAATTCTCCGGGCTCTCTTGTATTGTCTAGCTGGTTAGCTTGATGGCATGACCGAAGGCACAAACAGATGGAATTAAGATGTGTCAGACGATGGTTTTGTACGCGGGAGACAAAGCTACAGTTCCATGGCACTAGTCTGACACCTCATGACGAGGCCGACACCTCAATAGTCCCAAAAATGGCGCGTTGGACATACGTCTCATTAGTCCGACAGCTCGTTCACCCGACAATGAAAATCTCACTAATCCGCCAGCTCGTTAGTCTGAAAATGATGCGCTCTGACTGTGCTGCATTACTACCTGCCTACTGTTCCCCCTATAGGACAAATCAGCGTGACGTCACAACTACCCAGAAATGCAGAACCCCGCAGCAGTTAACTAGTATGAGTTGTGCCAAACAAACGCTAATATCTCAAAAACTAGACATCACATCGCTTATATTTTGACATTCTGAGTGAGAGCAGAAGTAGCTCAAGAGTTTGATGTATAATATATGCACGTCCTGTTGAAGTTGTGTGAACTGTCGCAGTTTATAAAATGAAGTGAATTTAGTAAACAGCACAGCCGGCTAGAGTGAGACACTCAAGGCTGGCTCCATAGGGTCCCATTATAAAGTTACCCGTGTCCACCCAGTGACGCCGTTTGTTTTTGTGCCCAATTTGAGGACATTTCCTCAAGGCGTTCACGAGCATGGAACGGACGGACGTGAGGTCACAGCGACCTTGAACTTTGACCTTTGGTAGGTCAGTGTTTACCTGGTGAAGGCGTCTGGTAGGGCGGTGGGGTAGGTGAGTGTTTACCTGGTGAAGGCGTCTGGTAGGGCGGTGGGGTAGGTGAGTGTTTACCTGGTGAAGGCGTCTGGTAGGGCGGTGGGGTAGGTGAGTGTTTACTAGGGCTGTCACTTTTCATTCGAAATTCGAATGCAACTTCGAATGTGGGGGGAGGGGTTCGTTTTCGAAATGTAATTTGAATGTTCGAATTATTATTATTATTTTTATTATTATTATTATTATTTTTTTTTTTTTTTTATGAACCAAAATTAACCAACTGCTGCTTGCTGGTAATGTTCTGAGTCAGATTGTCTCCAGGGTCTGAAAAGTTGTCTCGAGTTGGATGCAGCCAAGTTTGTGAGGCAGTGTTGTGACTGTGAGCGTCCAAGCTAACACGTCGGGCTGATGCCCGGTGGCCTGCAGTGGGTTGCACCAGCTGTGCGTAAGTTGAAACGTAAGCTAGTTTGAACGTAAAGTCTCACTAAGTCCGAGTTTACGCACTACTAAAAATATTTGGGTTGCACCAAGTGAAATAGTTACAACGTAGGCATAAGTTAGAACTTAAAATTTACACCTACGTCTTACTAGGTGTAAAGTCCTCCGTAAAATAGCAGTTGGCACGGATTGCAACTTGGCACCGTGGCGCATCGTTGTTTTGCGTCCGCAACGCGCTCTCCGTGATAAATTACACCCTTTGATATTTATGACTCACGCTTTTGTTTCCCACAAGCTGCAGCACTGCATACAAATTAAAATAACCGCAACAATTTAGTGAGGCAGGATGGTGGTATAGCCTACAATACTGATGAAGAGCTCACAGATAAACGTTAACAGTAATATGAACCTAAACGAACGTTACTCAATAACGTTCTCATTTGATTAGTGTTGATGAAATATGAAAGCACTAATTTGCGGTGGGCAACATGTCCTGTTTTCACTCCACTTAAACAACCGTAAATAAACACTGTTTCCACCGTGCTTTTCACTGATTGGTCACAGATACTGTACACGTCATTGTCTGCGACGGTGTCCACCCGCTATGCCGACCACTCGCAATGCCGACCTTAGGTTTAGGCGTGGGGGGTGGGTGGGACAGGTTAGGTTTTGGGTTAGGGTCTGGGGGAGGTTAGGTTTAGGCGTGGGGGTGGGAGAGGTTAGGTTTTGGGTTAGGGTCTGGGGGAGGTTAGGTTTAGGCATGGGGGCTGGGAGAGGGGAGGTCGGAACAGCGAGAGGTCGGAACAGCGACATGGAACCGTCTGCGACACTATTTTGGTTAGTATGGACTTTAGGGTCTACTAGTTAAGATGTACCTTACGTCTCCGTGGTGCAACCAAACAAAGACACAACTTTAGTGTCAAACTAACTAGTTTGAACGTAGCAGTTAGTGTGGACTTTACACCCTAACTTAAGACAAAACTTACGTTCAGCTGGTGCAACAGGCTGCTGGACTGAAAAAAAAAAAAAAAAAAAAATATATATATATATTTTTTTTTTAATTAACCAAAAAACTTCGAATATATTCGAACGAATTTCGGGCAATTAAAGTTCGTTCGAATTTTATTTTGGGGAAAAAGTGACAGCCCTAGTGTTTACCTGGTGAAGGCGTCTGGTAGGGCGGTGGGGTAGGTGAGTGTTTACCTGGTGAAGGCGTCTGGTAGGGCGGTGGGGTAGGTGAGTGTTTACCTGGTGAAGGCTTCTGGTAGGGCGGTGGGGTAGGTCAGTGTTTACCTGGTGAAGGCGTCTGGTAGGGCGGTGGGGTAGGTCAGTGTTTACCTGGTGAAGGCGTCTGGTAGGGCGGTGGGGTAGGTCAGTGTTTACCTGGTGAAGGCGTCTGGTAGGGCGGTGGGGTAGGTCAGTGTTTACCTGGTGAAGGCGTCTGGTAGGGCGGTGGGGTAGGTCAGTGTTTACCTGGTGAAGGCGTCTGGTAGGGCGGTGGGGTAGGTCAGTGTTTACCTGGTGAAGGCGGTGGGGTAGGTGAGTGTTTACCTGGTGAAGGCGTCTGGTAGGGCGGTGGGGTAGGTGAGTGTTTACCTGGTGAAGGCATCTGGTAGGGCGGTGGGGTAGGTGAGTGTTTACCTGGTGAAGGCGTCTGGTAGGGCGGTGGAGTAGGTGAGTGTTTACCTGGTGAAGGCGTCTGGTAGGGCGGTGGGGTAGGTGAGTGTTTACCTGGTGAAGGCGTCTGGTAGGGCGGTGGGGTAGGTCAGTGTTTACCTGGTGAAGGCGTCTGGTAGGGCGGTGGGGTAGGTGAGTGTTTACCTGGTGAAGGCGTCTGGTAGGGCGGTGGGGTAGGTGAGTGTTTACCTGGTGAAGGCGTCTGGTAGGGCGGTGGGGTAGGTGAGTGTTTACCTGGTGAAGGCGTCTGGTAGGGCGGTGGGGTAGGTCAGTGTTTACCTGGTGAAGGCGTCTGGTAGGGCGGTGGGGTAGGTGAGTGTTTACCTGGTGAAGGCATCTGGTAGGGCGGTGGGGTAGGTCGGTGAGCTCTTCTCCTCGCTGGGAAGCTTCTGCTCCACAGTGAAGGTGTAGTCATCCACAACCACTGACATCATGGCAGGCAGGAAGCGGGTCACCACCTCCACATCCTGAGGGTGGAGACGCAGCAAAGCCCAAAGAACGCAATGAATGCTGGGAGGAAATCTCATGTGAAAAGAGGGATAGTCTCCATTCCTCCAAACAGGGACCGGCTGCATTCTACTGCACGTAGTACACAGGATCTACTGCATGTAGTACACAGGAGCGTCTGCATTCTACTGCATGTAGTACACAGGAGCGTCTGCATTCTACTGCATGTAGTACACAGGAGCGTCAGCAAGTACCTCCTACAACCACACATCCAAACGTCCCAACTATCTCTTGAAGGTCATTGCACTTGCACATCGTCGCTGTCGGGCCCAAAACCTTGTATCTCCAAAAAAAAACAATTTTTCACAAGGAAGAAAAAACATTCACATTTTAACATAGTGTAATAGTAATAACAACATTAATAACCAGTACTACAACATCTTCTGCTGGTCCAAACTACCTGAAACTTTCACTGGTTATTTTTGGGTACCCAAATTTTGAACCAATACAGAGGGATGGGACGGTATGATGGGGCCAATATAATAAAAGACAAGTTCAATGAGAACAATATCCATTTCTATATCTTGTTGTCTTGTGCAGCTTTAAGACTTTTTCAGACAGTTTGAAGGACTTTTCCCCGCCGAGGTAAAAGAAAAGACTCAAGAGAGTGAAGTTCTTACCAAACGAGGCTCTTTGAAGACCTGGCTGTCAATCATATCCCACGCCCCCTGTCCCAGCGACAGCATCCTCAGCAGCAGCATCAGGTCTGGACTGTCCTGTTCACCGTCAAACAATCATACACCAAGATGATCCATTTGGCTCTGAGTAGTGCAGTGTCTCCCCCACCATTCTACAGGCCTGGCGGGCCCACCACGGGGTGGTGCATGGGGGGGGGGGACGGGCACTGCACTAGTGTTGTTAATGCGGAAAACACATTTTTCTCCGCAACCGCACAATAAATACATTTCACCATTGAAATCAGCGTGATTAGTACTACATGCCAGTCACATAGTGTGTTTCAGTCACTCTTTTTACGCTTTGAGAATTGTTACATGACGTGCAAAAGGTAGAAGCCCCAAGTAACGATGTGCAGACTTCTGTAGCCGAGCCCCAGTGTACAGGAAGTGTACAGGAAGTGTACAGAGAGTGTACAGGAAGTGTACAGGAAGTGTACAGGGAGTGTACAGGGAGTGTACAGGAAGTGTACAGGAAGTGTACAGGGAGTGTACAGGGAGTGTACAGGAAGTGTACAGGAAGTGTACAGAGAGTGTACAGAGAGTGTACAGGGAGTGTACAGGGAGTGTACAGAGAGTGTACAGAGAGTGTACAGGAAGTGTACAGGGAGTGTACAGAGAGTGTACAGGAAGTGTACAGGGAGTGTACAGGAAGTGTACAGGGAGTGTACAGGGAGTGTACAGGAAGTGTACAGGGAGTGTACAGGGAGTGTACAGGAAGTGTACAGGGAGTGTACAGGGAGTGTACAGGAAGTGTACATGAAGTGTACAGGGAGTGTACAGGAAGTGTACAGGGAGTGTACAGGGAGTGTACAGAGAGTGTACAGGGAGTGTACAGGGAGTGTACAGGAAGTGTACAGGAAGTGTACAGGAAGTGTACAGGGAGTGTACAGGAAGTGTACAGGGAGTGCACAGGGAGTGTACAGGGAGTGTACAGGGAGTGTACAGGAAGTGTACAGGGAGTGTACAGGAAGTGTACAGGAAGTGTACAGGAAGTGTACAGGGAGTGTACAGGAAGTGTACAGGAAGTGCGTTCTGCCGCTGTCTCTCCCTTATGAATTCTCCTTCAGGTCGTTCCCTAACCCTCAACATGTTTTCCAGCAAGGTCAAGGAAAAGTCGTTAGAAAAAGGAGATTTTTCTTTTCTTTTTTTACTATTGGACTGCAGCGCCCCCTACAGACACACAGGGTGACAGCATCCTCACCCTGGGTAAGGCGTCCTGACTCAGCAGCTCTTGCAGGTTCCTGACGGTACTCAGCACCAGGGTGTTACAGGCAAACGGGTCACACAGGATCATGGACAGGTCCCTGGAAAGCACACAAAGTCCCCACAGATTAGTTCCCTTCTTTATTGGGCGATGGTGTATTTGGACAGCTGGCTCCTCTCGTCTCCTCTCATACCCCAGGACTTGCTCTTGTCCTTTCTTCACTCCGTCCAGGAAACCCTGCAGCTCTCTGGCTCGCTTGACGTCCACAAACTTCTCTCGGATGCAGGCGTCCAAGCACCAGGTGAACTGTCACAGTGCAAGTGGGCCTGGTGTCACTTTCCTTGTTACATCAATATGACTCTATGTAAGAAGGTACCAGCTAGTCACTGTTTCTATTTTCTAAACTACCATTGAACTTGTGGGTTGCATTTGGTATCTATATTACTTGTTATACACAACATTTAATTCTTCCTCTTATCTTTTACCATTTTCCTGCCACAACAAGCCAATTTCACCATCGGGGATCATTCAAAGTTTAATCTTGTCTAAAATAATCACATTTCCCCCCCAAAATGGACACATATGATTTTGGAAATGAACTCCTCACTGGTACGCTGGTGCTTGTAAACCAGTGCACCATCGCTGGCTGGTATGCCTACCTTATGGCAGGGGTCTACGGAGCAGATCTCGCTGATGTCCAAGTCGTGGAGAGACATGAGCAGCTCCGCCCTCAGGGTGCAGTAGTGGACATTTCGGGTTCGAAGGAAGAGCGTTCGCAAGAACTGCAGCACCATGTCGTACAGCTTCACATTCTTCCCAATCATCTGGGTCAGCTTGAGCACCACCTAGCGTGCAGGCCACAGGAGAGGTTAGCTTTAGCACCACCTTACAGCGTGCAGGCCACAGAAAAGGTTAGCTTTAGCACCACCAGTGTGCGATTCAGTGTGCGGATGCTGAAATTCTGGTTGTAGTCAACTGTCTATGCACTCCGGTTAGAGAGATTGCAACCACGGTCTTGTTCACTGGTTTATTAAACTTGTAAGTCTGGCATGTGATTGAGCATGTGGTTTCTGTAGGAAAATACAATACAATTTGAATTAAGTAATTATTAAAATAATGTAACTGAGTATAGCACAATAATCCAAAATCTAAATAATATTACAAGCCTCAAGAATATCATAAAGAAACATGACAGTACACAGCTACAACAAGTCCTCTTCCCATCAAAGAAATTATGTCGCAATTACAAATTATGCCCACATGGCGGCAGCATTGACCACATTCCTTTCCGTAATTCTTATTAATTTCTATAAGCCATGTTCGTCAAGAAAAGGAAATAAAATGATTACTATCCTACTTCAACTAACTTATTGCTATGCCATCAAATGAAAATACTCATATAAATATTAACTATAACAGGCATCAATTTCGACTGTATATACATAGAATACTTGCATGCATGGAATTTCAATTACCATCATCATGAAATATAGTCGGAACAATTCGACAGCTCCAGGGAACTAGTCACACAGCAAACTACTATACAACTGTAACTTATACTAAGTCATACTGTAACTACTACACAGGTTTGTACTTACATTCTAAGCGACGCACACACTGTCACACAATGAAGAATGATAACTACGGTAACTCGCGGACCACGAGGTAGTTAAGGGAGTGCGCTCAGGGAGTAATATACACGGAGGTGCGTGAGGGTTTTAATAACGAGTGGGGCGTGGCTTAAGCCTAATCAGTCCAGCAGTGGATTTCCTCTCTTTTCAGGCTACTTTCCAGACAGTCATTGCGAAGTGCAAATAATGGAAGTTCTTATGAATTTGTGATGAGGAATGCCATTCATTTTGTGTGTGATTACTACAGCAGAATAAACTGTAACCAATATAACTTCTGCCCCATGATATGTACTGTCCCATTTTTTTTTTATGCGATAGGCGATATTTCGATGTATTGTCCCATAGCTAGTGCTGATGACTGTGACCCACCTCGCCTTGGCGTCTCACCCTTGGAGAAGGGGTGAAGAAGTTATGGAGGATGGAGAGGTCGCTGCTGAACAGAGCGGCTTCCTTCTCCACTATGTACTGCTTGAGGAGTGGAGACACCTCATCCCCGAACAGAGCCTGGTTGTCCTGCCAGATCTGCCTCTTCACCTCCACAGCACACACCTTGTACAGCTCCTTGTCTGCCATGACCATCTTCAGCTTCTTCTCTGGCACCTGGGGGGTGGTCGCATGTGTTTGTTAATGGGATACCTTGACCTTTTGAATTTCAGGTGGGTATAATTACCCGGGGTATCCGCTGGTTACAGAAAGCCCAATTTAAGACTTATTAACAACTTTTTTCCAATGTAAGCTTTAAAGTAAGAAACCTGAAAGTAACAAATCTGCTAAAACTTATTCCCCCCTTATTTCTAATTTGACACAGCCAATGAAATTTCTGAGACTAGAAATGGGAATAATACTAATAATAACAACAACAATAATAATACAATTTGTGTAATAAGAAAAAGAAGGTTTCCTATCCCTAAGCGCATTTTATGTAAGCTGTTTATTCACGTCATTTCCATATTATTTAAATTCTACATGTATATATTTTATTTGTCTTGAAAATGTTCTAACTTTTTTGTATATTTTCATAATGTATTTTTTCAAAAAAAAAATCTTTGTCTCAGTAAGTTCCATTGCTGTTATTTTGCATGTACTCTATAATTCTTGCATTCTTTTTTCATCATAGTTTTTAGGTCACAGTTTTTAGGGGCATTCTGAGATTTCTTGGGGCATTTTTGTCCTTGCCCCTGGCTAAGTTCCTACACTGGCTATAACATAGTAGTAGGGCTGTGCCGATTCACTTATCTCCCGATTCGATACTATCACGATACTTGGGTGCCGATTCGATATTATATATATATATATATATATATATATTGCGATTAAGTATTAAGTAAGTATTGCGATTCTACGATTCGATATTACGATTTATTGCGATTTTTGTTTCTTTTTTCATTTTATTTTTTTCAGTTTGTTTGCTTTTTTACTCTAGAACATGGGAAAAGTTGAATCATACACTTCTAGAGACTGTATATTATATCATGAGTAGGGCTGGGCGATATACCGGTAGTTAAAAAGTATATCGATAATATAACATCTTTCATATCAGTCGATATCGATAATTATTGATAATTTTAATTACCCGTTTTTATTAATAAAAAACATGAGAAGAAAAATGTTGCATTTAGCCACTTCATTTTGAACCACCTTATTTTCAAGGCACAGAGGTAGGTCTAATTTGTCTCTCTCACTCACTCACACACACACACACACACACACACACTCTGAGTGCGACTATGGCGATGTGCTATATATGAATGCCACTGCTCAGTGTCTCCACATGCTGGACAGTGTGTATCATGGGGCTTTGAGGTTCATTACAAACTGTGGATCTCTTACTCATCATTGTGCATTGTATTCAAAAGTGAATTGGGCTGCTTTATGTACACGCCGCCTCAGTCATTGGTATGTCTTAATTTACAAAGCCATTCTTGGCAAAGTTCCTACCTACCTGTCGTCACTTTTAAGCTTCAAATGTGGGAATTACAATCTTCGTTCTCAGGACACTCTACAATTTTCTGTTCCCAAAGTCCGAACTGAATTGGAGAAGAAAGCTTTTAGGTTCTCTGCACCCACCGCATGGAACAGTCTGCAGTCTGATCTTAAACTTAAAGGAGAATTTCGTTTTTTTTTAACCTGGACCCATCTCCTGGCATTAATTATGATTTGACCACTCACCAAGTGATGTCCGCGGCGTTTCTGGCCGTCCTAGCGTTGTTTTGAGATCAATAGCGTCTAAGTCAGTTGTAAAATGGAGCTGATTTGGGGCCAAGTGTGAGCCTGTCTTTCCTGCATCTAAATAGCTATTTTTATTCCCGTTTTCCCCAAATATCGTCATAATCTGATCCCTCAACATCCACCACAGTGATATTTCGCCCCAGGCCATTTCCTGGAGTCGCACAGGGACCAAATTACCTCAAACGTGATCTCGGTCACCAAGTCTCGTGAAGTCCCGCGATACTTTCCTGCCGACTGGCCAACGACAGGTAGGACGCTTTGCGGTGGTGGTTTTAGCGTAACCTATGTGGGGTTTGGCGTAACCTATGTGGGATTCGAAATAACGAAGGTTGCGTTTATGTGTTTGTTTGTTGTAACTTTGTGTTGCTGCTGTTTCTTGGCCAGGTCTCTCTTGTAAAAGAGATCTTTGATCTCAATGGGACAAACCTGGTTAAATAAAGGCTAAAAAAAAAAAAAAAAAAAAAATGCAAGCAGTAATTTACAGACATGGTGACGTTTTACTTTGATGACAGCCTAGCGTTGCCAGCCTTCTAAAAAAACGTTTGGTAACGTGTATTTCAGGGTTGTAGGGTTAACGTTAGGTGAATCAGAGGTGTGGAAAAGCCTGGGTTTTGCTTTGACTTGCTTAACTACAAATATGCCATAGGCTGTAGGGCTGGAGGGCGACCGCCCTGAGGACCGTGCGCCGTTAGTTGGGCGAGAAAAAGCATTGATGTCTTAACATTAACGTTAATTTCCCGGGCGCTTATTAATAGATAGAACACATGTTAACACGTTACGTTAACACGAATTGAAACTCGATCACCCACATCGAATTCTTTGTAACGCCGGGTGAGATCAAACGAGTGGCGTCAGTGGAGGACCAAAATGTGAGACTCATTAGCCAGGAATGGGTCTCGCGCTACTTTTCCATGCTCAAATAAAGCTGATAATGTACAATTTGATTCAAGGGGGGGAAACCCTTTCAGAGTACAACACAAACTGTCTATTTTGCTGCAACTCGACAGTGCTGCTTAATCCAGGACAGGAGATGTCAGGACTCTCGGCTCTGCATTGTCAAGGGATAGGATTAGCTGTGTGTGAGTGGGGGAATGCAAGTTTAAGTAAACAGTTACATGTCCTCTGCATTCTACATATAATTAAGATATTACGGGTTGTTTTATTTTGTATGTTACATACTTATTGGCCAAGATATGTTAGTTTCTGCCAGTTTAGGAGGGGAGTGTGGGCGGCCATCTTGCCTGCGGGGTTTTTGGCAAGTCTAAAACGGAAATACTATTACGAAATGATGTAATGCGGAAGCGTCCATGTGTGGGCAAAGAATAAGGTGAATATGTGATTGATGAAAGTGGGAACATTTCATACATAAACAGAAAAAATGCGATTATCGATTCTGGAATAAAAGATCGATTCAAAAAATCGTAACATTAAAAATCGCGATACTTGAGTGAATCGATTTTTTTCTCCCACCCCTACATAGTAGTATAGCTATTTTTTTTAGCTCATGTAGCTGCAACAGGAAAGACATTTTCCGAAAGAAGACTTGCCTTTGGTAGATGCTTGAGGACCTGCATCACCACTGGCTGAATGGATGGCATCTTGACCAGCGGAAAGCTCTTCTCCAGCAGCTCTTCAAGCTTCCCGTACCTGCAGGTGGATGTGAAGGACACCAAGCTTTAGGGATGGGACCATACTAAAATGTGGGAACACATATCGTGGGGCAGAAACATGAATGGAGATATTAGCTCTATTTTATTCTGCTGTAGTAATCACAAATGAGACGCTTGCCGCTCACAATTTCACAAACTCTCCACCCAAATCCCTTATTGTCACTTTGTTGTTGCTATTTACATTCTCTCTGCCAATTCCATCACTAGAAAGATTTGCGTCTCAGAAAAACAAAGAAAATAATCCTGCAGTCAGACTTTGTTGCAACTCTCCACTGAACTTTTATTTATCACATCGTATCATGAATCGTGAACCCTGCATCACATATTGAATCCAGAGATCCCAGATCCGCATATCGCCCCACCCCTACAGAAAATGCTAGCGTCCTGAGTGGTCCCTTAGGAAAGCACTGCTCGACCAAGAGGACCACATGGCATACCTGTCATCCTCCTTGCCCTCTGCGATGGTGGCGACTCGCTCCATCAGTTTGTCACGCAGCTCATCAAAGACGGACTGGTGGAACTCCAGCCGAGGCGTCCCATGCAGGTCGAGGAAGGGAAGAGCGGACTGGAGAGTCGGCAGCAGGATGCCATTTTCTGTCTGTGGCCAGGAAAGAGTGCAAGACAGAGAGGGGATTAGTTCACCCAAACGCAGGCTGGTTCTCATAGCCAAACACACATCATCTCTTATAATAAACCCAATATCAGAACCTCTAGTCTATATGGTCTTCACACATTACAATACACTCATATTGCCTTTTAACACCTTGACATGTTTTCTTTTCTCTTATTTCTTTTTTGTTTGTTCTTCTCTCTAGTTCTTGTTGACATACATTGTATGTTTTTGCTAATTTAATTTCTGAGGTAAGAGACCTCGCATAAGCCCAATAGGATTTATTGTCTCTTACCTGGACAATATTTTCATACACTTGTATCTGTATAGTTCTTTCTGTTCTAGATTTTTACTGTGTAAATAAATGAAAATGAATACATAATTGAATGGCCTGCTAGCTACGTTGTGACACTCTTAGTGATATTCAAAATAAACCACACTAAAGTTATCAGTTAGTCAGCCACTGCTACAGTGCTAGCCCTCTGCTAGCAAACAAAATGATTAACGTAACGTTACCTGGAACTGATCAATGGCTTTCAGGGGCTCTGTGCAGTTGGTGAGAGTTTCTTTAAGATCCTCGCCGTTGGATATCCCCAGTTCAGGCAGGCCGGCAAACATTGTCGTTTCAGTTTAACATCAATTGCAATGTTTAAAAGTTACTTCATATAATATTCCAACAGGGTTAATTGCAGAAAGGTAGCAGTTAGTTGCAAAACAGCAGCAACAATCGAGCCTTTTTTCGCTGTCAATGCACACTTCCTGTGTGGGTAACTTCGTCAACGGTCCGTCAGAAACAAAGAGAAGGGTCTAGCTCCACGGTCTAGTTCCGGGCGGAGCCAGTACAGAGCACGCCCTACAGAGCACGCCCCCTAAGTACAGAGCACGCCCATAAGCGCGAAATTGAGAATTAAAAAAATAAACAACCGTTTAAACGTTCTGAACTGCAGTTACTGAGTGTGAAGTTGTGAATGTGAACACAGTACCAACAAGATCTGAACTATCCAACACTGGCAACAATTGTAAAAAAAAAAAATAACCAGGCCATGGAAAACTAAGGTTGTGTGTGTGTGTGTGTGTGTGTGTGTGTGTGTGTGTGTGTGTGTGTGTGTGTGTGTGTGTGTGTGTGTGTGTGTGTGTATATATATATATATATATATATATATATATATATATATATATATATATATATATATATATATATATACACTGCAACCTCGACACATTTCTCACAGTAAGTCCCATCTTCGTAAATCACTTATTAAAACACATTATGATCGAGTTATGCAATTGTTTTTTAATCTCATGTTGATATTGGAAACAACATAAGATAATCAATAGGGCCTAACAATTCAATGTATTGTATGAGGAGATATACAGCCTGCTCTTCCATGCCTTCCTATAAACCACTTTATAAACTCATCTAGATAGAGAAATAAAACTATTAATCCTATGTCCCCTTCAGCTCTCATTTCTTGATGAATGATGATCAAATATTTAATCCATGTCTACTTAGTACTTATTTCTGCTATCTTCAGCAAACACAAGAGAAGCAGGCTACGTGGCCAGATTGTCACTCATGTTAATAGCCTAGTCTTTCATCCAGTCCAGAGCAATCTAGTAAGAGTGTGGCGTCAGCGGAGGACCAAAATGTATGACTCAGTAGCCAATGAATAGCCAGGAAGGAGGCTCGCGCTACGTTTGAATGCTAAAATAAAGCTGATAATGTACAATTTGATTCTTTAAACGTCTGAGCCTTTCAAAGTACAACACAAACTGATCATTTTGCTGCAAATCCAACAGTGCTGCTTAATGCAGGACCTTACTTCCGGGAACTTTTGAGAGTAAAAAACTGGTCCATTAGAAGTGAATGGAGATGTCGCAACTCTTCTATATAAACAGCTCTGAGCCAGTCGTCTGGGCGGGGTGAATGAGTAATGCTCTCCGTTCCCTAAACATGGGTATGGAAATGCCCTTGAACAAGACACCAAACGCCCCAAAATGGCCCAATTCAGTGTGTGTGTGTTAAGTTATCCTTTATTTATCCCCATGGGGAAATTCATCCTCTGCATTTGACCCATCCTCTACTAGGAACCTTCCTAGAACGAGGAGCAGTGGGCAGCCGCAGTGGGCAGCCGCAGTGCAGCGCCCGGGGACCAACTCCAGTTCTTTTGCCAGTACCTTGGTACGGGAGAACATGCAAACTCCACACAGAAAGGACCTGGGACAGACCGGGGTTCGAACCCGGGACCTTCTTGCTGTGAGGCAACAGTGCTAACCACTGAGCCACCGTGCCGTCTATGAGTGTGTGAGTGAATGCATCCCTCCCTCCCCCTACAACCTCCTCCAGGCGGTTGTTGCTTTAAGTAAGACTGTGTACTCTGTCATCTCGCCAAGTTCAAGACCAGAGTAGAGTGTGTGCATTGTCATGGAGGGTTAATCAATATTGTAATATCCTACACAGTGTATCATTATACATCAGCCCACGCCCCAAAACCATTGGAGGATGGTGATGATCAGCTGACCAGCAGGAATAGGAATGTCTTGAGGATGCATGATGTCATGGGATTGATGTCACTTTGTTTTGTTTGTAGGCTACTTTTCCATTTAGAACAACTGCAATGGACAAGGAGCATGAGCGACCGTACAAACTGCCAAATTTGATAGTTGGGAGACGTGAAAAGGGATTGAACAACACACTGCTACCATCACGTCATCTTGGCCTCCTCTTTTCTTATGAAAGTGTAATAATCTAGTAATTTTATCAAGGTTCCACTGGAATTTCATAACCTACAGTACAGCAGCATCCTCGAGACAGCACGGGGAGGGGGGGGGGGGGGGGGGGGGGGGGTTAGCAGGCAGAGACTTGGTTTAAATCGTTGAGTAGATTGGAAAAAAGTGTGCGTGTGTGTGACAGCATGATAAAACGTTGGTACTTCGTGGTCCGCATTTTATTGAACACTATGTGTGTGTGTGTGTGTGTGAGAGAAGTGTGGAGTGAGAGGTGAGATAGAGAAAGCATGCATTGCAGAGAGACTAGTACCCCACCGTCCAAATGTTGAGTCGTTCTGGCCAATAAATTCAACTTCTGTTGCATAATTTCATTCTGTATTGTTCACTAATCTTGGTAATCATTGATTGATTGTCAGCTCTGATCAGTTATCTATGACCTCATTACTGCCTGTGTCTTATTGAAATCCTGTGTCTTCAGATTATGTACATTATGTTGTTTATTTCTTTGGTAATATTTCCTCTTTGGTAAAGCGAGCCTGGGTCATGCACCTCCAAGCCACTAGGCGGAGTGTGTATCGGTACCATATATAAACGGTAATGGAGGGCTAAAGTTTAAGCTGACTGTCACCATGGCATGGGCATCCTTTCAATGATGCAGAAAAGTGAAGTTATTTGCAGCAAGCAATCAGTTTTGGCAATGGAGAAAAAACACCATATTGAAAACACATGGGCTGCCTTTACTCTGAAAGACAAATAAAACACGATTAGAAAAGACAAATCAAATTAGCCCATATAAAATTAAGTTCTCCATTCGAACTACAATGGACAAAGAAATAAGGACATGGGATATAAAGGAGAATATGGATATATAACTAAAAGGATGCGATAAATCCTTCTTACCAGTGCTGCTCGTCCCTGCTGCCACACGTGTGACTGAAGGACACTGAGGAGTGCAGACTTAAATAAGGAGTGAGGAGGGAACTCAGGTGAACTTAATGGGGACAATCAGTGAGGGAGCCAACAGGTGAACAAAATAACTCATCCATGAGGAGTAAAGCGAAAGGAGTGAGGTAAAGGAAGTGGACTAGATGAGGAGAGGAAGTGGAAAAACTAAAGGGAATCTTCAGAACATAAACACTTCCTGAAATGTACTACCTCACATGACCTGATGGAGATCCAACTCGTTAAGTTTTATATTAGGACTTCAGCTCAGACCAAACCCACATATGCAAACACTGCCCATACACGCCTTTCATTGCTTTTACACATCAAGCAGCGCCACAAGTGTCTCAGTAGTCTTGTGCTGTCCAGTGTTCACTATGGCTATCCAGTGCTTCCACAGCATCCCTCTGGTTGTGCTGCTGATACTGGCCATAGCGGGGATTCTGCTCATGGTCCTTCCAGTTGAAGAAACGATGGAGACTCCTGAAAACATGGTAAAGCAGATGTTATTTAGAACCTGAGTGATGGTACTGTATTTAAGCAGATGTCCTTTAGAACCTGAGTGATGGTACTGTATTTAAGCAGATGTCCTTTAGAACCTGAGTGATGGTACTGAAGCAGATGTTCTTTAGAACCTGAGTGATGGTACTGTATTTAAAGCAGATGTTCTTTAGAACCTGAGTGATGGTACTGTATTTAAGCAGATGTTATTTAGAACCTGAGTGATGGTACTGTATTTAAGCAGATGCTCTTTAGAACCTGAGTGATGGTACTGTATTTAAAGCAGATGATCTTTAGAACCTGAGTGATGGTACTGAAGCAGATGTTCATTAGAACCTGAGTGATGGTACTGTATTTAAGCAGATGTTCCTTAGAACCTGAGTGCATGGTACTGTATTTAAAGCAGATGCTCTTTAGAACCTGAGTGATGGTACTGTATTTAAGCAGATGATCTTTAGAACCTGAGTGATGGTACTGCATTTAAGCAGATGTTATTTAGAACCTGAGTGATGATACTGTATTTAAAGCAGATGTTCTTTAGAACCTGAGTGATGGTACTGTATTTAAAGCAGATGTTCTTTAGAACCTGAGTGATGGTACTGTAAGCAGATGTTATTTAGAACCTGAGTGATGGTACTGTATTTAAGCAGATGCTCTTTAGAACCTGAGTGATGGTACTGTAGTTAAAGCAGATGTTCTTTAGAACCTGAGTGATGGTACTGTATTTAAAGCAGATGTTCTTTAGAACCTGAGTGATGGTACTGAAGCAGATGTTCTTTAGAACCTGAGTGATGGTACTGTATTTAAAGCAGATGTTCTTTAGAACCTGAGTGATGGTACTGTATTTAAGCAGATGTTATTTAGAACCTGAGTGATGGTACTGTATTTAAGCAGATGCTCTTTAGAACCTGAGTGATGGTACTGTATTTAAAGCAGATGATCTTTAGAACCTGAGTGATGGTACTGAAGCAGATGTTCATTAGAACCTGAGTGATGGTACTGTATTTAAGCAGATGTTCCTTAGAACCTGAGTGCATGGTACTGTATTTAAAGCAGATGCTCTTTAGAACCTGAGTGATGGTACTGTATTTAAGCAGATGATCTTTAGAACCTGAGTGATGGTACTGCATTTAAGCAGATGTTATTTAGAACCTGAGTGATGATACTGTATTTAAAGCAGATGTTCTTTAGAACCTGAGTGATGGTACTGTATTTAAAGCAGATGTTCTTTAGAACCTGAGTGATGGTACTGTAAGCAGATGTTATTTAGAACCTGAGTGATGGTACTGTATTTAAGCAGATGCTCTTTAGAACCTGAGTGATGGTACTGTAGTTAAAGCAGATGTTCTTTAGAACCTGAGTGATGGTACTGTATTTAAAGCAGATGTTCTTTAGAACCTGAGTGATGGTACTGTATTTAAAGCAGATGTTCTTTAGAACCTGAGTGATGGTACTGTATTTAAAGCAGATGTTCTTTAGAACCTGAGTGATGGTACTGTAAGCAGATGTTATTTAGAACCTGAGTGATGGTACTGTAAGCAGATGTTATTTAGAACCTGAGTGATGGTACTGTATTTAAAGCAGATGTTCTTTAGAACCTGAGTGATGGTACTGTATTTAAAGCAGATTTTCTTTAGAACCTGAGTGATGGTACTGTAAGCAGATGTTATTTAGAACCTGAGTGATGGTACTGTATTTAAAGCAGATGTTATTTAGAACCTGAGTGATGGTAAGCAGATGTTATTTAGAACCTGAGTGATGGTACAGTAAGCAGATGTTATTTAGAACCCAACTGATGGTACTGTATTTAAAGCAGATGTTATTTAGAACCTGAGTGATGGTACTGTATTTAAAGCAGATGTTCTTTAGAACCTGAGTGATAGTACTGTAAGCAGATGTTCTTTAGAACCTGAGTGCATGCTTCTGCCATTACACAATGGTTTCCTACATGTCCTATGTCTTTTAATGTGCCAGTTCAGCAGCTCCAAAATGTTTTCTTCTCCTAGATCTGAGCAGATATTTGTTATTAAATATGACTTGAATGACTGGTTTCTCTTCACTGTTAGGTGGGGAGATCACAGTCAAGCAAAAATGTGCTGTATGCATGTCCCTCATTGGGATAACTTGGAGGAGTGGAGAATATTTTATTTTAGACATTGGATATTTGAATGGATCACTTAACTGTGGGTAGCTTGGTATCATGAAATTAAACCAAATATTCTGAAAGAAAGAAAGAAAGAAAGAAAGAAAGAATGAAAGAAAGAAAGAAAGAAAGAAAGAAAGAAAGAAAGAAAGAAAGAAAGAAAGAAAGAAAGAAAGAGACAAACAATGTGAGGAAAAAAGTAGCTGTCATTCTCTCTGTTACATAAATCATAACCCCTCCCTTTTGTTAAACTTCAACACTTTGAAATAATTTTTGAATGGCCATATGAATGGATCTTCTTCTATGGTTTGAAGTTGTCAGCTTGAATTACATTATATTAAGAGAATCTGAAATCCTCTTCAATAGAATACACAAAAACCTAACCAGCATTGTTGGATGAGAAAGGTCAAATATACTGTACCTGCTGGACGAGTCTGGCAAGTCACACGTTTATTGTTTCAAGAGGGGACATGTTTGCAGTCAAATCTAAAATACATACAAGACTGTCAGTCAAGGGAACTCTTAAACAGTGTCAGCACAGCAAACAGGTGAACTCTTAAACAGTGTCAGCACAGCAAACAGGTGAACTCTTAAACAGTATCACCACAGCAAACAGGTGAACTCTTAAACAGTATCACCACAGCAAACAGGTGAACTCTTAAACAGTGTCACCACAGCAAATAGGTGAACTCTTAAACAGTGTCACCACAGCAAACAGGTGAACTCTTAAACAGTGTAACCACAGCAAACAGAGGAACTCTTAAACAGTGTCAGCACAGCAAACAGGTGAACTCTTAAACAGTGTCAGCACAGCAAACAGGTGAACTCTTAAACAGTGTCAGCACAGCAAACAGGTGAACTCTTAAACAGTGTCAGCACAGCAAACAGGTGAACTCTTAAACAGTGTCAGCACAGCAAACAGGTGAACTCTTAAACAGTGTCAGCACAGCAAACAGGTGAACTCTTAAACAGTGTCAGCACAGCAAACAGGTGAACTCTTAAACAGTGTCAGCACAGCAAACAGGTGAACTCTTAAACAGTGTCAGCACAGCAAACAGGTGAACTCTTAAACAGTGTCAGCACAGCAAACAGGTGAACTCTTAAATAGTATCACCACAGCAAACAGGTGAACTCTTAAACAGTGTCAGCACAGCAAACAGGTGAACTCTTAAACAGTGTCAGCACAGCAAACAGGGGAACTCTTAAACAGTGTCACCACAGCAAACAGGTGAACTCTTAAACAGTATCAGCACAGCAAACAGGTGAACTCTTAAACAGTGTCACCACAGCAAACAGGTGAACTCTTAAACAGTGTCACCACAGCAAACAGGTGAACTCTTAAACAGTATCACCACAGCAAACAGGTGAACTCTTAAACAGTGTCAGCACAGCAAACAGGGGAACTCTTAAACAGTGTCAGCACAGCAAACAGAGGAACTCTTAAACAGTGTCACCACAGAAAACAGGTGAACTCTTAAACAGTATCACCACAGCAAACAGAGGAACTCTTAAACAGTGTCACCACAGCAAACAGGTGAACTCTTAAACAGTGTCAGCACAGCAAACAGGTGAACTCTTAAACAGTATCACCACAGCAAACAGGTGAACTCTTAAACAGTGTCAGCACAGCAAACAGGGGAACTCTTAAACAGTATCAGCACAGCAAACAGGTGAACTCTTAAACAGTATCACCACAGCAAACAGGTGAACTCTTAAACAGTATCACCACAGCAAACAGGTGAACTCTTAAACAGTATCACCACAGCAAACAGGTGAACTCTTAAACAGTGTCAGCACAGCAAACAGGTGAACTCTTAAACAGTATCAGCACAGCAAACAGGTGAACTCTTAAACAGTATCAGCACAGCAAACAGGTGAACTCTTAAACAGTATCACCACAGCAAACAGGTGAACTCTTAAACAGTGTCAGCACAGCAAACAGGGGAACTCTTAAACAGTATCAGCACAGCAAACAGGTGAACTCTTAAACAGTGTCACCACAGCAAACAGGTGAACTCTTAAACAGTGTCACCACAGCAAACAGGTGAACTCTTAAACAGTGTCAGCACAGCAAACAGGTGAACTCTTAAACAGTGTCAGCACAGCAAACAGGTGAACTCTTAAACAGTGTCACCACAGCAAACAGAGGAACTCTTAAACAGTGTCAGCACAGCAAACAGAGGAACTCTTAAACAGTGTCACCACAGCAAACAGGTGAACTCTTAAACAGTGTCACCACAGCAAACAGAGGAACTCTTAAACAGTGTCACCACAGCAAACAGGTGAACTCTTAAACAGTGTCAGCACAGCAAACAGAGGAACTCTTAAACAGTGTCACCACAGCAAACAGAGGAACTCTTAAACAGTGTCACCACAGCAAACAGGGGAACTCTTAAACAGTGTCAGCACAGCAAACAGGTGAACTCTTAAACAGTGTCACCACAGCAAACAGAGGAACTCTTAAACAGTATCACCACAGCAAACAGAGGAACTCTTAAACAGTGTCAGCACAGCAAACAGAGGAACTCTTAAACAGTGTCAGCACAGCAAACAGAGGAACTCTTAAACAGTGTCACCACAGCAAACAGGTGAACTCTTAAACAGTGTCAGCACAGCAAACAGGTGAACTCTTAAACAGTGTCAGCACAGCAAACAGAGGAACTCTTAAACAGTGTCACCACAGCAAACAGGTGAACTCTTAAACAGTGTCACCACAGCAAACAGAGGAACTCTTAAACAGTGTCAGCACAGCAAACAGGTGAACTCTTAAACAGTGTCACCACAGCAAACAGGTGAACTCTTAAACAGTGTCACCACAGCAAACAGAGGAACTCTTAAACAGTGTCACCACAGCAAACAGAGGAACTCTTAAACAGTGTCACCACAGCAAACAGAGGAACTCTTAAACAGTGTCACCACAGCAAACAGGTGAACTCTTAAACAGTGTCAGCACAGCAAACAGGTGAACTCTTAAACAGTGTCAGCACAGCAAACAGAGGAACTCTTAAACAGTGTCACCACAGCAAACAGAGGAACTCTTAAACAGTGTCAGCACAGCAAACAGGTGAACTCTTAAACAGTGTCAGCACAGCAAACAGAGGAACTCTTAAACAGTGTCACCACAGCAAACAGAGGAACTCTTAAACAGTGTCACCACAGCAAACAGGTGAACTCTTAAACAGTGTCAGCACAGCAAACAGGTGAACTCTTAAACAGTGTCAGCACAGCAAACAGAGGAACTCTTAAACAGTGTCACCACAGCAAACAGAGGAACTCTTAAACAGTGTCACCACAGCAAACAGGTGAACTCTTAAACAGTGTCAGCACAGCAAACAGAGGAACTCTTAAACAGTGTCACCACAGCAAACAGAGGAACTCTTAAACAGTGTCACCACAGCAAACAGGTGAACTCTTAAACAGTGTCACCACAGCAAACAGAGGAACTCTTAAACAGTATCACCACAGCAAACAGGTGAACTCTTAAACAGTGTCACCACAGCAAACAGAGGAACTCTTAAACAGTGTCAGCACAGCAAACAGGTGAACTCTTAAACAGTGTCAGCACAGCAAACAGGTGAACTCTTAAACAGTGTCACCACAGCAAACAGAGGAACTCTTAAACAGTGTCAGCACAGCAAACAGGTGAACTCTTAAACAGTGTCACCACAGCAAACAGGTGAACTCTTAAACAGTGTCACCACAGCAAACAGAGGAACTCTTAAACAGTGTCAGCACAGCAAACAGGTGAACTCTTAAACAGTGTCACCACAGCAAACAGGTGAACTCTTAAACAGTGTCACCACAGCAAACAGAGGAACTCTTAAACAGTGTCACCACAGCAAACAGAGGAACTCTTAAACAGTGTCACCACAGCAAACAGAGGAACTCTTAAACAGTGTCACCACAGCAAACAGGTGAACTCTTAAACAGTGTCAGCACAGCAAACAGGTGAACTCTTAAACAGTGTCAGCACAGCAAACAGAGGAACTCTTAAACAGTGTCACCACAGCAAACAGAGGAACTCTTAAACAGTGTCAGCACAGCAAACAGGTGAACTCTTAAACAGTGTCAGCACAGCAAACAGAGGAACTCTTAAACAGTGTCACCACAGCAAACAGAGGAACTCTTAAACAGTGTCACCACAGCAAACAGGTGAACTCTTAAACAGTGTCAGCACAGCAAACAGGTGAACTCTTAAACAGTGTCAGCACAGCAAACAGAGGAACTCTTAAACAGTGTCACCACAGCAAACAGAGGAACTCTTAAACAGTGTCACCACAGCAAACAGGTGAACTCTTAAACAGTGTCAGCACAGCAAACAGAGGAACTCTTAAACAGTGTCACCACAGCAAACAGAGGAACTCTTAAACAGTGTCACCACAGCAAACAGGTGAACTCTTAAACAGTGTCACCACAGCAAACAGAGGAACTCTTAAACAGTATCACCACAGCAAACAGGTGAACTCTTAAACAGTGTCACCACAGCAAACAGAGGAACTCTTAAACAGTGTCAGCACAGCAAACAGGTGAACTCTTAAACAGTGTCAGCACAGCAAACAGGTGAACTCTTAAACAGTGTCACCACAGCAAACAGAGGAACTCTTAAACAGTGTCAGCACAGCAAACAGGTGAACTCTTAAACAGTGTCACCACAGCAAACAGGTGAACTCTTAAACAGTGTCACCACAGCAAACAGAGGAACTCTTAAACAGTGTCACCACAGCAAACAGAGGAACTCTTAAACAGTGTCAGCACAGCAAACAGGTGAACTCTTAAACAGTGTCAGCACAGCAAACAGGTGAACTCTTAAACAGTGTCACCACAGCAAACAGGGGAACTCTTAAACAGTGTCAGCACAGCAAACAGGTGAACTCTTAAACAGTGTCAGCACAGCAAACAGGTGAACTCTTAAACAGTGTCAGCACAGCAAACAGGTGAACTCTTAAACAGTGTCAGCACAGCAAACAGGTGAACTCTTAAACAGTGTCACCACAGCAAACAGGGGAACTCTTAAACAGTGTCAGCACAGCAAACAGGTGAACTCTTAAACAGTGTCAGCACAGCAAACAGGTGAACTCTTAAACAGTGTCACCACAGCAAACAGGTGAACTCTTAAACAGTGTCAGCACAGCAAACAGAGGAACTCTTAAACAGTGTCACCACAGCAAACAGGTGAACTCTTAAACAGTGTCAGCACAGCAAACAGGTGAACTCTTAAACAGTGTCAGCACAGCAAACAGGTGAACTCTTAAACAGTGTCACCACAGCAAACAGAAAAAGGCTGCAAAAGTGGACGATCAAGTGGATAAAAGTGCATCAATATTATGAGGGTTTAGAAGGCCAATAAATACCCATACCTTTTGTATTCAAACTACAAAAAGCTGATATTTTGTCAATATTCAATATCTGAATTTCGTTGTCTGTCTAACTGGTAGGGTTCGGGGGGGGGGGTCGATACAGCATAATATCACAATCTTTTTTGTGTCAATATATCGTATCGCATGGATACTAAGTATCAGTATAAAACAATATTTTATTATATAGTGTCAGGTGCATGGAACATTTAGAGTATGACCGTTTTTTATGTCAGTGTTGGTCAGTCTGTCTGCTTAACTATTCAATGGTAGGGAAACTCCAAGATACACTGCCTGTATGTAAATGAAGAAGATATGCCTCTCTTTGCCTCTGTGTCCCTGCACTTGTCTTGAATGTTTCTACTCTGTTTTTCAGTATGGCATCGTTGTGTTTTTCAGTATGGCATCGTTGTGTTTTTCAGTATGGCATCGTTGTGTTTTTCAGTATGACATCGTTGTGTTTTTCAGTATGACATCGTTGTGTTTTTCAGTATGACATCGTTGTGTTTTTCAGTATGACATCGTTGTGTTTTTCAGTATGACATCGTTGTGTTTTTCAGTATGGCATCGTTGTGTTTTTCAGTATGGCATCGTTGTGTTTTTCAGTATGGCATCGTTGTGTTTTTCAGTATGGCATCGTGGTGGATGCAGGCTCCTCCCGCACCTCCATGTACATCTACAAATGGCCGGCCGACAAACAAAATGGCACTGGCATCGTGACCCAGCATAGTGAGTGCCGTGTGAAAGGTAAGACTAAGCTGACATAATGCTAATAATATAATACTAATATAATATAAATGTAATTATAATAAAATAAATGACATAATGCTAATGTAAGACTAAGCTGACATAATGCTGCCTCATCCATCTTCAGATTTGGCCGGGCTTTTCAAGACCGATACCGGTACCTTTAGTCTGAAGTCACCGATAGCCAGTATTTGCGGTAACACTTGTTACCATGAACGGTATCCAAACCATTAACGCTTGTTAATGCCGAAATACAAACAAACCAAAAGACAACAATCTGTTGTTCAAACAGCTGGCCTCGAGCAGAACAGCTGCTCACTTCTGTCTCCAAATGACGCGAAATGTGTGATTTGAGACGGAAGTGCCTGGAATGAACTGCAGGAAAACATGAAGGGAAGGTCTGGTCAACACTGTTCATCTACTGACATCGTACGTCCACCTTTAAGTCAATACATATCTATCTGATGTCTAATAAAAGACTGTCGTAAGCTTTAATATTGTAGCGATCCAGGTAATCGCAGGTATTGTGGTGTTTCCGTGTTAGCTAGGAACTAATGTGTGTGGGTATGTTCCTAGGGGGAAGGGGGTATATGGGACCAGCGGCCGCGTGGCGGAAGCCAGTCTAGCTATGCGAGGGAGCTAGAGCGGGTGTCGTGTGTAGAGCTAGCAGAGAAGCTAGTTGCTAGGAGCTGAATGAGCCTGTGAATAAAGAACCCTGTACCAACTACAACTCTCTGTTCCTTGGCGAATAAGCGATTTGTTACATTGGTGTCAGCAAGTGAAGCGGTAACGCCTCTGATTCGGTCGAGAGGGGAGAGAGTGAGGAGGAACGGCAGAGGAAAAGTTGGAGATCAGACGGCTCGAGCGACCTAGCGGTAGCAGGCTAGCTGCGTGTGCTAGCTGCTAGGGGCGCCACGTGTGATGGTGCGCATAGAAGAACGCCTGTCGGTGGACGGGGAGGAGGGCCGCCTGAAGCAGGAGCTCAGCGCGGTACTTGCCGGCGTGGAGGCCCGCTTGATGCAGGAGATCAGAGGGCTGGTGGAGGCGATGCCTGACTGGGCAGAGGAGCTTATGAAGCTGCTACGAGAGGTTGCGCAGCGCGGAGAGAAGCGGACGGAGGAGCCGCAAAGAGAGTGTTGGACCTGTGGAGAACCGGGCCACGTGGCGAGGTGGTGCCGAAGCGGTCCCGGGAGACGGACCGGGTATGCGGAGCAAAGGTACTGGGGACAGCAGGGAGCCTGCTGGGCATGCGGTGCCTTGGGACACATAGCCAGAGAGTGTCAAGAAGCTGTCGGGGACTGGAGAACAGCGGGAGAGGAGGGACGTGCAGGCGGCGGACAGGTGAGACTTTGTTGGACGTGCCGTTCGCCTGAGCATTTAGCCAGAGACTGCACTGAGAGTGTGAACGCTGGAAGAGACACACAGCCGGGGGAGCAGCCTGAGCTACAAGCGGCGGAGCAGCGGCGTAGTGCAGAGCCGGTTATTCAGGGCAGGAGAGTGACGGTTGAGCCGGCCCAGGCTAGCTGCTCTGCATACCAGCCGGTAGAGGGGGACATCATCATCAGTGATGAGACAATCAGGATAATGGGGATCGTGCTGAACAGCCAGAGGGAAGCGAGAGACATCACCTGCAATGCTGTGGCAGTCGGGGAAGCGACACTCGAGTCTTCGGGTGAGCCTGGGGGGTTACCGCCGGGGGAACCGGTCCAGCCTAGCCGCTACACACCCCCCACGGTTGCACTGCAGAGAGCCGAGGTGGAGATCGACGCCGGTGGTGTTCGCCCTGCTGCCCTCAACACGCCGCCCCCTGGGGGAGCGGGACGGGAGGATGAGCGAGTGCAAGCGGTGGAGCCGACAGACGAGGACAGGCACATCACGCATGTCAACGGGGGTGAGTGGAGACGCAGACAGATGGAGGATGCGGATATCGGTCCGGTGTACGCGTGGGTAGCGGCCGGACGCCGCCCCCCTGTGGAGGAGATTCACCTGTGTTCCGGGGCCACGAGGGGACTGTGGAACATGTTTTCGGACCTGCATCTGGGTGGAGATTGGGTTTTGGAGAGAAAGGGGCACGGGAAAAGCGGGACCCAGTGGGTGGTACCCGGTTGCCTGCGAGAATTGGCACTGAAGGGGGTGCACGAGGGCCCATACGGTGATCGTGGGCCCGAAGAGACACTCAGCCTCATCCGTAGACATTTCTACTGGGGCAAACAAAAGGAGGACGTGCGGAGATACTGCAGTGCATGTGATGACTGTAGAGCACAGAAAAGGGGCTGAAAAGAGTCACCCTGGGAAGGACTAACCCCACTGGGGGTTGAGAGGGAGTAATGTACTTCAGGTGGGACAGAGGTTGAAAAAGGGGGGATGGAAATGGTGGTTGAAGTGAAGTGGGATAATGTGAGTAAGAAAAAAGGTTTAAATGAAGGTAAAAGAGAAAAGAAATAATGAAAATGTGGGGGTTATGTTTGGGTTGAAATGTGTGTAAAGAGAAAAGAGGGAATGTAAATGTTGGGGCTTGTGTTAATTGAAAATGTTGGTGAAAAGGGTGCTAATGGGAAGTAACTAAATGATGGTGGGAGTGAATGCAAAATTAAGTGGTGTTAAAGAAAAGGGCTATTGGAATGGGAATGTTAACTGAAATGTGGAGTGAATTTAAAGGAATGGGAAAAGAGGAAAGGAATGGAAAGAAATGCAAATGGTGGTGGTGGAACGAAAATTAAGAAGTGGTGAAATAAGAAGAGACAAATTGGGGGAATACAAAAAGTGTTGGTGTTGGTGTGTTTTGGTACAGGGGGGATATGTGTGGGTTGTGGGTGTCGCGTGGGAGCGACAATTAAAGTTGAGTGGGGGATATGTAGCGATCCAGGTAATCGCAGGTATTGTGGTGTTTCCGTGTTAGCTAGGAACTAATGTGTGTGGGTGTGTTCCTAGGGGGAAGGGGGTATATGGGACCAGCGGCCGCGTGGCGGAAGCCAGTCTAGCTATGCGAGGGAGCTAGAGCGGGTGTCGTGTGTAGAGCTAGCAGAGAAGCTAGTTGCTAGGAGCTGAATGAGCCTGTGAATAAAGAAGCCTGTACCAACTACAAGACAGGGAAGCCATTTTGTGTTGTGGGGAAGGTCAGGCTAAGGTCTTTCTGCCTGTCTTTGTGAAGGTGGAGGAATCTCCAGCTACGCGGGTGATCGTGGGGGCGCCGCACGAAGTCTGGAGGCTTGTCTGGACCAGGCTATGAAGGACATTCCCAAACCCAGGCACCATCTCACCCCGCTCTATCTGGGAGCCACTGCAGGCATGAGGCTGTTGAAGTCAGTATACAAGTTAACTGTAACCCCCCCAGTGTCTCATCTATTATGCATGGGTTAACCCATTGATACCCGATGCAACATTTGTGTGTGTATCCCTTTAAGACCGTGAACCGTCACGCGGTTCGCGGTCTTAAAGGGATACACACACAAATGAGGGATATACACGCAAATGCTGCATCAGGTATCAATGGGTTAAAATGGATCTCATAATGGGTTCGTTGATGTTGAAATATGATTGGATTCCTGCTTTGACTCTCTCTACTCTTTAACAGCAAAGTCAATGCCACAGAGTCACAGCAGATACTGAAGGAGGTGGGCCACAAGGTGCGCTCGTATCCTTTTCACTTCCGTGAGGCGGCCATCTTGAGCGGACAGGCGGAGGGGGCGTACGGCTGGGTCACAGTCAACTACTTAATGGAAAACTTGATTAAGGTGTGCACTAATTAATTAATTCATGATTAAGGTGATTAAGGTGTGCACTCATGGCTGGCTGTGCACACACACACACACACACACACACACACACACACACACACACACACACACACACGATGATGTCATGATGTCAATTATGTGTGGGCGAAGAAGAGCACAGTAGCAATAAATATCGAATAAGCGAATGAAAATTTGTCCAGTCAAATAAAATGGGAGAGAACAAATACCCAGTTGTTCAAATTACCCCAAAAATTACATTTTCTGTTTTTCAAACTCCACTGTATAGCAGCTCTGGAAATGACATCACATTGTCTACATTTAGGTCAGTTATCTATGGAAATATGACAAAAACACCACCACACGACAAAACAACAAAATGGGTCCAAAAAAGCAAGCTATACCTCACCATTAGCTTCTTTTTTTTAACCTGTTTTAGGGTGGATGTTTCCTCAAATTCTTATGTCTTGACTCCTGTGTTTTCTTTGGCACCCAGTATGGTTTTGTTGGACACTGGGTGACCCCTGACCGCGATGCAGTGGGTGCTTTGGATTTGGGTGGTGCCTCCACTCAGATTACCTTTGAGACGTCAGCGAAGGTGGAGGACACGTCCAATGCGATGGAGCTGAGGCTTTACGGACGGACCTACCGCCTCTACACCCAGAGCTTCTTGTGTTACGGCCAAGACCAGTTCCTCCGGAAACTGCTGGCTCACCTCATCAGGGTAACATGATCAGAGAATCAAGTCATATCATAACATGATCAGAGAATCAAATCATATCATAACATGATCAGAGAATCAAATCATATCATAACATGATCAGAGAATCAAATCATATCATAACATGATCAGAGAATACAGTCATATCATAACATGATCAGAGAATCAAATCATATCATAACATGATCAGAGAATCAAATCATATCATAACATGATCAGAGAATCAAATCATATCATAACATGATCAGAGAATCAAATCATATCATAACATGATCAGAGAATCAAATCATATCATAACATGATCAGAGAATACAGTCATATCATAACATGATCAGAGAATCAAGTCATATCATAACATGATCAGAGAATCAAGTCATATCATAACATGATCAGAGAATCAAATCATATCATAACATGATCAGAGAATCAAATCATATCATAACATGATCAGAGAATCAAATCATATCATAACATGATCAGAGAATCAAATCATATCATAACATGATCAGAGAATCAAATCATATCATAACATGATCAGAGAATCAAATCATATCATAACATGATCAGAGAATACAGTCATATCATAACATGATCAGAGAATCAAGTCATATCATAACATGATCAGAGAATCAAGTCATATCATAACATGATCAGAGAATCAAGTGATATCATATTGCTGTTGCCAGGAAAGCTCAGGTAGGCTGGCTCACCTCATCAGGGTAACAGGATCAGAGAATACAGTCACATCATATTGATGTACAACGATTTGAGGAATCCTTTATTTGAGAAAATCCAGTTGAAGAATCCCGATCTGTTTTGGTTGTCAGAAGGTCATCTGAAGGTCATATGTTGAGTTGGCTCTTTGATAAGGACATTTTTGTTTTAGCCAGATTTATAGAAAATGCCTGGCGACTAAGACAGGGAACATTGTACCCAGTATAACTGTATCTCTTGGAAGTGACTGTTTTGTTGCCTTTTCCTTTTTTGATTCTGTGCAAAGGAATATGACGATTTGTCGTGTGGCCATCCTGGCTATTGTAAATATTGTATAGTGTCTTGTAAGCCCATAAAGGTGCATGACACTCAAATAAAAAACATCATCAACATCATCATCAGTGGAACAAGCTATTAATATTCGGTTCTTATTCATATCAGTTCTTTGGCACAAATGGTGACGTGCGTTAATACAGCACGCACATGTATGTTTTCATAGAACACCAATGATTTATACAGGTTGAAAAACTCTCACCATCACGTCATATTTTGTTTTGTTTTTTGCCTCTTCTCAGACTCAAGGTGTTGGAGCCAAGGTGCTCCACCCCTGCTATCCATCAGACTTCAATGTCTCCATCAAGCTGGGGAGGGATGTGTTTGACTCTCCATGCACTGAGGCGTACAGACCAGCGCGGTTCGATCCCCAGCACTCTATAACAGTAGAGGGCACGGGAGATTACCACCAGTGCCTGGGCAATGTGACAGATATGTTTTCCTTCCACGAGTGCTATAATTACTCCCGTTGTTCTTTCAACGGATTCTGGCAACCCAATGTGACCGGGAGCTTCATGGTGAGGGCCTACAAACCCAGGGCCTACACCAGGGCCTACACCATGGCCTACACCAGGGCCTACCTGTATATTAGAACAAAGCAGGATATCCCCGGGTGATTGTCCTTGGTTTAACTCAAAGTCTTCTCTCCACAGGCGTTCTCAGGCTTCTACTACACTCATAGCTATCTGCAGCGTGCCACCGGTCTCACCATCACATCCCTCTCCCAAATGGAGGAGGCCAGCAGGACTGTGTGCGACATGACCCTCGCTGAGGTATCTGCTATAGATATAACTGTGTGCAACATGACCCTCGCTGAGGTAGCTGCTATAGATATGACTGTGTGCAACATGACCCTCGCTGAGGTATCTGCTATAGATATAACTGTGTGCAACATGACCCTCGCTGAGGTTGCTGCTATAGATATGACTGTGTGCAACATGACCCTCGCTGAGGTATCTGCTATAGATATGACTGTGTGCAACATGACCCTAGCTGAGGTATCTGCTATAGATATGACTGTGTGCAACATGACCCTCGCTGAGGTAGCTGCTATAGATATGACTGTGTGCAACATGACCCTCGCTGAGGTATCTGCTATAGATATAACTGTGTGCAACATGACCCTCGCTGAGGTTGCTGCTATAGATATGACTGTGTGCAACATGACCCTCGCTGAGGTATCTGCTATAGATATGACTGTGTGCAACATGACCCTCGCTGAGGTATCTGCTATAGATATGACTGTGTGCAACATGACCCTCGCTGAGGTTGCTGCTATAGATATGACTGTGTGCAACATGACCCTCGCTGAGGTAGCTGCTATAGATATGACTGTGTGCAACATGACCCTCGCTGAGGTTGCTGCTATAGATATAACTGTGTGCAACATGACCCTCACTGAGATAGCTGTTATAGATATGACTGTGTGCAACATGACCCTCGCTGAGGTATCTGCTATAGATATAACTGTGTGCAACATGACCCTCACTGAGTTAGCTGTTATAGATATGACTGTGTGCAACATGACCCTCGCTGAGGTATCTGCTATAGATATAACTGTGTGCAACATGACCCTCACTGAGTTAGCTGTTATAGATATGACTGTGTGCAACATGACCCTCGCTGAGGTATCTGCTATAGATATGACTGTGTGCAACATGACCCTCGCTGAGGTATCTGCTATAGATATGACTGTGTGCAACATGACCCTCGCTGAGGTAGCTGCTATAGATATGACTGTGTGCAACGTGACCCTCGCTGAGCTAGCTGCTATAGATATGACTGTGTGCAACATGACCCTCGCTGAGGTACTTGTAGCTGCTATAGATATGACTGTGTGCAACATGACCCTCACTGAGGTAGCTGCTATAGATATGACTGTGTGCAACAAGACCCTCGCTGAGGTAGCTGTTATAGATATGACTGTGTGCAACATGACCCTCGCTGAGGTTGCTGCTATAGATATGACTGTGTGCAACATGACCCTCGCTGAGGTAGCTGCTATAGATATGACTGTGTGCAACAAGACCCTCGCTGAGGTAGCTGTTATAGATATGACTGTGTGCAACATGACCCTCGCTGAGGTTGCTGCTATAGATATGACTGTGTGCAACATGACCCTCGCTGAGGTTGCTGCTATAGATATGACTGTGTGCAACATGACCCTCACTGAGGTAGCTGTTATAGATATGACTGTGTGCAACATGACCCTCGCTGAGGTAGCTGCTATAGATATGACTGTGTGCAACATGACCCTCGCTGAGGTAGCTGCTATAGATATGACTGTGTGCAACATGACCCTCGCTGAGGTAGCTGCTATAGATATAACTGTGTGCAACATGACCCTCGCTGAGGTAGCTGCTATAGATATGACTGTGTGCAACATGACCCTCACTGAGGTATCTGCTATAGATATGACTGTGTGCAACATGACCCTCGCTGAGGTAGCTGTTATAGATATGACTGTGTGCAACATGACCCTCGCTGAGGTATCTGCTATAGATATGACTGTGTGCAACATGACCCTCGCTGAGGTATCTGTTATAGATATGACTGTGTGCAACATGACCCTCGCTGAGGTAGCTGCTATACTGTAGATATGACTGTGTGCAACATGACCCTCGCTGAGGTATCTGCTATACTGTAGATATGACTGTGTGCAACATGACCCTCGCTGAGGTAGCTGCTATAGATATGACTGTGTGCAACATGACCCTCGCTGAGGTATCTGCTATACTGTAGATATGACTGTGTGCAACATGACCCTCGCTGAGGTATCTGCTATACTATAGATATGACTGTGTGCAACATGACCCTCACTGAGGTATCTGCTATACTGTAGATATGACTGTGTGCAACATGACCCTCGCTGAGGTATCTGTTATAGATATGACTGTGTGCAACATGACCCTCGCTGAGGTAGCTGCTATAGATATGACTGTGTGCAACATGACCCTCGCTGAGGTATCTGCTATACTGTAGATATGACTGTGTGCAACATGACCCTCGCTGAGGTATCTGCTATACTATAGATATGACTGTGTGCAACATGACCCTCACTGAGGTATCTGATATACTATAGATATGACTGTGTGCAACATGACCCTCGCTGAGGTATCTGCTATACTATAGATATGACTGTGTGCAACATGACCCTCACTGAGGTATCTGCTATACTATAGATATGACTGTGTGCAACATGACAGCTACGTTCGCTGAGGTAGCTGCTAGAATCAAACTCATGATGATCTCAGCAAGGTTCTAAATGATATTGACTCTTGATTTGACTTGACTTGCTGTTCCACATTTAGACTTGAGACTTGACTTGAGGCTTTTGCCTCAAGAATGAAGACATGGGACTCACACCTCTGCTTATGACAGCACTTTACTAACCCTGTTAATTAACGGTTAATTAAGCATTATTAAGCATTAACTAAGCATTAATTAACCTCTGACTATCACACAGATGCAGAAAAAGGCACCAGGCAAGGAGAAATACTTAATAACATACTGCGCCGTCTCCAACTTCATCCATGTTCTCTTGACGAAAGGCTACGGTTTTGATGAACACTCCTTCCCCCAGATCTCTTTTGAGAGGAAGGTGAGCAAATAGATTTGTTGACTGCCATCAATAGATGGTGTCTTCTTGACACATCACAATCTCCAAAATAATTGTGTAAAGCGATGTTGTCCCACAGCGCAAAACGTCTCACGACAACGTCTCTAGAATTGTCGAATCTCAACGTCCATTTGACAACAAATGTTGGTTAATTTGAAAACGTCACGCATATAAAACGGTAAGGTTAGGCAACTGAAACAACTTTGTTAAAGGGACACTTCACTGAAAAACAATGCTGATTTATTGTGCACATGATCTCACACATACAGTATCCAAAAACTGTCTGTCTGAGAACTGTCATTCATGCACAAATAAATGACATCGCTGGCATCAGCTTGAACTCAAATCAACTTTCAATAACTGCCAAACTAAACGAATGTCTGCTAAACTGTTTGCAGCAGACATTCCTCCATGCGAGACCCTGCAACAAACGAAACCAGCTGCTACTAACTACATCTAACATTAAGGTGACCAGATTTCTGAAATGAAAATCGGGGACATCTCCAGTTTGGCAGTCAATATAGGCCTGTCATTAAAATATCCAATATATATCAAATAAAAAAGTCAGACAATTCCGGTTTCATGTATTTTGACGATGAAACTGTTGTAGCTACTGTAACAAAGTATGGTGCAAGCCGACTGATACCAAGACTTACCAAGAAAAATTCATGTTGTGATTTGCTATGAAAAACTTTTGACATTTGGAGATTTCTGTAAGATTAGAATTTTTTGGTGATTGAGTGGCGAGCACTTCTGTTCTGGAAATTGCTCAGAAACCCCCTTATTGTCAATATACCTTGGAAGACCATACATCCCCTGAATGCCCTATAGGTCTCTAGTTTGTGGTTGTAAAGTTCCATGATATATAAGCATCTTCACTCCCACTGGAGCATCTGAAAGACAGTAATGTTAGCTGTAGATGAGGAGTAGAAAATCAGGGACATTTTCGGGGGACAGCTCCATGGGGACAGGTGACCAAAAACGGGGACTGTCCCTGAAAATCGGGGACGTCTGGTCACCTTAGGTACACGACAACCAAAGTCTGTTTAGCTTGAAGCCAGTAGTTATAAGGTCAAGCTTGTTGCCCGAGAGTATTTGCTTTATAGATTATTTGAGCATTAGGTAACTTAACCACTCAAATAGTCACATCAATGATGATAAGGTCATTTACAATGACAATGTTTACAGACATATGTCAACTCCTTTTATAAGCTCCAATACACTCTTTGTTTTTAGCCTATTGTTATTATTACTATTATTCTGCGCAATGACTGATGGGAAATCTTGCTTGGCAAATGGGTGAAGTGAACAACAGTTGTTCACTCCCGCCCGCTCCCGCCCACTCCCGCCCGCTCCCGCCCGCTCCCGCCCGGTCCCGCCCACTCCCGCCCGCTCCCGCTGACTTCTTTCCTGTCGTGGCCCAATCATGTTATGAATAGTGAAAATGACTCCCATCCCACGGGAATCTCACGGGAATTGGGGGAAAAATTAATGTCACCCTGCCTAAGTGACTTGCCGATCGGAACGCACCCCAAGTTGCCTTGACATCTATAGGGAGGAAATGGATGAGTTGCTCCATGCTATGCTGTGCTTTCAGGCTTTGCTGTGTGTTGCAGGTGGGAGGCTCGTCAGTGGGCTGGGCGTTGGGCTACATGCTGACGCTCAGCAGCATGCTGCCTGCAGAGAGCCTGGGCCTGGTGAAGGCTCTGCCCCCCGGGCCCTGGGCTGGCATCATCTTCATCTTCGTCCTCCTCCTCCTCATCGCCATGGGATACCTCCTGGCCATGTGCTGTCTAAAGAAGAGGTTTGATGGAGAGACCTTGGATTGAGGATAAGATATGCTTATCTGACCATACGATTCCATACGTGATGGGGTTTGTGTTTCGATACAACCAGGATGCGATGTGATAAATAAACGTAATGACGACAAAGTCTGACTGTGCAGAATTATGCTTCTTTCTGAGACACAAATGCAATGGCTTCGGCTTGCTAGAATATAAACAACAACAATTTAAATGGAAAAATGTCTTGAGCCAGTGAAATTGTGATGGTCAAGCTCTCAGTTGTGGCCGGGGAAAAGGGAGGTTTGGGTGCCCTGCTGGAACTGCTATCCACAACCAGCAGTTGAAGAAGAATTCATGGTCCAGTTCATCCTCCTATAGAACATCTAGCCTGGTCATCCTCCTATAGAACATCTAGCCTGGTCATCCTCCTATAGAACATCTAGCCTCGTCATCTGTCCTAAAACTTGACCACACGTGCAAATTTCCGAAAATCCAGGATGGCAGGGACAGCCCACCCTACTCTGCTCCTGCCACCCTGCATTTAGAAACCCCCACCCCTTTTTAGCCAATTGGCATGAACACACACACACACACACACACACACACACACACACACACACACTCTGAGTGCGACTATGGCGATGTGCTATATATGAATGCCACTGCTCAGTGTCTCCACATGCTGGACAGTGTGTATCATGGGGCTTTGAGGTTCATTACAAACTGTGGATCTCTTACTCATCATTGTGCATTGTATTCAAAAGTGAATTGGGCTGCTTTATGTACACGCCGCCTCAGTCATTGGTATGTCTTAATTTACAAAGCCATTCTTGGCAAAGTTCCTACCTACCTGTCGTCACTTTTAAGCTTCAAATGTGGGAATTACAATCTTCGTTCTCAGGACACTCTACAATTTTCTGTTCCCAAAGTCCGAACTGAATTGGAGAAGAAAGCTTTTAGGTTCTCTGCACCCACCGCATGGAACAGTCTGCAGTCTGATCTTAAACTTAAAGGAGAATTTCGTTTTTTTTTAACCTGGACCCATCTCCTGGCATTAATTATGATTTGACCACTCACCAAGTGATGTCCGCGGCGTTTCTGGCCGTCCTAGCGTTGTTTTGAGATCAATAGCGTCTAAGTCAGTTGTAAAATGGAGCTGATTTGGGGCCAAGTGTGAGCCTGTCTTTCCTGCATCTAAATAGCTATTTTTATTCCGTTTTCCGTTTTTGTGTGTGTGTGTGTGTGTGTGTGTGTGTGTGTGTGTGTGTGTGTGTGTGTGTGTGTGTGTGTGTGTGTGTGTGTGTGTTTGTGTGTGTGTGTGTGTGTGTGTGTGTGTGTGTGTGTGAAAGCGAAGTGAAAACTCTGAAGCACACAAATGTATTGTGCAATTTCTTGTTTGCCAATCCCCAAAATGAGGACTATTGAAACGATTATGTAACGCATCATATTAATACATCATCATTTTTGATCACAACAGATACAATGTACTGTAACCATCCAATGATCATTTCCATTCTTGCTGTTTGTTATGACAGTAGGCTACCAGCCCAACCAGAAGAAGATTAAAACCCACAACGTTTCATTCATTTAATTTTACATGCCTGTGTCTTTAATTACAAGCTGTGGTCACAATAAATATGTATTTAAAATGTTCCTCCTCACCATTACCAATTTTAAATGGACGAATCAATCTGTCATTCAGTCTTTTATTATGGTTTCAACTGTAACCAAGACTAGTGTTGTTTTTATTAGCTTTCAGATTATCATATCAATTTGACTCACTTTTCTTTTTAAATTAGCATCCGATCATTAATTTGACTCCCTCAGCTCTGCTAAGACAATAGTCTTGCTACATTCTTAACTTCCACAGCAAGAGATCATTCATTTAGCTTGAAGTTAGCTAACTTTCCAGTTCCATGGGCAACACGACCTGCCAACTGGGAAAAGCCATTCACATAAACCTCTTACACCTGAGTTGTTGACACAAACAGCCAAATGATCAGTAAGAGGCACAATAATACTCTATTTACAAAAGCATTGTCAGTTTGTTTATGCTTGATTTTGAATTCATAAACACATGAATTTGGATCTAACTGTTCCAATGTCTTCTCCATTCACTTCCAAGTTATAGCAGCGCGATTCCATTCTTCGCTTATTCTGATGTGACACAAAGCAGCATTTACTACAAGAATATAAGAAAAATAAGTGTTCAAAGTTATTGCATTGCATTGTTTGTGAAATTTTAGCTCATTTGAATATCTTATTTGCAAAAAAAAGTATATTGTATGATCAATAGTATTCACATACAGTATCGTGGACTCAACCCTTTTGAACCAGTAGAAGGTGCTATACTCTGCTTTACACACTGCTTGGAGTTTACTGACTGTTCTCAAGTCCTCACAGATTCCAACATCGATTCACTGCTGTCCATATTTTCCTGCACAGAATGTGACAACTCCTCCTTTAGCAAACAGTTGAATGTTTTGTTGGCAAAATGTGTTTCTTTCCAAAGACCTTGAATCCTATCAGACTGAGAGGACATCTTGTCATCTCTCGTCATTCTCGGTTTAGGGGTCCTTCATGTGAATTTTTTTTGAGAACACCGATGGAGTTTGTACCGAACTGTAGATGACACTGCAGCCTGAAGTGTGTGTGTGTGTGTGTGTGTGTGTGTGTGTGTGTGTGTGTGTGTGTGTGTGTGTGTGTGTGTGTGTGTGTGTGTGTGTGTGTGTGTGTGTGTGTGTGTGTGTGTGTGTGTGTGTGTGTGGGATGGGTGTGGGGGGTGTGATTGCCTGAACAGAGCATGGGGGGCCACACAAATGGCCGTGAGGTGAAGAGGTCACCAACATGATTCTGAAACGCACAAATAAATCAGAAGTGTCCAGCAGGCCCAGCAGTCCAGCCAGTCACCTGATGTTTCCTCTCCAAACACTCGCTCCTGCCCCTCCCCCCACAGCTGCTACACTGTAAAAAATGTTGGCCCTCAACAGCTCTCTGAGCTTGTGTCCAGCTATTTGTGTTAAAACAAGTGCTAGAAATCCGCCCATGGCTATAGAAGCTATTAGCGAACTTCACTGAAACAAGTGACGATATGTTGAGATCATAGAATTTGTTGAGTTGTAGCATTAATCAAAAATGAACTGAAAACGTAAAATTCCCCCAACAATGGATATAACCATTCTCCAAGCATGGTAAGATTCAATATTCTTTCAAATTAAAGTTGTAGAGAAGGGAGCTTTGAATGGCTCCCTTGTCCATTTTGCTGAACTTGCCAGTTTGAACTATTGTTTATGAAACAAAATTGCATCAGTTGCAAGGAAGCATGGAAATCTGACTAACTCACTCAAACAGTTCAGCTGTGCCCAACTTTTGTCCAGCTGAACAGCTTCATGATTGTCTTCACATCAGCCCAGTTTCCCTGGTTGTGCAGCTAATGATGTCTTGTTGATTGTGTTGTGTACAGTATGTACAGTGTGTGGTGTACAGTGTGTGGTGTACAGTGTGGTGTAAAGTGTGGTGCAGAGTGTGGTACACAATAAAGGCAAATTGCAGGTCTCTATGTTCATCAAAGTAATATTATGACTGAACACAAGATGGAATGGCTTGTTAGAATGGGCATTATTTTTTATAAATTTTTTTACAGTGTAGCGCAGGCTCTAAGGACTTCCACAGGCTGCTCCTGCATACTGGAGACCCGGGGCACCCAAAGGGCATTCACACCTTGTTAAGTTTTACAACTGGTGCATTTGTCGGTCCCAGCCTTCTATTGCCCCTGTGACTCAAGCCCTGCTTTGATGACCTTCTCTGTGGACTGAGGTGATGGAGACGTTTAGGCTGAGGACCTTCTCCGTGGACTGAGGTGATGGAGACGTTTAGGCTGAGGACCTTCTCTGTGGACTGAGGTGATGGAGACATTTAGGTTGAGGACCTTCTCTGTGGACTGAGCTGATGGAGACATTTAGGCTGAGGACCTTCTCCGTGGACTGAGGTGATGAGACGTTTAGGCTGAGGACCTTCTCCGTGGACTGAGGTGATGGAGACGTTTAGGCTGAGGACCTTCTCCGTGGACTGAGCTGATGGAGACGTTTAGGGTGAAGATCTTCTCTGATGAATGTGAATGCAGCACACCTCGGGGTGCATATGGTCAGAGAGACTTTATCTCCTCAGAGACAATTAAGGGCAAATGTGGCATTCGTTCAATTACAATCAACTTGATGGGTGGAGTGATTTAGAACGTGTCTGCTCTGAGATTGTGAATTAAGCTCGAAACGCAACACGTGCGGCTATTATAATGTCAAACCTGAGACCTCCAGAGTTGGCTTTACACCGTGCATGACTTCAGCCTGCTAATCCATCTTATTTCAGGCTGGTGTTTAAAGTGACGGTTTCTCCCCGTGCGCGTTCTTCGGAGTTCCTGGGACGCGGCCGCGGTCGCAGCTTGCACGGATTGCTTCACTTTTGTTTGGAAGGAATTCTTCGCCCCTTTTTACCTGCAGCCCCGCTGTAAACTGCATGAAGGAATGCCTATTGAAGTGATTAAAGGAGCAGAAAGCAGGTGATATTTAAGAGTGGGGGCGGCGGGGTATCTGGTATGTGAAGACGGACTTCTTGAAACGGAGAGAGGGGCCAGGGAGTGAAATCCCAGCCGTGTTCCGAGGTGAAAGTCTCTCTAATCCTGCAGCAGCACAGTGCCATCCTTTTACCTGTGTCAGCCACTCATCACTCACACGTACTGCAGCAGGAATGGGATCCCCGCCCTTTGAGAGGATTCGGAGGTGATCCCGACAAGGATCAGGTTCCCCCCCCTCCCTCTCCACCAGGGAGAATTCCTGCCGCGGACGGGAAAGAACTATAATATACTATAATTGTGGTAATTGTTTTGTGCAGAGGAGGGTAAGGAGGAAGCTGGGAGGCACCTGAAACAGTGTTGTACCCACCTTTCCCCAATATGAACGACGTTTCTTGTCGGCTCTGAATGCCGGATTAAATCCCTTTGAGCAAAGCCACTTTGTAGGGGATGAATGAGGAAATAAAGGCAGCTATTGTGTCGGCCATGGATTTCTCCCCCAGGGCCTCACAGCCTCCGCTGGCCTCCCCGGCCCACCTCACACACTCTCTCAACCCTGAACCAGCAATTAGAAGGTCCAATCAGACCCGGCCCACCTCATACACTCTCTCAACCCTGAACCAGCAATTAGACGGCCCAATCAGACCCGGCCCACCTCACACACTCTCTCAACCCTGAACCAGCAGTTACTTATGGCCCATTTCCACCGCTGGTATCAGCGCGGCCCCGTCCAGCTCGTCTCGCTTTTTTGTCTCATTCCACCGATCGAAAACGTGGACAGCCCGGGTTGAGTCGGGGTTGAGTCGTGCTGCTTTTGGTCCCTGCTTTGTTGAGGTTCCAGCGCTGTGGACCCGGTACCATACCGTGACGTGAAAACACTGCAGATGACTGATTGGTCAGGCAGAATCGTGTTTACTGTCTACTGTCAATGGATACCAGTTTAGTGGGGCTTACGCTCTCTTCTGTTATTTCT
>NC_139631.1:53041082-53096082 GCF_964638095.1 Poromitra crassiceps | reverse complement strand
GTCCTGCTTCATCCCCCTGCTCACTCCTCTGTCTGCAGAGCTCTAGTCCTGCTTCATCCCCCTGTTCACTCCTCTGTCTGCAGAGCTCTAGTCCTGCTTCATCCCCCTGCTCTCTCCTCTGTCTGCAGAGCCCTAGTCCTGCTTCATCCCCCTGCTCACTCCTCTGTCTGCAGAGCTCTAGTCCTGCTTCATCCCCCCTGCTCTCTCCTCTGTCTGCAGAGCTCTAGTCCTGCTTTACCCCCCTGCTCTCTCCTCTGTCTGCAGAGCTCTAGTCCTGCTTCACCCCCCTGTTCACTCCTCTGTCTGCAGAGCTCTAGTCCTGCTTCATCCCCCTGCTCTCTCCTCTGTCTGCAGAGCCCTAGTCCTGCTTCATCCCCCTGCTCACTCCTCTGTGTGCAGAGCTCTAGTCCTGCTTCATCCCCCTGCTCTCTCCTCTGTCTGCAGAGCTCTAGTCCTGCTTCACCCCCCCCTGCTCACTCCTCTGTCTGCAGAGCTCTAGTCCTGCTTCACCCCCCTGCTCACTCCTCTGTCTGCAGAGCTCTAGTCCTGCTTCACCCCCCTGCTCACTCCTCTGTCTGCAGAGCCCTAGTCCTGTGATGATAATGCCTGCCCCCCATTTCTTTATGCAATATGCACTTGTAGCCCCACACTGCTATAAAGATATTTGAGCCGCGCTGGTGTTTACTTTCCACTTAACCAAACCAGATGAAAGAGTTCTCTGTGAGCAGGACTAAAGATAGAGACGCCACTTCAGCCAAAGGAGAGGTGATATCTGAAAGCACTAATACCAATAGAGATCGTTCAGTGACTCTGAACCCATCAATGCCATGTCCTTCTGTCTTTCCAACATGTCCTTCTGTCTTTCCAACATGTCCTTCTGCCTTTCCAACATGTCCTTCTGTCTTTCCAACATGTCCTTCTGTCTTTCCAACATGTTCTTCTGCCTTTCCTACATGTCCTTCTGTCTTTCCAACATGTCCTTCTGTCTTTCCAACATGTCCTTCTGTCTTTCCAACATGTCCTTCTGTCTTTCCAACATGTTCTTCTGCCTTTCCAACATGTCCTTCTGTCTTTCCAACATGTCCTGCCTTTCCAACATGTCCTGCCTTTCCAACATGTCCTTCTGCCTTTCCAACATGTCCTTCTGTCTTTCCAACATGTCCTTCTGTCTTTCCAACATGTTCTTCTGCCTTTCCTACATGTCCTTCTGTCTTTCCAACATGTCCTTCTGTCTTTCCAACATGTCCTTCTGTCTTTCCAACATGTCCTTCTGTCTTTCCAACATGTTCTTCTGCCTTTCCAACATGTCCTTCTGTCTTTCCAACATGTCCTGCCTTTCCAACATGTCCTGCCTTTCCAACATGTCCTTCTGTCTTTCCAACATGTCCTTCTGCCTTTCCAACATGTACTGCCTTTCCAACATGTCCTGCCTTTCCAACATGTCCTTCTGTCTTTCCAACATGTCCTTCTGTCTTTCGAACATGTCCTTCTGTCTTTCCTACATGTCCTTCAGCCTTTCCAACATGTCCTTCTGTCTTTCCAACATGTCCTTCTGTCTTTCCAACATGTCCTTCTGCCTTTCCTAGATGTCCTTCTGTCTTTCCAACATGTCCTTCTGCCTTTCCAACATGTCCTTCTGCCTTTCCTACATGTCCTTCTGTCTTTCCAACATGTCCTTCTGTCTTTCCTAGATGTCCTTCTGTCTTTCCAACATGTCCTTCTGTCTTTCCAACATGTCCTGCCTTTCCAACATGTCCTGTCTTTCCAACATGTCCTCCTGTCTTTCCAACATGTCCTTCTGCCTTTCCAACATGTCCTGCCTTTCCAACATGTCCTTCTGTCTTTCCAACATGTCCTTCTGTCTTTCGAACATGTCCTTCTGTCTTTCCTACATGTCCTTCAGCCTTTCCAACATGTCCTTCTGTCTTTCCAACATGTCCTTCTGTCTTTCCAACATGTCCTTCAGCCTTTCCAACATGTCCATCTGTCTTTCCAACATGTCCTTCTGCCTTTCCAACATGTCCATCTGTCTTGATGTCCTTCTGCCTTTCCAACATGTCCTTCTGTCTTTCCAACATGTCCTTCTGTCTTTCCTACATGTCCTTCAGCCTTTCCAACATGTCCATCTGTCTTTCCAACATGTCCTTCTGTCTTTCCAACATGTCCATCTGTCTTTCCTACATGTCCTTCTGCCTTTCCAACATGTCCTTCTGTCTTTCCAACATGTCCTTCTGCCTTTCCAACATGTCCTTCTGCCTTTCCTACATGTCCTTCTGTCTTTCCAACATGTCCTTCTGTCTTTCCTAGATGTCCTTCGGTCTTTCCAACATGTCCTTCTGTCTTTCCAACATGTCCTGCCTTTCCAACATGTCCTGTCTTTCCAACATGTCCTCCTGTCTTTCCAACATGTCCTCCTGTCTTTCCAACATGTCCTTCTGCCTTTGCTACATGTCCTCCTGTCTTTCCAACATGTCCTTCTGTCTTTCCAACATGTCCTCCTGTCTTTCCAACATGTCCTCCTGCCTTTCCTACATGTCCTCCTGCCTTTCCAACATGTCCTTCTGCCTTTCCAACATGTCCTTCTGTCTTTCGAACATGTCCTTCTGTCTTTCCAACATGTCCTTCTGTCTTTCCAACATGTCCTCCTGTCTTTCCAACATGTCCTTCTGTCTTTCCAACATGTCCTTCTGCCTTTCCAACATGTCCTGCCTTTCCTACATGTCCTCCTGCCTTTCCAACATGTCCTTCTGCCTTTCCAAGTCACTTGTGTGTGTGGCGGGTGGAGAGTCCTGTAGTGACTTGCTTAGGGAGGGGGGGGCTTTGCAGGTGAGCAGAAACAGGAGATGCACTTGTGGGTTTCTTCTTTTTTCTCCTTTTTGAAGAGTTTAAGTGCTGTCTTTGAAAGTGTCCTGTTACGCTGCTCCCTTCATGACCATCTGACCGCCCCTCCCTCCCTCCCCCTGTCCCTCTCTCCCCAGTCCCTCCCTCCCTCCCCCTGTCCCTCCCTCCCCCTGTCCCTCTCTCCCCAGTCCCTCCCTCCCTCCCCCTGTCCCTCTCTCCCCAGTCCCTCCCTCCCTCCCCCTGTCCCTCCCTCCCCCTGTCCCTCTCTCCCCAGTCCCTCCCTCCCTCCCCCTGTCCCTCTCTCCCCAGTCCCTCCCTCCCTCCCCAGTCCCTCCCTCCCTCCCTCCCCCTGTCCCTCTCTCCCCAGGTAAGCCACTGAGGCACATTCTCATTTCTTATTTTTACCCCTACTACTCGTTTTTGAGTGTCCCTCAGAACCAACTTATAAAGGGTAGGCCCTACCCTTTATAAGTATAAGATCTACCATTTATAAGTATAAGATCTACCCTTTATAAGTATAAGATCTACCCTTTATAAGTATAAGATCTACCCTTTATTTATAAGTAGAAGATTTCAACCCCTACCCGGTAGGAGTAGAAGTTGCCTGATCCTTTAGCAGGAGCAGCAGCTTCCTCCTGGTCCCTGTGAAATCATACTTATCATTCTCACGGGACCCCGCATGTGAAGCGATGAGGAAAAGCCTTTCATCAGAGCCTGCACTCCCTCCACAACAACTGAGTCCTGGAAGCCGGACTGACATACCAGGCGTGTTGTTGTGTCACCGGCTGGTTTGGGTGTCACGTCGCCCAGACACCAAGTTGTAGGGCACCACTTGTCTTGGCCGGCGGTTGCAGTGGGGGGGAATGGAGGGGAAAGGGGGGGGGGGGGGGGGCGACAGAAAATAGAAAATGGAAAATTCCTTTGTGAAGTGCAGTCGCTGGTGATCAGGTGTGAACTGCAGAGCAGGAGATCAGAGCAGGAAGGGGTGGAGGGAGGGAGCAGACAGCTGCTGCAGCCCCACATCGAGCCCCTTCCACACCAGCTGGGACCGGGGGCCCAGCGGCTCGCTGGCTACTGCCGGCTGGCCCGGGACCGGAGCTCGCTCTCACCAGACCGGCCCGCGCCACTGTGCTGGGGGAGGAGACCACTGTGCTGGGGGAGGAGACCACTGTGCTGGGGGAGGAGACCACTGTGCTGGGGGAGGAGGGGGCGGACGAGGGGAGGAGGACAAAAAGATGGAAAAATGCTAGGTGGCGGAATCAGAACAATTCACATCCCCTCACAAACATCCCCACTGCTTCACATTTTAGGAATTTGCATGTACATGCTGTATCATGCATCGTGTCCTCTCACATGTTTGTATCATGCATCATGTCCTCTCACATGTTTGTATCATGCATCATGTCCTCTCACATGTTTGTATCATGCATCATGTCCTCTCACATGTTTGTATCATGCATTGTGTCATCTCACATGTTTGTATCATGCATCGTGTCCTCTCACATGTTTGTATCATGCATCGTGTCCTCTCACATGTTTGTATCATGCATTGTGTCCTCTCACATGTTTGTATCATGCATCGTGTCCTCTCACATGTTTTTATCATGCATCGTGTCCTCTCACATGTTTGTATCATGCATCATGTCCTCTCACATGTTTTTATCATGCATCGTGTCCTCTCACATGTTTGTATCATGCATTGTGTCCTCTCACATGTTTGTATCATGCATCATGTCCTCTCACATGTTTGTATCATGCATCATGTCATATCACATGTTTGTATCATGCATTGTGTCATCTCACATGTTTGTATCATGAATCATCGTGTCCTCTCACATGTTTTTATCATGCATCATGTCCTCTCACATGTTTGTATCATGCATCGTGTTCTCTCACATGTTTGTATCATGCATCATGTCCTCTCACATGTTTGTATCATGCATTGTGTCATCTCACATGTTTGTATCATGCATCGTGTTCTCTCACATGTTTGTATCATGCATCATGTCCTCTCACATGTTTGTATCATGCATCATGTCCTCTCACATGTTTGTATCATGCATCATGTCCTCTCACATGTTTGTATCATGCATCATGTCCTCTCACATGTTTGTATCATGCATCATGTCCTCTCACATGTTTGTATCATGCATCGTGTTCTCTCACATGTTTGTATCATGCATTGTGTCCTCTCACATGTTTGTATCATGCATCATGTCATCTCACATGTTTGTATCATGCATCGTGTCATCTCACATGTTTGTATCATGCATCATGTCCTCTCACATGTTTGTATCATGCATCATGTCCTCTCACATGTTTGTATCATGCATCATGTCCTCTCACATGTTTGTATCATGCATCATGTCCTCTCACATGTTTGTATCATGCATCATGTCCTCTCACATGTTTGTATCATGCATTGTGTCATCTCACATGTTTGTATCATGCATTGTGTCCTCTCACATGTTTGTATCATGCATCATGTCCTCTCACATGTTTGTATCATGCATCATTGTGTCATCTCACATGTTTGTATCATGCATCATGTCCTCTCACATGTTTGTATCATGCATCATGTCCTCTCACATGTTTGTATCATGCATCATTGTGTCATCTCACATGTTTGTATCATGCATCGTGTCATCTCACATGTTTGTATCATGCATCATGTCCTCTCACATGTTTGTATCATGAATCATCGTGTCATATCACATGTTTGTATCATGCATCGTGTCCTCTCACATGTTTGTATCATGCATCGTGTCCTCTCACATGTTTGTATCATGCATCATGTCCTCTCACATGTTTGTATCATGCATCATGTCCTCTCACATGTTTGTATCATGCATCATGTCCTCTCACATGTTTGTATCATGCATCATGTCCTCTCACATGTTTGTATCATGCATCATGTTCTCTCACATGTTTGTATCATGCATCGTGTCCTCTCACATGTTTGTATCATGCATCATGTCCTCTCACATGTTTGTATCATGCATCATGTCCTCTCACATGTTTGTATCATGCATCATGTCCTCTCACATGTTTGTATCATGCATCATGTCCTCTCACATGTTTGTATCATGCATTGTGTCATCTCACATGTTTGTATCATGCATCGTGTCCTCTCACATGTTTGTATCATGCATCGTGTCCTCTCACATGTTTGTATCATGCATTGTGTCCTCTCACATGTTTGTATCATGCATCGTGTCCTCTCACATGTTTTTATCATGCATCGTGTCCTCTCACATGTTTGTATCATGCATCATGTCCTCTCACATGTTTTTATCATGCATCGTGTCCTCTCACATGTTTGTATCATGCATTGTGTCCTCTCACATGTTTGTATCATGCATCATGTCCTCTCACATGTTTGTATCATGCATCATGTCATATCACATGTTTGTATCATGCATTGTGTCATCTCACATGTTTGTATCATGAATCATCGTGTCCTCTCACATGTTTGTATCATGCATCATGTCCTCTCACATGTTTGTATCATGCATCGTGTTCTCTCACATGTTTGTATCATGCATCATGTCCTCTCACATGTTTGTATCATGCATTGTGTCATCTCACATGTTTGTATCATGCATCGTGTTCTCTCACATGTTTGTATCATGCATCATGTCCTCTCACATGTTTGTATCATGCATCATGTCCTCTCACATGTTTGTATCATGCATCATGTCCTCTCACATGTTTGTATCATGCATCATGTCCTCTCACATGTTTGTATCATGCATCATGTCCTCTCACATGTTTGTATCATGCATCGTGTTCTCTCACATGTTTGTATCATGCATTGTGTCCTCTCACATGTTTGTATCATGCATCATGTCATCTCACATGTTTGTATCATGCATCGTGTCATCTCACATGTTTGTATCATGCATCATGTCCTCTCACATGTTTGTATCATGCATCATGTCCTCTCACATGTTTGTATCATGCATCATGTCCTCTCACATGTTTGTATCATGCATCATGTCCTCTCACATGTTTGTATCATGCATCATGTCCTCTCACATGTTTGTATCATGCATTGTGTCATCTCACATGTTTGTATCATGCATTGTGTCCTCTCACATGTTTGTATCATGCATCATGTCCTCTCACATGTTTGTATCATGCATCATTGTGTCATCTCACATGTTTGTATCATGCATCATGTCCTCTCACATGTTTGTATCATGCATCATGTCCTCTCACATGTTTGTATCATGCATCATTGTGTCATCTCACATGTTTGTATCATGCATCGTGTCATCTCACATGTTTGTATCATGCATCATGTCCTCTCACATGTTTGTATCATGAATCATCGTGTCATATCACATGTTTGTATCATGCATCGTGTCCTCTCACATGTTTGTATCATGCATCGTGTCCTCTCACATGTTTGTATCATGCATCGTGTCCTCTCACATGTTTGTATCATGCATCATGTCCTCTCACATGTTTGTATCATGCATCATGTCCTCTCACATGTTTGTATCATGCATCATGTCCTCTCACATGTTTGTATCATGCATCATGTTCTCTCACATGTTTGTATCATGCATCGTGTCCTCTCACATGTTTGTATCATGCATCATGTCCTCTCACATGTTTGTATCATGCATCATGTCATCTCACATGTTTGTATCATGCATCGTGTCCTCTCACATGTTTGTATCATGCATTGTGTCCTCTCACATGTTTGTATCATGCATCGTGTCCTCTCACATGTTTGTATCATGCATCGTGTCATCTCATGTTTGCCACATTCTCCAATTATTTCAAATTTTTGTACTAACATTTACACTCGATACAGTGCAGCATATATGTGCAGCATATATGTATGTATATATGTACTGTATATATATAAAATGGGAAATGGCCTTCATTTATATAGCGCTTTTATACAAAGCGCTTTACAGTCAGTAGATACATTCACCCATTCACACACAGATGGCGGCAGGTTACCACGCAGGGTGCTGGCACACCAACGGGAGCAATTTGGGGTTCAGTGCCTTGCCCAAGGACACTCGGCCATGCAGACTGGAGGAGCCGGGAATCCAACCACCGACCTCTTTTATCCAAAGCGAATAGTTGACGACCCGCTCTACCTCATATATATATATATATATATATATATATATATATATATATATATATATATATATATATATATATATATATATATATATATATATATATGTATGTATATATATGCAATGTGCAATGTATATATATATATATATATATATATATATATATATATATATATATATATATATATATATATATATATATATATATATATATATATATATATATATACATTGCACATTGCATATATATACATATATATATATATATATATATATATATATATATATATATATATATATATATACTGTATAGTAAAGGTGTGGTGATCGGGGTGGATGGAGGGCGTAAACACTTTCCATGATCACCGGAGGGCTGTGTTCAATCCCCACTGTGTCCATTGTCCAAAGTCTACATTTCAACCATAAGTCACATTTAACATTTTTGTTATTTGAGCCTAACCCAAACCATGAGCTGAGCACAGTGCTTAAACAACAACCAGGTGTTTTACTTGCCCAAACATAAGTTGTTATAGTTGGTTTATTTGCATCTAATGTCAGAAAGGCAAAGTATTGACTTCACTGTTTTCCCAGCTCCAGCTCCAGAGGTGCTGTTCTGTGAACACGATTGTCTCTGAAGAATTCCTGGGGGTCTGAGCGTGTTTTGACTGCGAGGCCCAGTGACATCAGCGACATATGTCTGTGCTCTTGCCGTCAACTGATGACAGAATAAATCTTACAAATGGCTAAATGAGTCCTTGAAATCCCAAACCGGTCAAATGTAATGGCCTGATGTGTCCTCTGGGAGCAGGAGGTCACATGTTTTTGGATCCATAACTAATTTCTAATAAATGGCCATTTTCCCAATGCCAGTGTCCAGAGGTCAAATTGTTTGCATGCTGTTTTCTTCTCTTGCTACAGACTCTCTCGCTACAAACAATGCAGAAAGACTCAAAACAATGTCATCTTTGTGTTTGGCGTCAGAAGAGTTGGATCACGCTGGGCTCATTTTATGGTTATTTTTGTAATCTAAAGATCGGTCCTCAAAGAGAGTTTGTTAAAACGTCACCAGACTTTCAACTGTTCCTTTACATCCGAGAGAGCGATAACATTGCAAGCAGCCAAGGTATCACTGTTGAGTGAGTCCAAGCATATTATTCATGGGAATTGTGGCTATACGTAAGGAACCAGTGTGTTTGGGCAAAGTATTTGTTTGAGGCCCTAGTAGCCAAGTAGCTGTGTTGAGTGTTTATAACTGGCTACAGAGAGACTGTAAGTAGCCAGGTAGCTGTGTTCATAACTGGCTACAGAGAGACTGTAAGTAGTCAGATAGCTGTGTTCATAACTGGCTACAGATAGACTGTAAGTAGCCAGGTAGCTGTGTTCATAACTGGCTACAGATAGACTGTAAGTAGCCAGGTAGCTGTGTTCATAACTGGCTACAGAGAGACTGTAAGTAGCCAGGTAGCTGTGTTCATAACTGTCTACAGAGAGACTGTAAGTAGCCAGGTACCTGTGTTCATAACTGGCTACAGAGAGACTGTAAGTAGCCAGGTAGCTGTGTTCATAACTGGCTACAGAGAGACTGTAAGTAGCCAGGTAGCTGTGTTCATAGCTGGCTACAGAGAGACTGTAAGTAGCCAGGTAGCTGTGTTCACAACTGGCTAGAGAGAGACTGTAAGTAGGCAGGTAGCTGTGTTCATAACTGGCTACAGAGAGACTGTAAGTAGCCAGGTAGCTGTGTTCATAACTGGCTACAGAGAGACTGTAAGTAGCCAGGTAGCTGTGTTCATAACTGTCTACAGAGAGACTGTAAGTAGCCAGGTAGCTGTGTTCATAACTGTCTACAGAGAGACTGTAAGTAGCCAGGTAGCTCAGCTGTGTTCATAACTGGCTACAGAGAGACTGTAAGTAGCCAGGTAGCTGTGTTCATAACTGTCTACAGAGAGACTGTAAGTAGCCAGGTAGCTGTGTTCATAACTGTCTACAGAGAGACTGTAAGTAGCCAGGTAGCTCAGCTGTGTTCATAACTGGCTACAGAGAGACTGTAAGTAGCCAGGTAGCTGTGTTCATAACTGTCTACAGAGAGACTGTAAGTAGCCAGGTAGCTGTGTTCATAACTGTCTACAGAGAGACTGTAAGTAGCCAGGTAGCTGTGTTCATAACTGTCTACAGAGAGACTGTAAGTAGTCAGGTAGCTCAGCTGTGTTCATAACTGTCTACAGAGAGACTGTAAGTAGCCAGGTAGCTGTGTTCATAACTGTCTACAGAGAGACTGTAAGTAGCCAGGTAGCTGTGTTCATAACTGTCTACAGAGAGACTGTAAGTAGTCAGGTAGCTCAGCTGTGTTCATAACTGGCTACAGAGAGACTGTAAGTAGGCAGGTCGCTGTGTTCATAACTGGCTACAGATAGACTGTAAGTAGCCAGGTAGCTGTGTTCATAACTGGCTACAGATAGACTGTAAGTAGCCAGGTAGCTGTGTTCATAAGTGGCTACACTGTAGCTACAGAGAGACTGTAAGTAGCCAGGTAGCTGTGTTCATAACTGGCTAGTGGCTACACTGTAGCTACAGAGAGACTGTAAGTAGCCAGGTAGCTGTGTTCATAAGTGGCTACACTGTAGCTACAGAGAGACTGTAAGTAGCCAGGTAGCTGTGTTCATAACTGGCTAGTGGCTACACTGTAGCTACAGAGAGACTGTAAGTAGCCAGGTAGCGGTGTTCATAACTGGCTACACTGTAGCTACAGAGAGACTGTAAGTAGCCAGGTAGCTGTGTTCATAACTGGCTACACTGTAGCTACAGAGAGACTGTAAGTAGTCAGGTAGCTGTGTTCATAACTGGCTAGTGGCTACACTGTAGCTACAGAGAGACTGTAAGTAGCCAGGTAGCTGTGTTCATAACTGGCTAGTGGCTACACTGTAGCTACAGAGAGACTGTAAGTAGCCAGGTAGCTGTGTTCATAACTGGCTAGTGGCTACACTGTAGCTACAGAGAGACTGTAGAGAGACCGCAGTGGGCTGCCTTACTAGTTTGGCCCCTGGAAGCATCTGAACGTGTGTCATCCACATTTCCAGCAGTGTCTGTGAAAGTGATCTGCCTGTGGAGCATGTTTGTTGCACGGTGACATTTTGCTTCTTAAAAATAACACAGATGCTGCACGGTGTGCCTCTCTGGCCTCAGCTGGACCAGCGTCCGGCTATTTTCATTACCAGACCCCCCCCCCCTCTCTCACTCTGTCTCTGTTGTGTGACTCACTTTATTAGTTTTGAAAGTCTGACATTTTTCCCAGCTTCTTGACCCGCTGGATGAAGCGGTCAGAGCCTGTCTGCGGCCGGCCGGGTGTTAATCGTCGATGTGCAACTCGGGTTTCACCTGTGGGACGTCCCAGGCAGCACTGCAGGGACTCAGGGGGGATTTGTCCCAGTGTGCTGTAGGGACTCTGGGGAGGAGGGAAGGAAGGGGGGGGGGGAGGGGCTTCTGTAAAACAGGCCATATATTCAACCATTGAGGATTTGGCCATGATTGAAGTGTCATTTTATTGGTCTGTCATATCGGCAGAAATGTTTGTTTCGGGTGATGTTAAAGCCTTTATCGGCCGATACCGATCCGATAATCATGCATCCATAGTTTTCCCACTTGACTTTACAGAATTCCGTTTTCACAGAATTGCTCTTATCTCTCATCACAACTGTATCCCATGTTTACCCCATTACATTTGTTCTTGTGTGTGTGCGTGTGTGTGTGTGTGTGTGTGTGTGTGTGTGTGTGTGTGTGTGTGTGTGTGTGTGTGTGTGTGTGTGTGTGTGTGTGTGTGTGTTCAAAGGCTTTGCAGGGCCAGTGCTCATTATCGATAAAGGGGGTGGGGGCACTAGTTCAAATGTATTGCCTGTGTCAAATTTGGCAAAGCTCAAATGGTCAGTTTGAAAATGGCAGGGTGATACCTAGGGATCAGGCAGGGCAAAACCTAGGGATCAGGCAGGGTGATACCTAGAGATCAGGCAGGGTGATACCTAGGGATCAGGCAGGGTGATACCTAGAGATCAGGCAGGGTGATACCTAGAGATCAGGCAGGGTGATACCTAGAGATCAGGCAGGGTGATACCTAGGGATCAGGCAGGGTGATACCTAGGGATCAGGCAGGGTGATACCTAGGGATCAGGCAGGGTGATACCTAGGGATCAGGCAGGGTGATACCTAGGGATCAGGCAGGGTGATACCTAGAGATCAGGCAGGGTGATACCTAGGGATCAGGCAGGGTGATACCTAGGGATCAGGCAGGGTGATACCTAGAGATCAGGCAGGGTGATACCTAGGGATCAGGCAGGGCGATACCTAGAGATCAGGCAGGGTGATACCTAGGGATCAGGCAGGGCGATACCTAGAGATCAGGCAGGGTGATACCTAGAGATCAGGCAGGGTGATACCTAGGGATCAGGCAGGGTGATACCTAGGGATCAGGCAGGGTGATACCTAGGGATCAGGCAGGGTGATACCTAGAGATCAGGCAGGGTGATACCTAGGGATCAGGCAGGGTGATACCTAGGGATCAGGCAGGGTGATACCTAGAGATCAGGCAGGGTGATACCTAGGGATCAGGCAGGGCGATACCTAGAGATCAGGCAGGGTGATACCTAGGGATCAGGCAGGGCGATACCTAGAGATCAGGCAGGGTGATACCTAGGGATCAGGCAGGGTGATACCTAGAGATCAGGCAGGGTGATACCTAGGGATCAGGCAGGGCGATACCTAGAGATCAGGCAGGGTGATACCTAGAGATCAGGCAGGGTGATACCTAGGGATCAGGCAGGGTGATACCTAGGGATCAGGCAGGGTGATACCTAGAGATCAGGCAGGGTGATACCTAGAGATCAGGCAGGGCGATACCTAGGGATCAGCAGCCTTTGTCATAAGTACCGGTTTGTACATTTAGGCGGTATAACACTGAAATTAGCGTGACTGTATGTCGGCGTTTTCCAGGCTGTTGAATCAACTGATGCAAAGCGATGATGACTGACCTAATTGTAGGGTTGGGGCACGGAGGACAGGAAGAGCACGGAGGAATGGAAGAGCCCCGCCGCTCCTGCTGCCGAGCTCGTCCGAGCGAATCCCCAAGAACAATCCTTTTTTTCTGTTTTTCTTTGATCATTCATAAAGGGGGACCACCCACTTTAGGAACCCTTGCCTCTATTTTTGCAGGGTCAGAAAAGAGTGGCCAGTTGCTCTTTATGGTGGCGATTTTTACGATGTGGTCAGAGCTGTTTGGAGACCACCAGTTCTCCTTTCACTTGTTGCTGGAGGTGCAGTAGAGGAAGGCCGGGGCTGTGTGGAGGTGCAGTAGCCCTGAGGAAGGAAGGTGCTGTGAGGAGGTGCAGTAGCCCTGAGGAAGGAAGGTGCTGTGAGGAGGTGCAGTAGCCCTGAGGAAGGCCGGGGCTGTGAGGAGGTGCAGTAGCCCTGAGGAAGGAAGGTGCTGTGAGGAGGTGCAGTAGCCCTGAGGAAGGAAGGTGCTGTGAGGAGGTGCAGTAGCCCTGAGGAAGGAAGGTGCTGTGAGGAGGTGCAGTAGCCCTGAGGAAGGAAGGTGCTGTGTGGAGGTGCAGTAGCCCTGAGGAAGGAAGGTGCTGTGTGGAGGTGCAGTAGCCCTGAGGAAGGAAGGTGCTGTGAGGAGGTGCAGTAGCCCTGAGGAAGGAAGGTGCTGTATGGAGGTGCAGTAGCCCTGAGGAAGGAAGGTGCTGTGTGGAGGTGCAGTAGCCCTGAGGAAGGAAGGTGCTGTGTGGAGGTGCAGTAGCCCTGAGGAAGGAAGGTGCTGTGAGGAGGTGCAGTAGCCCTGAGGAAGGAAGGTGCTGTGTGGAGGTGCAGTAGCCCTGAGGAAGGAAGGTGCTGTATGGAGGTGCAGTAGCCCTGAGGAAGGAAGGTGCTGTGTGGAGGTGCAGTAGCCCTGAGGAAGGAAGGTGCTGTGTGGAGGTGCAGTAGCCCTGAGGAAGGAAGGTGCTGTATGGAGGTGCAGTAGCCCTGAGGAAGGAAGGTGCTGTGTGGAGGTGCAGTAGCCCTGAGGAAGGAAGGTGCTGTGTGGAGGTGCAGTAGCCCTGAGGAAGGAAGGTGCTGTGTGGAGGTGCAGTAGCCCTGAGGAAGGAAGGTGCTGTGTGGAGGTGCAGTAGCCCTGAGGAAGGCTGGCGCTGTGAGGAGGTGCAGTAGCCCTGAGGAAGGCTGGCGCTGTGAGGAGGTGCAGTAGCCCTGAGGAAGGAAGGTGCTGTGTGGAGGTGCAGTAGCCCTGAGGAAGGAAGGTGCTGTGAGGAGGTGCAGTAGCCCTGAGGAAGGAAGGTGCTGTATGGAGGTGCAGTAGCCCTGAGGAAGGAAGGTGCTGTGTGGAGGTGCAGTAGCCCTGAGGAAGGAAGGTGCTGTGTGGAGGTGCAGTAGCCCTGAGGAAGGAAGGTGCTGTGTGGAGGTGCAGTAGCCCTGAGGAAGGCTGGCGCTGTGAGGAGGTGCAGTAGCCCTGAGGAAGGCTGGCGCTGTGAGGAGGTGCAGTAGCCCTGAGGAAGGAAGGTGCTGTGTGGAGGTGCAGTAGCCCTGAGGAAGGAAGGTGCTGTGAGGAGGTGCAGTAGCCCTGAGGAAGGAAGGTGCTGTGTGGAGGTGCAGTAGCCCTGAGGAAGGCTGGCGCTGTGAGGAGGTGCAGTAGCCCTGAGGAAGGCTGGCGCTGTGTGGAGGTGCAGTAGCCCTGAGGAAGGCTGGCGCTGTGAGGAGGTGCAGTAGCCCTAAGGAAGGCTGGCGCTGTGTGGAGGTGCAGTAGCCCTGAGGAAGGAAGGTGCTGTATGGAGGTGCAGTAGCCCTGAGGAAGGCTGGCGCTGTGTGGAGGTGCAGTAGCCCTGAGGAAGGCTGGCGCTGTGTGGAGGTGCAGTAGCTCTGATTCAGCAGGGCTAGGGAAAAGGGGCTTCAAGGTATTTGTGCTTGTATGAGTCTGGACAGACATGGATGTAGACTGCTGACTTGTTGGACTCATACCCTCAATCCGGCTTCCCACCCACAGACACGGCCAATTGGGCCTGTATGGAGGCCCGCCCAAGCCGGAGGTAACACAGGGGAGGTAACACAGGGGAGGTAACACAGGGGAGGTAACACAGGGGGAGGGGGAGGTAACACAGGGGAGGTAACACAGGGGAGGTAACACAGGCGTAACACAGGGGGAGGTAACACAGGGGAGGTAACACAGGCGTAACACAGGGGCCCCCGAAATATCTGGAGGTGTTTGTGTTTTCCTGTCAACGTCCGGTTATTTCTATCACAGTCTGAGCGCCCGACGCACAGACGCCAATAAATAAGATCGGGTTGCACGGCCTCAGATCTTGGAAAGTGGGGAAGGAGGGCTAAAGGATGGTCATATCATCTCATATTCCCAAAACGTCTTGCGTCTTCCCACGTCTCTTCACGATGCTGCAGAGCAGAGATCTGTGAATTCCACAGTGATGAGAACAGCTACTGCAAAAATCACTCTGCACCCACAAGCCCCCACCCCCTCACGAGCCCCCACCCCCTCACGAGCCCCCACCTATGAGCCCCCACCCATGAGCCCCCACCCATGAGCCCCCACCCCCTCATGAGCCCCCACCTATGAGCCCCCACCCCCCCAAAAATGACCCTAGTTAGCTCCTATAATTGGAGTCAAGTCCTAAGAGCTAAGCATGTTTCTCCGTTTAGCAGAATGTAGCTCCTGACCAATGAGCCCAGTGAACCACGCCTAAAAAAGGTTAGATCATTGAAAGACCCCTAAACCGCATGTTTTAAGATGGATGTCAAATAGGCTATAATATGTCTGATATGGTTTACCACGCAAAAAGGTTAAACTGTTGTATCTTGTTAAGAAGTACTTTTCCCCTCTGGTCTCATGAGTAATCTCCCCAAAGCCCCAGGGCAGAGACAGGGACTCTGTCCTGTGAGTGAGCAGCATCCTTCGGATGAGACGTTGAGATCCTGACTCTCTGTGGTCATTAAAGATCCCATCGGCAGTCTTCCCAAGAGTAGGGGTGTAACCCCAGTGCCCTGAGGGGTGTAACCCCGGTGCCCTGAGGGGTGTAACCCCGGTGCCCTGAGGGGTGTAACCCCGGTGCCCTGAGGGGTGTAGCCCCGGTGCCCTGGGGGGTGTAACCCCGGTGCCCTGAGGGGTGTAACCCCAGTGCCCTGAGGGGTGTAGCCCCGGTGCCCTGGGGGGTGTAACCCCGGTGCCCTGAGGGGTGTAACCCCGGTGCCCTGAGGGGTGCCCTGGGGGGTGTAACCCCTGTGCCCTGAGGGGTGTAGCCCCGGTGGCCTGGATAAATTCCCAAACAGGCCTTCCTTCAATCATGACCACCTAATCATCCCTCGTTACTTAATTGGCACATTCAGTGTTTCAGTCCTCAACTCTCCACCGTGATGCTGATGTGTGGTGAGCGTTCTGGAGAAAACTGGCTGCTGTGCATCAGGTGTGTGTAATCTCGTTGCGCAGATTTGCTCAAATCGCAGCTGGTGTGAACACACAGTTGCCGAACTTGCCGTTGCAAAAAAGGTCCTGCACTCAGAGGAATGAGAAGACTTGACAGTGTTTACTGGTGCGACATGCTTCTCCCATGTATTTTTAATTGTACAGGCAGACGACATCGGATCATATATCAGCAGACTTGTCACACATTCTTTGGGTAGCAAATAGGTTTTCCAGGTGATGGGGAGTCCGTCACTGCTGCAGCCCAGGGAGTTTGGGGTTATTTTGGTCCCCCTATGGGGACATCTCCCATGCAGGCTTATGCGAATAAACACTCGTCACTCTGTCAAGTCAGGAGTGGGCTCCCTCAATACACTCAACTGCACTCTGATTCTTCCTTTCGGCTTCTACAACAGTCTTGTTTGTTGTCAGTTGATGCTGCCATGCAGGACTGACTGATGGATGGATGGACAGACAGACGGATTGACAATGTTTTACAAAGTGACGTTAACAACAAGTGGAATCAATTGCCTCTATGGTCGACTCTACCGTGTCAGTTGCTACAGGCCCTTGTCACCCAGTCAAAAGCAGGTCAACATGTCCGAGATTCCTACTGCTGTATTTTACAACTTTACTGCCCTCGACAGGGGGCGGGGGGGGGGGGGGGGGGGGGGGGGCAGGGTGGGGGGGCAAGAGAATGTGCGTGGGGCAAGATGTGGAGGCACTTGGGGCTTCATGTTACACACTGTTGTGCATGGACACAAACTATAGGCTTTCATCTGGACTCAGCAGCTATCAAAATATGGAGAAATTACCATGTTGTAATTTGTCAGCCATTTATTTTACATTTGACGTTCTATTGTCTTGTCTTCCTTCTCTTTTCTTCTCGTGATCAATGCAGCACTTTAAATCCAATTCACGTCTGGAAATGAGTTGTTTTGAAGAGCTAAGAGGCCATCATCACCTGTTCTGTTCATCTTTGATGATCTTTTTCTCTCAAGATGAAACAAGCCTTTTGTCTGAATGCTTTATTGCTCTGGGCTCTGTTCCAGGTGCTGGAAGTGTGACCACCAGTTAGCCTCTCTGTGAGAGAAAGGGGGAGGAGATGCAGCGATCAATGGTGTCTTTAACACCTAATTGCCACACCCATAAGGTGCCATTAGGCTACTCACTTTTAAATACAATGCTGCAATAATCATCTAAATATGGAGAGACTGAGAGAGAGAGAGAGAGAGAGAGAGAGAGACAGACAGACAGACAGAGAGAGAGAGAGAGAGGGGTGAGGAGGTAGTATTTTTAGCCATGCAGTTTAACTTTATAGGATGTTGATTTGGAAATTAAGTTTTGCTCTCATGAATTTATTTACCGGTATTTATTTTATTTGTTAAGAATATTTGTTCCCCCTTTTCCTTTATTTTATTAAATTTATTTTTTTGCTGCACTTCACTATGAAATCAGCATTGGGGTCCTGTTGCTCTGCCCACCCACGGTAGAACATTTTCAGGGAGGGACTTTCGCCTTCCAACATTTAACCAGTGAGCAGCCAGAGGGCTTTTCAAACCCTGGAATTAACGCAGCATGCAGCAGACCTGGGATCCCCTTCTCCACATTTTCACGCAAATGACATGAGGAAAGTAACGGTCTATCATGGACGTCTGCGGGTCTTATAATAAACCAAAGCGCGGGTCGTTCATATACGGGGCTGTAGCGCCCGTTTCTGGATCAGGTTCTGATTATTGAATGTGGACAAAGTGAAAGGCGCTTCTATCTGTGGATGGACACGTCAAGTGTGCATATGCCAAAGAGGAGGATTTACCTACCGCATCCTGCTGGGATTTATCCGCCTACCGCGAGAAAGACTCTCTGGTTCCGATGAAATAAAAAGGAGAATGTATGGAATAATAAACCAGCGCTGCATTTACATGTAAGACAGCTAGACGATTGATTGCAAGACTTTTTTTTTACAATATAAAATTGGCCATGCTTGAAAATGATTCTGAAATTCCACTTGGTGATAACAATTATTTATTTATTGTTGCTTCTACAGATCATTTCATTTTTTCGTGCTGTGGTGCCATGCTCAGGTAAGCCCACTTTATTATTATTATTATTATTATTATTATTATTATTATTATTATTATTATTATTATTATTATTATTATTATTATTATTATTATTGAGAACTTACTGTTAAATTACGACATGTAGCCTATATCATAATGTTGGCTGAAAAGTATTAGAAAGGACGGTTCGGCTATTATTGTAATCCTATACGTTTTATAATAATAATAAGAATGAGAATAATAATATAAAATAATAATTGTGTGATCAAACTCGCAATTGAGTGCAACAGACACGTAAAGAAAAGAACAAAAAGAATGATGAATGGTAGGCTCTATAAGTAGCCTATCATATTACAGAAATAGCAGGCTACCATAAAGCAGCATAAGGCCACAGCAAATTTGAGCGACACAGACTATGACATCGCAGGAGATTAAAAATACCATAGCACGGTCACCTTTAATCCACCGTAGCGCAGCCACACTAAATCCCTGTAAGAATATTTTATTTATTATTTAGCAAAATGTTCAGCTATTTTTTCCCTCTATATATATAGGTGCAAATTTATAATAAGTTTGCTTCACACACACACACACACACACACACACACACACACACACACACACACACACACACACACACACACACACACACATATATATATATATATATATATATATATATATATATATATATATATATATATACCGTATTAGAAGGATCAGATTAGAAGGAAAAATGTGTGATTTTATTTTTCCCTTTTGTATAAAAAGGGGGAGAATCACCCGTCTCCTAATTTTAAGCAGTATGTGAGGACGCAGGGAGCAGTGACAGACCAGCTGAGCCGCAGACAGGTCCGGGTGTACCAGCTCTACAGCCGCACCAGCGGGAAACACGTGCAGATAGAGGGCAGACGGGTCAGCGCCACAGCTGAGGATGGCAATACCTACGGTAAGACCTGGCCTCAGGCCTCAGGCCTGCGCCTAACCTTAGACCTGACATCAGGCCTGATTTTTTTTTGCCTGATAGGAGAGTTCGGCTTTGCTATTATAGATCTGTAGTTGTGGAGTTCCACAGGGATCCAGCAGGGGGCCGCAGACATTGTTTGTTTCAATTTGACAGAAGCTGCATAGACCCTTTTCACGGGGGCCATTTTGTGTCGAAAAGGCAGAATAAACACAGGTGCGAGCAAAACACTAATGAGGGTTTCCACATCCCAATCATGGAAGTTTGAAGCCCTCATTAGTGTTTTGCTTGCACCGGTGTGCTGTGTTAACCCTGCCTTTTCGACACAAAATAGCCCCCGTGAGAAGGGTCTATTCTGACCGGGGGTTCACTGCACCTTAGCTTAGATAGGGTTTTATTATTCTCCTCAAAATCATCTTCAACACAAATAAAAACAAACATATATATATATATATATATATATATATATATATATATATATATATATATATATATATATATATATATATACACACACACACACACACACACACACACACACACACACACACACACACACACACACACACACACACACACACAGATGATCAGCTCTTGACAGCTTCAATCGAAAAATCCTTTGTATTATATAAGATAAGCTTGCCAAAACCCAAATTGGTCAAACCATTTGAGAACTGCTTTCCCTGCCCTTTTTTGTAAGAATTCACCTGAATAATTCAAGTCAAATTACTGTTTTTTTAAATGGTTATTCCCTGTCATGAATGCGTTTGGGGCCATGCTGTAGGGGCCCCTGCTGGGTCACTGTTGTCTTCTGTGTGGGCCACAACCAGGAGTTTCACCTCCCAAACCTGCCTGCGTCCCACCCTCTGGGCTGTTTTCAAGCCTCTGTTAATTCAGCTTCCCTGCTGGATCGTCTGGACAATTAGCGGCTGATTAGGCCCAGTCTTTTGTCTCCAAGGTCCAATACACATGGCTGCTGCCATGCCCAGAGGCCATGACTAACTGAGAGGACAATCAGGACAAATTCTATTTACATGTGTGTATTCCAATGCTGTTACACTTCTTCCATGGTATTTGTTTAAATTAAGACAATAGCTTTGGTGTTGGAGGTTGTATTTCAGTTCAAAAGTGAGATCCACCCTTGAAAAAAGTGATCCACTCTCTTGTAATATGATGAACTAGAAATCTGCGTGCTTTGCGAAGTTCACGCGAATGTCTAAAAAGCCTTTGGCATAGTCTTCGCGCCCAGCCAAGCGCATAGGGTGCGCGGCGATTTTGACGTCATCGCACGGGGCGTGTCGGGGGACGAGGCCTGAGCGCGGTGCGTCCATGGAGATTTTTCTATCAGCGCGTCAGGGTTTTGGCACATTGTCAACATGGACGCTTTTGAGGGAAGACTCCAGGGGAAAATGGCGGCGATTGAGTGCCAGACAGTCTGAATGAAATTGAATGTAACGTTCTCAATTCTATGTATTAAATTCTAAAAAACGACCCTCAACATTTGGGAAGGCTAAGCCACACAACTAGCTCGTTATAATCGAACGTCATGCTTCGAAGGCGACTTTACGACGATGAGGACGGTGAGGACTCAATCACAGCAGATCTCCGCTGGTATAGACTGCCACAGGCACAGGCACCTTGCTTCCTCCTTCAATGCTTCTCCACAAGATTTTGTTCGTACTGCCCCCTGGCGTTTCGGAGCGAGCTGCGCACTGACTATGTTCTGTTTTGGCCCGCGCCCTCCGCGGAGCCCCGCCTCCAGCGCGTGCGTGAAGAGTATGCCAGACGCTTAAGGTGGAGACAGGGAGTGTATGTGCCATGGACTGTATGTGCCATGGGCACACTTTGGGGGGTCTGACCAAACTCATGCCAACATTTGTTTGCATACTCAACCAGAGTTTCTCTGGCTTGAGCCGATTTCTTCTTCTTCTTCTTCTAATGGCTTTCTGGCAGACTGGATGCCTCTCATTGCCGCCTCTCACAGGATGGTCTCACTCAGACCTCCTCTTCTTCTTTCAAGTTTCTGGAGTTTCTCACACCTCCTGATTGGCTCATGTTCCTCCACTCCTCATCCCTCCTGAGCAGCGCGGGCTCGCCCTGCAACTTGCTGAGCTGGCCCTCGCATGCGCAGCTCGGCCTCGGGCCACAGCTTGGCTGCTGCGTGGTCTCGCCTGTCCTATTGGCGCATGCAGAATTTCTCCCTCTCTCTCCCTCAGTCTCTCTCCCTCAGCCTCATACCCACTGAAAGGTCTCCAGGGGGGTCAGAACCCTGGGGACCCCTCTCCCACACCCCATCCCTAACCCTAACCCTAAACCTAACCTCTCCCACCCCCACGCCTAAACCTAACCTCTCCCACCCCTCTAAAAACTCCCACCCCTATATAAACTCCCTTTCAAAAAAAGTTTGCATTTCACAATTTTAGAGCCGGAATTGTGAGATAGAAAAGTTTTTGGCTGTGGACCAACGTTGCTATTTCACATTTTTCTAAGAGACTGTGTTGCGTGTGCAAACATTTTATTTGAGAGCTGAGCTCTATGTGGCGTAAAATTCTGTCTTTATTGCAGCTTTTTGATTCTTCTGCCTGTTTTTTTCTGATGATTGATTGATTGATGTCTCCATGTATTTTGCAGCTCGTCTGTTTGTAGAGACGGACACGTTTGGCAGTCGAGTGAGGATAAGAGGTGCAGAAAGCGGCCGCTACCTCTGCATGAACCGCAAAGGGAAACTGGTTGGAAAGGTACAGTATGATCATAAATTGGTTACTTTTCTTTGATTGGAAGGTAGATTTATTCGTTACATATGAAAGCATTCATTGATGTGGGTTCGTGTAGAGTTTTGACTTAGTGCCGGGAGTTATCACTTGATTATTATACAGTATGTGCCATAGCTTATTGTAGATTTGCATTGACTCTTGGCTAAACAAGTAAATCTACACAGCAAAATTTAAAAGTGTAAAAAAAAAGACTAAAATGTAACACTGGGATAATTTACACTGCAAAAAATGGCAAGTTGTCAAGTGATTTGACCTGGTTTCCACACCTATCAAGCTTATCATAGTGCTTGCTGAAAGCAAGTGGGATTTTTGGCCAGTGTAAAGGGGGCTTTAGAAATGCAGGTGGAACCACCATTTTTCATTGATGCTGTTTACACAAATGCTGCCTTCAAATGCACTGGGAAACATCACTTCTGTCCTCGATTGTCTGTGTTTGCCTGTGAGCGCAAAGCTGCAGCGAGCTCATGTTTGACGCTACAGCAGAGAGAAGCATTAAAGGATGTGGTCACGGGCAGGGAGGCGCGTTGCAAGGGAGGCGGGGCGTCGCGAGGACAGCAAGCGCAATTAAATTTCCGTTAGGAAATGTAGCATTAAATTCTAGTCTCATGTTACGTTCTCCAGACGAAAAGTCGACGCGGTGAAATGCCTGTGCCAGTGAGTCTGGACAAGCCTGGAAACAAACTTAACCGATCTTTTTTTTTTTGCCAGTGTAACCAGCCACCATATCAGCTCTATACAAACACCTCTCCAGTCAACACTTGTCAGCTCCAAATAACACTGTCACTTACAAAACAGGAGACTTCACACTGGAAAGTTTGCCGCCTGCTTACCGACAAAGTCACATTCCAGCCATGAGCGACCACTTTCCACTGCTGCTCCTTCGCTCGGCTCTGTGTGGGCTTCACCTTTGGAGATCTCTCATCCGGCCCAAATCATGTCGCTCGTACGCACGCTTCAGTCAGACGTGTCGTCTCGTGGCTCGTCCTTCATCCCTGGACATGATGTGATGGAAACAAAAAAGGGAATTATCTCAGGAGATGCCCAGAGAGATGCCCAGGCTGGAGCGTCCACGCCTAAGTGTTTTGGTCACAAGTCAACTGTCCACTTCCTACTTCCTTCATGGAAATGGAAAAGATGTGGTCACACGTCTGGCTGCCATGAGAAGCCGTGAATCATCTTTCACAAGTGGTGAGACGTGATGAGAGATACTATCATGAAGATGGCAGCCCCCAGTTTCCCCTTCAAGTTCCTCAAAAGTAGAGCTTACAAGTTAGGAGAATTTCCAGTAACACTTACAATCAGGGTCACTAATTAAATGCATAAACAACCCCTTAACACTTAGCTAAAGTCTGTTAAAGTTAAGTCAAGTTAAAACACTTAGCTGTGCTGATCAGCTGGCCCAGTGCTCACCAACATGTTCAACATCTCATTGGAGACAAGTCACACATTCCAGCCTGCTTCAAGTCCTCAACTATAATCCCCATCATCAAAAAGTCTGTGGCACTTAAAGACTACAGAGCTGTCTCCTTGACGGCTGTGATCATGAAGTCCTTGTTCTGTTCTGCGTTATGGACATGGATGTAGCTTTGATCTCAAAGGTGGAGGGGACACATTTTGTATCGGCCCACACACTCAGGCCCAGGGCAGCGGCCATGTTATGTTATCGCTATCAAGAGAAATTCGGTTGGTTAATGAAATCGCTGGGCTGGGCGCAGAGTGTTTTTGGGGTGTGGGACATTTGAGTTGTCAAAAGGCTCGCTGTCCTGGCCAATCCTGGCGCTTGACTGCTGTGTAGGCGGGCGCAGGGCGTGGTCTGCCCACATCCACGGTGGCTTCCATATTAACGCTTCTGTCCTACCTAAAATCCATCTTGGACGCACTCCTTGACCCCCTGCATTTCGCCTACAAAGCCAACAGGTCTGTAGATGATGCCATAAAACATGGCCTGCCTTTCCCAAGTTCAACGCAAATAAAACAACGAACAATTTTGGTTTAAGTTTAGGCAAGTACAACAACTTGGTTCAGGTTAGGGTTATGGTTTGGATTTGGCTTAAATCATGGCCACCGCGCTATCTCAATAGCAGACGTGTATAATGTTGATAGACACAATCTAGAAACATGATATGCGATGTCTTTTTGGTTCAGAAATGTGACAGCCTATTTATTCTACGTAATTGTGCATTGCGGGAACATACAATACCATATAACTGTTTTGGTCATGGGTTTCATACACTTTCTGTAATAAAACATCTAAAAGAAAAAACATCACATCAGATGGGGGGGTATGTTGTCAAATTTGTGTCAGTTTTAGTGGACCTTCTCTAATATAAATAATCCTTTTCTGTTTCCTCTCTCCACACACACACACACACACACACACACACACACACACACACACACACACACACACACACACACACACACACACACACACACACACACACACACACACACACACACACACACACACACACACACACACACACACACACACACACACACACACACACACACACACACACAGGTCAAAGGCCGCAGCAGAGACTGTATCTTCACAGAGATCGTGCTGGAGAACAATTACACAGCCTTCCAGAATGCCCGGTATGAGGGCTGGTATGTGGCTTTCAGTAGGAAGGGGAGGCCCATCAGAGCCGCCAGGACCAGGCAGAACCAGAGAGAGGTCCACTTCATCAAGAGGCTGCACAAGGGCCCGCCCCCCTTCCCCAACACCGACCAATCAAAACACTTTGAGTTCCTGCGCTTTCCGGGCGCCAGCCGGCGAGCCAAGCGGAACCGGAAAGCTCAAGCCTCTTCTTAAGCAAAACATGGACGTGACTGTGACTGTGAAAGAGGAAGAAAACAATGTTTTTGTATATTTTTGATAGGTTAAAAAAAAGATGGTGAAAAATGCCAAAAAATTCTCAAAGTAATATTGCTGTAAAGTCATCACATGTAAATAATGAATGAGAGTAAAGCAGATTGATTATATTGAATGGTGTTGTGTGGTGTGTGTGTGTGTGTGGCGTGTGTGTGTGTGTGGCGTGTGTGTGTGTGGCGTGTGGCATGTGTGTGTGTGTGTGTGGCGTGTGTGTGTGTGGGGCGTGTGGCATGTGTGTGTGTGTTGTGTGGCGTGTGTGTGTGACTGTGTTGCCCATACACTGTATAGAAATAAGGATGTAGCCTCCGTGATGTCACAAATTGACAAATTTGACATTTTGACCGTCGCCATCTTGGTTATTTGGAGCCAGAAGCAGCTCAATCACTGGACAGGCAACCTGTCAATCACGCCCCAAATGCATCATCTGCTTTCTCGTCTATGTGACTCTAAATGGGACCATAATTGACAAAATGAACATGATGCTGTATTGAAGAAGACTTGAAACTAGTGATTGAGACATAAAGTCATTAGAAAGTGGGGGTAGGGTCATTAGTAGTAGGGTAGGGTCATTTTCCCATCGGATTTGTTTTTGCAGCCATGGACTGTATAAACGGGTGGGTTATATATAGGCCTATACCCCCCCTCGGATTATATAGGCCCGACCGAACGACCAGAGGAGGCGCTAGTGCAGCTACCAGGACGCATACCCCTAATCCGGTTTCCCACCCACAGACACAGCCAATCGTGCATGTATGGATGCCCGACCAAGCCAGAGGTAACACGGGGGCGTGAACCTGCGACTCTTGTGTTGGTAGGCAGGGAATCTACCGCTACACTACCCGGATGCCCATCCTTGAGTGAATCAAGTCAATTAAAGCCAAAAGCACAATAACCCTCCAATTGACCATAAATGTATTGAACATTTGTCAAAAATAAAGGGTTGCGGGCCTAAGGGATCCTTTGGCCCCAGGCCCGGGCAAGGTACGCGTTGGCCCTATGAAGAGCCTCTGTGTTATGAGCTACTGGGCCCCTGGACCTGGGCCCGGTAGGCCTGTTCGGTAATACATCCCTGGATAGCTGTCAAATAAATGTAAAGCGGAGTAAAAAGTACAATATTTCCCTCTGAAATGTAATGGAGTAGAAGTTTAAAGTAGCATAAAATGGACCTACTCAAGTAAAGTACAAGTACAGTGAGTAGGCTACATCTAAATTCCTTGACATAAAACAATGTGGAAGCCTTTTGTGAATATAATATAGCCTGTGGCGCTCTCTAGTGGCAGCTAGCGCACATTGAATAGGGATCAGGTGGAAAGTCAGCTGATGCCATCATCACAAACAGGAAGAACCCTGAAATCATAGTTCAACAAACAAGGCATCATAGAATAACTCTGTTCTCCGTGTGTTTGATATCAAAAGCAAGGGCAAATAACTGGAAGAAGTACATACAAACATGTTCGCTGCAGACGACGAAGACGGGGATTTCTTGTCTCCTAGTGGGGGGTGAGTTGTAGCTTAAATGCTGTTAGCCTAGGGTGGCTAACTTTAGCTTGCACCATAGAATGAACCACTCTCGCAAGTTGTGGCCTTGCTTGGTAAACGCTCATACATGGTAGAATACAAGGCGAGGGCTTTTATGAATACTTGTATGGCTCTCTCCAATTCGGCGTCCACAAAATCCAATAAGAAGCACGCATTCCACATAGATTTAAACATGACAAATATTCCGCCCGTTATCCCTCAACCCCCTGTCCACCAAACTACAGTGGAGGGTGCTAGGTAGCACGCAGCACAATCACGTACAAAAGAGGAGCTTTTACATGCTTCTTGGAACATCACGCATGCCGAATTGCAGAGTGGCCTGTAACGATTGGTGATAAGGATGGTAAATGATGTTCTGCTGGTATTTACTTTAGAGCAAGGCCACGTTCAGTTGCCAGATTTCTGGATGGAGTTTGGTGTTCCTTTCCTCTCCACATGAGAACACGGGACATAATCGGGGCTAGCTAACATTTGAGCTTATCTCTTGACAGTTGAATGCTAATGTAGTACGTACTGAGTGCACGTTTGATTCCATCACTGACGAGTTATCGCAGGTTATCACATGCGTCCATGTGTCTACACTGACGTCGTCAGCCCAGCCTATTTATATGGCGAAATACCGGTAGTTTCCATGAAAGAAGCCTTTCAGGAGCTCTCTGCTCAAGATGCGTTCAGGGCTTCAGTTCAGGGCAGCGTTACAAATTACAGGTCTGCATTTTAGGCATTGATTGAGCTGATTAGCCGTGACACACACTGTAAACGTTTTGGATTGAGTCATTAGGGTCTTCTGGTAAATTCGGTACATAATCTGATAGCTACACAGCACCACCAAGCAGGTGTTATTGCAATAAATAAAAATAACATTGAGCTACCTCTCAATGCTCACTACTGCCCACAACGGGCATGGAAGAATATTGTGGGGAAATGAATAGCAGCAGAATTCATTCTAAAAGTTGGGTGCCAGTGCCACACTGCCAAATTGAAGAGTGGATTTTGGTGTTTTCTGAAACACAATTTTCTGAGTCTGTGTGCTGCTGTGTGGAGGCCTTGGTATCGCCCCTGATTTCCTGAATTCGATGTGATACGGTTCAATATCGCTATATTACCAAATTTGCATGGATATGAAAGAGATTCTCAAAGAACCAATGCTATAAATTGTACAAAGAACCCTCTAACCTGGTGCATTATTAAAATTATTAATGTTTAGAGGCGTTTACAAGATCTTGTTGCGCTAAGAACCAAACCACGCGAGTCTAACAGGGTTAAAGGTTCAAGCATCGCATCCATTCCACAGGAAAAGACATTATATTAAATCATTGATATTGGGATTTATGAATCGATATCAGTTCCTTCAAATTAATATTGATTCAATATCGATCTTGTTTTTTTTACACACAATCACAGTACAAAATAAGATAAAAAAATCAAATAAAAAAATCTGACAATACACAGGCAGATAATAATGTCACTGCAGTCTTGACTGGTCTTGAAATAAAATCCTGAGTCCGGCTTGTCCGATACCGAGTCAAGACCGAGACCGACGGAGGGCGAGTCCGAGACGAGACAGAGACCATCAAAATGTGGTCTTGAGACTAGGGATGCACGATATATCGACAATCATATCGGTATCGGCCGATGTTAGTCATTTTTTTTTACATATTGGCATCGGTCCGATGAGCAATGTTAATATCGGTTATCAGTATTTACACATTGAGAGGAAACAATGCGGTAAATCCATGATTTATGGGTTTTTCCAAATGTTTTGGAAATAAAGAAAAGTTTTTCAGTATGTATACAATTTGATTATCATAGAAATGTGTTTTTATACAGATCATATCGACATCTGTAAATATCGGTTATCGGCCATAACAGCAATGTTAATATCGGTTAGCGGTATCGGCCAAAGTTTTCATATCGATGCATCCCTACTTGAGACCAAGACCGGTCTCCAACACTACGGTGTGTAGTTAAGTATGTTAAATTGTCGAATTTTTGAATGGAGTTTGGCATGACATTCTCTCCCTTGATAGAGAAATTGGATGTCACAGGAGGAATCAAAGTTGTGGCCTTTCTGTGAGGGCAGGCGTTCAGTTCCAGCTCTGTCTGCCTGCCTGCCATGTTGTCCTCTCTGACAGTGCATTGAGAACAATGCTCCTCATATGAGCTCCTGGAATGACAAGCCTGTGGAGGGTGTGAGAGGCAGAGGGAGAGGGAGAGCCTGTGGGAGGGTGTGAGAGGCAGAGAGGGAGCTGAGCGCTGGACGGAGGCAGGAGTGTTATGGCGGCTAATTCCTCTCACATGCTGCTTGTTAGAAGATACGGTGAGGGCTTCTGCTGCGGGACACATCTCTGCTCCGCGGAGACCCCACACTGACCCGGACCTCCAGAGCTCTCCTTGCTATGCTGTTGAATGTGGTGCGGTGGTGTGAGTGCACCAGAGGAGCGTGGACAGCAGTGGGCGACAGCGTGGGGACGTCTCTCGGGAGGCTTTTAGGTGGCTGTCTCACACATGGGCCAAACGGGCTGCCCGTCCACATCCCAGTTCTTTGCCACTGGAGACGAAGGCCTCAAGGCATTCACCCTGTCTATTCTGGGAGATACCAACGATTACCTGTGGAGGGAGTTCCACGGGTCAGTACCAGTCAGAGTTTTTCAGGGATTCTGTGAAGCATTGTTTTGGAATTGCAGTCGTTCTGTTTTCCTGGTTCTCTTACATGTTGAGGAAAACGTGGAATGTTGACTTAGCCTTGCAGTTTTGACCTCTGATGTGAGTTTTGATCCTCTGACGTAAATGACAAGATCATTGGTTGTGATTGGATGAAGGTATCTTTTAGCACACTGTAGGGCAAATCGAAAGGGCATAATGTAGCCAGTGTAGGAAGTTTAACAAATATTTTGGTGGCAACTTTTGCCCCCACTGTCTAAAAAAATGGGGGCATTTACAAAATGATTTGACACTGATGTATATAATATAATATAATATAATATAATATAATATAATATAATATAATATAATATAATAATATGACATAATATAATATTATGTACCTCACATATTCTCACTTCTTACTCAATAGTACTTTGATAAGGATTGTAGGGGGGAAGGCATTGGGCAACACATTTTTGTTGACACTTTATTGTATATACACCTAAATTGTATTTTATGGTATTGTTTTATTGTCTGTTCCTTTTCTTCTTTTTTCCCTACCTGAGTGTGAGCAACTGTAGCATGACTCAATTTCCCCTCTGGGATCAATAAAGCTGATTCTGAATTTTGGGGGCACTTAAAGTAATTTATTAGTGCATAAAGTTGCTAAAGCGTTCTGCGTTCTGCTTGTGTGTGTGTGTGTGTGTGTGTGTGTGTGTGTGTGTGTGTGTGTGTGTGTGTGTTGTTCCTCTTCATCGTCTTCTGGCAACCAGCTTGCAGGTGCTGTGTTAGTGTGTGTTAGAGATGGAAATTAAATGAATTGAATTGAATGAAAATAATTTTTTTGCCCCTCGATAACGCTTTTTAGGGGCATTCATTTCTGAGATTTCTTGCGGCATTTTTACCCTTCCGCCTGGTCAATTTCCTACACTGAATGTAGCCCGTTGTCTATTTGACTTTTAAACAGGCTTCAAAATTGGCCCAAAATTATATTAGAATATTCCTTCTAAACAAAACATATTTGTTCGAATATATTTGAATACTTTTTTCTTCTTCTTCTTTTTTTTGTGTGCATCCGTGCGTGCGTGTCCATACAATGGCAATACTACTAACTACTTGGTATATTTATTTTAACATAAAAAAAAAAGTCAGAACTTATTTTTTTCATACTTTTTCACATTTTTTGTCAGTACTGGTACAGTAGTAGCCTACACTTTTGTAATGTTTTTAAATAACCAGGCAAACGATCTATGTTTTCTATGTGTTCTATGTTATGTAAACAAAAGAATGGAAAAATAATAAACGGAATATACATTTTTCATACTTGAATATTATTTTCATTTTTATATTCGGATAGATATTCGAATATAGAATATTCTTTGACAGCCCTAGATGCGAGTGGATTAAAACTAAAAGGAGTTAGGAAATGCCAAAGTATTGCAGGCAGGCATCTCCAGTAACTCTTCAAATCCCCCAAGTCAACATGAAAGACTGGTACGTACGAGCAGCGCTGCTCTCGTGTGGGAACAGGCCTGCTTCACAGCTCAGGCGGTTTGATTCTATGAGCCCAGCCAGAGCAGAACACATTTCAGCTGATCATACATGTCATGGCACACTGAACTGATCATACATGTCATGGCACACTGAACTGATCATACATGTCATGGCACACTGAACTGATCATACATGTCATGGCACACTGAACTGATCATACATGTCATGGCACACTGAACTGATCATACATGTCATGGCACACTGAACTGATCATACATGTCATGGCACACTGAACTGATCATACATGTCATGGCACACTGAACTCAACCATAAGTAGATTGCAAATATAAACATGGTCTTTTCCACTTGTCATCTTTCCAGGGCTAAGTTGGCCTCTCTGTTTGGGCTGGACCAAGCTGTCGCTCAGGGGAATGAGTCGTTCCAGTACACCGCCCCCAAGCAGCCCAGAAAGAACTCCAATCCAGGTAAGACTGTCAGAGCAAAAGCATCAGTCAATTAATTCAGATGAAGGCTGCAACTAACAATTGTTTTCATTGTCAATTAATCTGTCGATTATTTCCTTAATTAATCGATTACCGTAGTTGTTTTATGAATTGTCAGAAAATGGTGAAAGATGTCAATCGGTGTGTTTCCTAAAGCCCAAGATGACATCCTCAAATGTCTTGTTTTGTCCACCACCAGAGATATTCCATTTACTGTCATAGAGGAGTAGGGCTGTCCCAAACGATTATTTTCTTATCGATTCGACTAACGATTATTTTTTCGATTAGTCGATTAATCTAACGATTATTTTTTATTTAATTTTTCAATAAATTTACCCAAAACAAATAAATAACCAAAAACTTCTCAATTTCAGTAGTTTATTTAACCATCTCATTCTCAACAGTCCAACATATCACAAGTACAAGTGTGCAAATACAAGTACATATAAATGTAGTGCAAATACATCACATATTATCATCTTTAAGATGCTGTCACTCAGCTCTGCTGACATCTTGGGTGTGCAGTTTCGTTTGGGGAAAAACTGTTCCACACTGGGTTGCTTCCTGAAAAGAGAGAGAAATAATAATATAATACTGTAGGGACATATTTAAAATTAGTCTAAGTCTAATTTCCATGTCTGTTATTATGATATGATCACATTAATTATTATTATTATTAATATGAATCTTATTATTATAATAGATAGTGCCTGCCTATTTGTCAGTTGCCTGCTCTCATCACATAGATTAAATTGATCATCATCATGATTCATCACTGCATGTATGAACCCTTTCCCTAAACTGAGGAGGATCAATATTTTTACAGGACATGGATTTATTTAATCACTGGAGTAATGTGCATTCATTGTGCAGCTAACTCCGCCAAATGTATTTAATGTTTGCATCAGTGTGGGGTAAGGAAATAAATAAATAATACAAAACGATTTACAGACTAACAGTCACAGACTGTAACAATGGTCTGTAACGTTAGTTTTTGATCTCATCTTACATGGCCGTGAACGCAAACAGAAGAATGTAAACAGCCGAATAGCACTGTTAAATGATGCACGCACGCAGTAAATTAACGTGAGCAGCAACAGACTAACAATGGTCTGTAACGTTAGTTTAATCAATTTTCTACATGTTAGCCGTGAAAGCAAACGGAAATATGTACGTTAACGTTAAACGGCAGAATAACACCGTTAAATGGTGTGTTCGCTGCGGTGCAGAAATTACTTTCAACATGACGGTCATGGTTTAGAAACTACAATGGTAAGTGACTACCACTATCAGAAACACGTTCCATGTTCATGCTAATATATCATGCTTAGACAAACATTAAACATGACTTACGGCGCTGCTTGTGTTTCGTTCCTGTCGTCTTGAAAAAGCGCTCCCGCGTGTCTTCTCTTCAAGTGTTCGTTCATTGCAGAAGTACTGCTGTGATAAGCCATCTCCATTTTGCACAGCCGACAGAGCACCACATTGTTTGGTTTCTGCGAGAAGTATTCCCACACTTTAGACGATCGTGCTCGTGGAGTAGCAGTAGGATGAGTTTTAGCTGCATCGCCAATAGTTGTTGCCCTAGTTTCAAGACGGCCACGCGTCTTGGCTGATCGACGCACGTAGCGTGCGTCGACGTATTTACGTAGTCGACGTCGTCGATTACGTCGACTCGCTGGGACAGCCCTATAGAGGAGTAAAGAAACCAGACAATATTCACATTTGAGAAGCTGGAATCAGACAATCTTACCTCTTATTTTTTCCTAAAAAAAAGAAGAAATCAAACAGATTAATCGATTATGAAAATAGTTGGCGATTAATTTAATAGTTGACAACTAACCGATTAATTGATTAGTCTTAAGATGGTGCCATTCCATGTGATCTGAGCTGTATGTGTCTTCTGCCTGTTCATATAGTACCACCTGCCCATGTGATCTGAGCTGTATGTGTCTTCTGCCTGTTCATATAGGATCATATGTGATCTGAGCTGTATGTGTCTTCTGCCTGTTCATATAGGATCATATGTGATCTGAGCTGTATGTGTCTTCTGCCCGTTCATATAGGATCATATGTGATCTGAGCTGTATGTGTCTTCTGCCTGTTCATATAGTGATCACATGTGATCTGAGCTGTATGTGTCTTCTGCCTGTTCATATAGTACCACCTGTGATCTGAGCTGTATGTGTCTTCTGCCTGTTCATATAGTGCCACCTGCCCATAAGTCAGCTCTGCCCCCTGGAGCTCCTGCAGTCTTATTCGCCACAGCAGCCCAAGCCTTCAGATAGTGAGTTGCCTTTTGAACAATATTTGAACAATATTTTTCACGTTACTTTAATAAGTGATTTTCAGCCTTTTTGTCTAGCAGACCCCAGTGAAACTTGATTCAAAAGTAGGGGTGGGCGATATGGCCCTAAAATGATACCACACATTTTTAAGGGTATTTCTGTGATAACAATATTCTTGGCGATATGACAAAAAACTGATTTTATTATTAATATCAATAATAAAATGGATAATGTCAAGTTATAGTTTTATGTCAGCATAAACGTTAACAGTTTGCCTTCAAATATTCAAATATGACTTCAAATATTACCGTGGTTTGTTGTAACCAAACCCCTCCCACACTACTGAAGCCACTCCCCTTTTTGGCATTAACTCCTCCCTTGTGGAGCTGCCTTTAGCAATGCTTGTTGTTGCTGTGCGTGCGTCATACCGGGCATTATGTAGCATAACGGTATGACATGATTACATCAACAAGTCGGAACATTGCCATTATCAAGATATCACAGTATGCATTTTTGATGATATGATAAGGAATTGTAACGACACGCCCATATTCAAAAGCACTGAATCAAGTGATGCATTCATCACAAAGATTAAAATGGTTTTATTACATTTGTATTATAATAACAAGCAGCCTATGGGTTGTCTGACATTCATGTCTCGTGCGCAGTATCAGCGGACAGTATGTGAAGCAAGGGAAGCTGGGAGCAGCGGTACTGGGCAACCACACAACAAAAGAGGTTAGAGCTTTGACTCATTTGAGATGATTGATTGATTGATTGATTATAGATGTGTGTGAATAACGCCTCTCTCCTCTCCTGCAGTATAAGCTGCTGCTGTACATGAGCCAGCAGAAGCAGGTGACGGCTGCCAAGATTCACCTGGGCTTTGTATTCACGGTGAGCACGAATGTGGAGATGCAGATATTCTGCTACACCAGAGGAATTATGGAGGGTTCCTTCCTGCCATTGACTGTATATATTATCTGGCCAGACTGAGCCCATTGTTTTTTGATGACATCAAATGAAGCCTCGATTCTCCTGCTTCCTGGTCATGTTTGATTGGATGAATGTATTTTCCTGGAGCATTGTGGGAAATCCTGGTACAGTCTGAAATCAAAAGTGGACCAAATTATTGTCGTAACCTGAATAATTTCATCATTGTAAAATAGGCAGAGAGAAATGATTCCGTTTTCAATTGGGGTGTTTTGAGAGGGGGGTGGGTCTGGCGTGGGACCCTTACTGCACCTCATAACTTGGTTTTCACTTTGAGAAAACTTTTGAAGAGGCTGTCTGAGAGGGCAAGTCATCAAATCCCCGAACCCCAAAATTCAAACCAAGAAAATGGAATTTTGGGGGAAAATAAAACAGATCTCATAGTCATATTAGATCTATATTACACTAAGTATCATCTTCGACTAGATAAGTGGGCCAAAAATCTCTGCATGTTTAGGCTGAATGGTGATTGACGATATATAGCTTGGTATTTTCTATGAATTTGGCTTAAAATTTCCAGTCTTTCTTCCTTGTTTCGTTTTTTTTACCCTGTGTTCACCTCATATAGGGTAGATTATCTTATTAGATTTTTTAGGCACCTTGCATCATCAATTTGCATATTAATGAGGAAAGATTGCCAGACGTGTTCCTGACCTCGTCACACTTGTCTCTCCCACAGGTCCAGCCCAACAACTACTGCACTTTTTATGACGACCAGCGGCAGAACTGGTCCTTGATGTTTGATTCAGAGAAGGTTTCCACAGACTTCTGTAAAGAGGTAGGTGACATAGGCCCCTACATAAAAAAAACAATACAGCCACAAAGTCCTGAGTAAATTCTTGTGTTGAATCTGCTGATGCACCTGCACTAGTAATGGCCGTTTAAAGCAGTGTTGCCAGCTCTTTTCCAAGGAAAGCAGCTATTGGCTGTTCAGAAAGTCGTTTGCATATCACTATATAAGGCTGCACTTGTTATGCACACTGCGACATAGAGACAGTTGGCGTGTGTGGGAACGCCCACAAAATGTTAAACGGCTGGCGCGTGAGTGGGGTAAAACCGCCGATATATCTCATGGGCTGACTCACCAAAAGACGGTGCTGCGGCTCTAAACTACATGTTTGGGGGTTCTAGAGCAGAACACAAGACGTCTGCTCAGATGTGCGTTTACTGCCGTGGTTAAATCCCCGATCGTGTCTGCCTGGGCTGGGCTATCAGCTAAATTCTAACTTTGCTGAATGGATCGAACGGGAGATTCCCCCACCCTGACCACGCCCCCAGCCAGGCTGAGCCAGCTAAACCAGCGTCTATGACGACACATCGCCTCAACCTATAGCCTGTTTTACTAGTAAGTGCTGACGCTGTCCGCCTGGGCTAGTTACAGCCTACAGGCAGCATTAGAAATGACAAGTGGACCCTATCCTACAGTCCCTGCTCGCATCGGAGGGAGGGGGGCTGCGCTGTGTGTGAGAAGCGCTCACACCTCTCTGGATTAGACAAGTGAGTAGAGAAAACTGGCATCATCCATACCAGTTGATGGCAAGTGCTTTGGGACATTCAACACATCGCTTCACATTGTCAGAAAAAGTCACCAGATTTGTTACTAGTTTGAGAAATAAAGTTGCCGGGCGGGTAATACTCAGAAAAGCGGACGCCGGAATCGTGGAATTAGGAAAAAAACCAAAACGTTTTTAATCAGATTCCGTGATTCCGTCCGTGTTGTCCGTGTGGCAGAAGTCATAGGGCCTATAGGTGACAGTAGAGGAGACTTATTGCAGAGTTGCTGGTGATGATTTGACAAACAGAATGAGAAGATAAAGAGGTCACAGCAGGTCATTAAGACTAGTAGCTTTAGAGGTTTAAAATCCTGGAGGGAAATACTGAATCCTCCTCGTTTTGATGTCATTTTAGAACATGGAAAAGGTGCACTTAATAGATATTGAATATCTGCTACTGGCAGCTTCAATCCAGAAACACTGTACATGTATATTAGAAAGGTCAGTGGTTTTGGTAGTGGCCTTCACAAACCCACATCCGTCGATGTTGTTCACTGATGACTACCTTCTTTTGATGTGTATGTCAGGTATGTGTGGCGAAAGTGAACAGCGCCCCCTCCTTAGATGCCGCGGTGGTGCAAGACCTGATTCTGGGGGAGGGCCAGACGGTGGAGAACGGAGACTCCCTGGAGGTGGCGTATACAGGCTGGCTCTTGCAGAACCACACCATCGGACAGGTTAACCACCGCTAGCAAGCGTGATCATTCTTTCTTCTCTCTGGTGAATTTCCCGGCGGGCAAAACAATCTTCAAATCTTACATTTCATTTCAGGTGTTTGACTCCAACCAGAACAAAGACAAGCTGCTGCGGCTGAAACTCGGAGCTGGAAAAGTGATTAAAGTGAGTCTGTCTTTGGTTACGGAATAAGAACAGTGGCTCAACTTCAGTCCCCTCAGGGCTGTGTTATTATAATGTTGATAATTATGTAGGTCATTTTAGTCTACTTATGTATGATGAACCTGATTGAATAGTGGGAGGTCGACGCCAAATTTTTATCCAATCAGAGAAATGTTGAGATTTTCTGGGAAACGGAAGGTCAGATCGCGATGCCTCTAAAAAACATGTATTTTTTCACCCCGAATCCAACCATCCAGGAGTCTCTACGAGTTATGGTTGTGAACCCTGTTCTTGTTCTGTCTCCTCTGTGTGAACCCTGGTTCTGTCTCCTCTCTGTGAACCCTGGTTCTGTCTCCTCTGTGTGAACCCTGGTTCTGTCTCCTCTCTGTGAACCCTGGTTCTGTCTCCTCTGTGTGAACCCTGGTTCTCTCTCCTCTCTGTGAACCCTGGTTCTGTCTCCTCTCTGTGAACCCTGGTTCTGTCTCCTCTGTGTGAACCCTGGTTCTCTCTCCTCTCTGTGAACCCTGGTTCTGTCTCCTCTCTGTGAACCCTGGTTCTGTCTCCTCTGTGTGAACCCTGGTTCTGTATCCTCTCTGTGAACCCTGGTTCTGTCTCCTCTGTGTGAACCCTGGTTCTCTCTCCTCTCTGTGAACCCTGGTTCTGTCTCCTCTCTGTGAACCCTGGTTCTGTCTCCTCTGTGTGAACCCTGGTTCTCTCTCCTCTCTGTGAACCCTGGTTCTGTCTCCTCTCTGTGAACCCTGGTTCTGTCTCCTCTCTGTGAACCCTGGTTCTGTTTCCTCTGTGTGAACCCTGGTTCTGTCTCCTCTCTGTGAACCCTGGTTCTGTCTCCTCTCTGTGAACCCTGGTTCTCTCTCCTCTCTGTGAACCCTGGTTCTGTCTCCTCTCTGTGAACCCTGGTTCTGTCTCCTCTGTGTGAACCCTGGTTCTGTGTCCTCTGTGTGAACCCTGGTTCTGTCTCCTCTCTGTGAGCCCTGGTTCTGTCTCCTCTCTGTGAACCCTGGTTCTGTCTCCTCTGTGTGAACCCTGGTTCTGTCTCCTCTCTGTGAACCCTGGTTCTGTCTCCTCTGTGTGAACCCTGGTTCTGTCTCCTCTCTGTGAACCCTGGTTCTCTCTCCTCTCTGTGAACCCTGGTTCTGTCTCCTCTGTGTGAACCCTGGTTCTGTCTCCTCTGTGTGAACCCTGGTTCTGTCTCCTCTCTGTGAACCCTGGTTCTGTCTCCTCTCTGTGAACCCTGGTTCTCTCTCCTCTCTGTGAACCCTGGTTCTGTCTCCTCTGTGTGAACCCTGGTTCTGTCTCCTCTCTGTGAACCCTGGTTCTGTCTCCTCTGTGTGAACCCTGGTTCTGTCTCCTCTGTGTGAACCCTGGTTCTGTCTCCTCTGTGTGAACCCTGGTTCTGTCTCCTCTCTGTGAACCCTGGTTCTGTCTCCTCTGTGTGAACCCTGGTTCTCTCTCCTCTCTGTGAACCCTGGTTCTGTCTCCTCTCTGTGAACCCTGGTTCTGTCTCCTCTGTGTGAACCCTGGTTCTGTGTCCTCTGTGTGAACCCTGGTTCTGTCTCCTCTGTGTGAACCCTGGTTCTGTCTCCTCTGTGTGAACCCTGGTTCTGTCTCCTCTGTGTGAACCCTGGTTCTGGTTCTGTGTGAGCCCTGGTTCTGTCTCCTCTGTGTGAACCCTGGTTCTGTCTCCTCTGTGTGAACCCTGGTTCTGTCTCCTCTGTGTGAACCCTGGTTCTGTCTCCTCTCTGTGAACCCTGGTTCTGTCTCCTCTGTGTGAACCCTGGTTCTGGTTCTGTGTGAGCCCTGGTTCTGTCTCCTCTGTGTGAACCCTGGTTCTGGTTCTGTGTGAGCCCTGGTTCTGTCTCCTGTGTGAGCAGGGCTGGGAGGAAGGGATGCTGGGGATGAAGAAGGCAGGAAGTCGTCTCATGGTGGTCCCGCCCAGCCTGGCCTACGGGTCCAAGGGAGTCGCCAACCGCATCCCGGCCGACAGCACGCTCGTTTTCGAGGCGGAGCTTCGACGGGTAACCAACAAATATTCAACAATTACTTCTTTACCGACCTTTTGGATCATACACAAATACTTTGCAGAATACACAAATACTTTGCAGAATACACAAATACTTTGCAGAATACACAAATACTTTGCAGAATACACAAATACTTTGCAGAATACACGACCCATCACAAGTTTGGACACAGCACATTTTCTTTACTATTTTCCACAATTTAGAATAACAGTAACAGACTTCAGTAGAAGTATGCAGTGATCACAAATGTGTTAACAAATCAAAACTATCTTATCATCATCTATCATCAATCTCTGTCTGTTCTCTGTTTGATCTGTATTATTGAATATTATTGAATATGATTGAATATGGTCCTAGCTTGATTACATTGACAGTTTAAGATAACAGCTAGTTTGAAGGTTGTTTTATGAAAGACAGTTTTTCTGACAGAGTTCCGTCCTTTCAGCTGTCTCTCATTTGGTCGTAGGTGAAGTTTGCTAAGGACAGCGGGTCGGACCGGGCCAGCGCCAGCTCCAGAGACTCGGCCGCTCCTTCCCCGGCCCCCAGTGTGGAGAGCCTGGCCCCGGAGCCCCCGGCCCAGACCAGCGCCTCGGGCCCAGGCAGACCAGGGTGAGAAGCTCAAGTCCTCAGGAAACGGGTTCACATGGGGCGTCCGGGTAGTGCAGCGGTATATTCCCTGCCTACCAACACGAGGGTCGTAGGTTCGAGCCCCTGTGTTGCCTCCGGGTTGGTCGGGTCTCCATACAGGCACACTCGGCTGTGTCTGCGGGTGGGAAGCTGGATTAAGGGTTTGAGTCTTGGTCGCTGCACTAGTGCACTAGTGCCTCCACTGGTCGGTCGGGGCGCTTGCCTGGGGGGGAACTGGGGAATAGCGCGAGCCTCCCACGTGCGCCATCCTGCTGGTGAAACTCCTCACTGTCAGGTGAAAAGAAGCGGTTGGCGACTGCACATGTATCGGAGGAAGCAAGTGCTAGTCTACAACTCTCCCCAGATCTACAGAGCACGGGGAAAAGTAAACTGTTAACGGTGTCCTCTGTCATGTCAGCTGTTCCCTCTGACATGTCAGCTGATTCCTCTGTCATGTCAGCTGTTCCCTCTGACATGTCAGCTGATTCCTCTGACATGTCAGCTGTTCCCTCTGTCATGTCAGCTGTTCCCTCTGACATGTCAGCTGTTCCCTCTGACATGTCAGCTGATTCCTCTGACATGTCAGCTGTTCCCTCTGACATGTCAGCTGATTCCTCTGACATGTCAGCTGATTCCTCTGACATGTCAGCTGTTTCCTCTGTCATGTCAGCTGTTTCCTCTGTCATGTCAGCTGATTCCTCTGTCATGTCAGCTGATTCCTCTGTCACGTCAGCTGATTCCTCTGTCACGTCAGCTGATTCACCTCTTTTCTTTTCAGGGAGCCGCTTCGTGCAAAGTCAAACTCCCTCAGTGAACAGTTGGCGGTAAGTTCTCTGTAGCTGTTATGATGGAAGCAGGTTCAGATACTCTGTAGCTGTTACAGCTGTCATGATGGAAGCAGGTTCAGATACTCTGTAGCTGTTATGATGGAAGCAGGTTCAGATACTCTGCAGCTGTTATGATGGAAGCAGGTTCAGATACTCTGTAGCTGTTATGATGGAAGCAGGTTCAGATACTCTGTAGCTGTTATGATGGAAGCAGGTTCAGATACTCTGTAGCTGTTATGATGGAAGCAGGTTCAGATACTCTGTAGCTGTTATGATGGAAGCAGGTTCAGATACTATGTAGCTGTTATGATGGAAGCAGGTTCAGATACTCTCCAGCTGTCATGATGGAAGCAGGTTCAGATACTCTGCAGCTGTTATGATGGAAGCAGGTTCAGATACTATGTAGCTGTTATGATGGAAGCAGGTTCAGATACTCTGTAGCTGTTATGATGGAAGCAGGTTCAGATACTCTGTAGCTGTTATGATGGAAGCAGGTTCAGATACTATGTAGCTGTTATGATGGAAGCAGGTTCAGATACTCTGTAGCTGTTATGATGGAAGCAGGTTCAGATACTATGTAGCTGTTATGATGGAAGCAGGTTCAGATACTCTGCAGCTGTTATGATGGAAGCAGGTTCAGATACTCTGTAGCTATTATGATGGAAGCAGGTTCAGATACTATGTAGCTGTCATGATGGAAGCAGGTTCAGATACTCTGCAGCTGTTATGATGGAAGCAGGTTCAGATACTCTGCAGCTGTTATGATGGAAGCAGGTTCAGATACTATGTAGCTGTCATGATGGAAGCAGGTTCAGATACTCTGCAGCTGTTATGATGGAAGCAGGTTCAGATACTCTGTAGCTGTTATGATGGAAGCAGGTTCAGATACTCTGTAGCTGTTATGATGGAAGCAGGTTCAGATACTATGTAGCTGTTATGATGGAAGCAGGTTCAGATACTCTGCAGCTGTTATGATGGAAGCAGGTTCAGATACTCTGTAGCTGTTATGATGGAAGCAGGTTCAGATACTCTGCAGCTGTTATGATGGAAGCAGGTTCAGATACTCTGTAGCTGTTATGATGGAAGCAGGTTCAGATACTCTGTAGCTGTTATGATGGAAGCAGGTTCAGATACTCTGTAGCTATTATGATGGAAGCAGGTTCAGATACTCTCCAGCTGTCATGATGGAAGCAGGTTCAGATACTCTGCAGCTGTTATGATGGAAGCAGGTTCAGATACTATGTAGCTGTTATGATGGAAGCAGGTTCAGATACTCTGTAGCTGTTATGATGGAAGCAGGTTCAGATACTCTGCAGCTGTTATGATGGAAGCAGGTTCAGATACTATGTAGCTGTTATGATGGAAGCAGGTTCAGATACTCTGCAGCTGTTATGATGGAAGCAGGTTCAGATACTCTGCAGCTGTTATGATGGAAGCAGGTTCAGATACTATGTAGCTGTTATGATGGAAGCAGGTTCAGATACTCTGTAGCTGTTATGATGGAAGCAGGTTCAGATACTCTGTAGCTGTTATGATGGAAGCAGGTTCAGATACTCTGTAGCTATTATGATGGAAGCAGGTTCAGATACTCTGTAGCTGTTATGATGGAAGCAGGTTCAGATACTCTGTAGCTGTTATGATGGAAGCAGGTTCAGATACTCTGTAGCTGTTATGATGGAAGCAGGTTCAGATACTCTGCAGCTGTTATGATGGAAGCAGGTTCAGATACTCTGTAGCTGTTATGATGGAAGCAGGTTCAGATACTCTCCAGCTGTTATGATGGAAGCAGGTTCAGATACTCTGTAGCTGTTATGATGGAAGCAGGTTCAGATACTCTGCAGCTGTTATGATGGAAGCAGGTTCAGATACTCTCCAGCTGTTATGATGGAAGCAGGTTCAGATACTCTGCAGCTGTTATGATGGAAGCAGCTCTTTCTTCTTTCTAACTCCAGAATCCAGATGCCACCAAAGCCAAGCTGATCTCGCGCATGGCCAAGATGGGTCAGCCCATGTTGCCCTTTCTGACGGGGGTGACTAGCCAGCCAGAATCCAGTGACTCAGAGCTTGAGGTGAGAAGGGACAGGGTTCCCATTAAGTCATACTAACTACAGTACAGAGAACAGTACAGAGGAACATGGATGGCTCTGGATACCATCATCGGTGACCTGGCCACTTTTATTCGGCGACCTGGACACTTCCTTTCGGCGAAGCTGGCCACGTTCTTTCTTTCTTTTGAGGGGGCAGACATAGACAGACCCTCTTGCCTCGGCCCATAGTGGCCACAAATGGTTCCAATGGCTAAGAGTAGCCTACAAATGTGGTAATAAAGTAGACATGCTTAATCTGTGTTATGATTACGAGGGGCTCCTTGCAAAACTTTCTCCGCTGTAAGGGGGCCAATTTTTTGGGGGAAGCCCTGGCTTATAGAATATTCCATTCATATTCCCGTTGACATGCTACAGAGAATAGTCCAATCCAATGAATGACTGAAGACACGCCCACATGACGTCCATACCTTCTACATCTGTGTTTCCCTCCTGAATGGAACCTGAAAGCCTTTCTGTCATGTTACCACGTCAGGGACACGTTGTTTCTGTCATGTTCTACCACGTCAGGGACACGTTGTTTCTGTCATGTTCTACCACGTCAGGGACACGTTGTTGTGTCTCTGTCATGTTCTACCACGTCAGGGACACGTTGTTTCTGTCATGTTCTACCACGTCAGGGACACGTTGTTTCTGTCATGTTCTACCACGTCAGGGACACATTGTTGTGTCTCTGTCATGTTCTACCACGTCAGGGACACGTTGTTGTGTCTCTGTCATGTTCTACCACGTCAGGGACACGTTGTTGGGTCTTCTTTTTATCGGTGGCAGCCATCTTTTCTTCTGTAAACAAGTTGCTCAACTCCGATAGGACGTTATAGGTGTTTACAGTGTTTAGGTGTTTAGGTGTTTACAACTACAATGAACTAAAATAATGCCAATAAAATGGGAATACTGCACGACATGTCTTAATTGAACTATTGCTTACTCAGGTGAAGGTCATCAGAAGATGCTGTTTACATGCCAGTGTCTTATTCAGAGTATTGTCTCCATCAGGTTCATATTGGAATATTGCAGTCCATGTAAACCAAGTCATAGATGAGCTAATGCTACTGTACGTTTCCCTCCAGGACACCAGTGTTTCCAGAGCCAAGGATCTGCCCGCATCTCCGTCTCCCGTCCAGATCTCCACTGCTGCTCCAGGCTCAGCGCAGGGTGAGTGAAGGCTCTCACTAAAGCGACATGATCTTTAGGTCCATTATAGCCACAATTCCACATCATCACTGATTCTCTAGATTGGAGTGAGGTCGAGTGTCAAATAGGGGTGTGCCGATTAACCGTATAATCGATGCATCGCGATTAGTCACGTGACGATTAAAATCGATTCACAATGTTCGATTATCGATTTGCAAAAAATTGCATTTTTTTTTTTTTTTTTTGCAATAATTTTTTTGCTTTATTTGCAAAAAATACGGTATTTCGCCCGGAAAGCAGTTCTTTAACTGTAAAACGAGACCAAAACCGAAGTACTGGAAACTGGAATCACTGAAGAAAGCATGCAGGGTGGCTGTAACATGTGATGCGTGGACTTCAGTCGCAACTGAAGATAATGGAGGTACATTTGTTTGTTTACTTTAATTAATGGATACTGACAAATATACCTTGCTTAAAAAAAATCCTGTTTGGTGAAAAAGATGCATCGAAAATCGTGATTAATCGTAATCGTTTAATAATCGAATCGTAGCACCCTTAATCGTAATCGAATCGAATCGTGAGGTGCCTAAGGTGGCACACCCCTAGTGTCAAACTTGATCATGTATGTAGTGTAACGTGGGGTCCCGACTTTAACCTCGTGCCTCCTTGGCAGTTGAGACGATCTCCCAGATAACCCAAATCTGGACAATTCTTGACAAACTCTTGTAGCGTGAGCTGGCCAACGAGACCAGCAACAAACTGCTCGTCACCTGTGTGTGTGTCTGCCAAATGCACGTGTGTGCTCCCGTACGACGCAAGACAAAAAGAAGCAGAAGAAGAAGAAGGGGGGGAAATCCAGTCGTTAGTGGTGTGATTTCCAATCAGTCTGTGTAGTGTGTTTGCTCCCAGATGAAGTTCTCTGTTTCTCCTGCAGCACTTCCTCATCCTCACACAGCTCCACCTTCTTCTGCCTTAATTCCTGTCTTGAGCGCTGTGGCCCCGCAGCAGCCCGGGATGCCAGGCGGCAGCCATCATGCTTTTCAGGTCAGACTTTCTCCACGTTTCCTCCATGTTGTTCACTTCCTCCTTTCAAAATAAGAGAAGTGTGTCATCCATGTTGTTCACTTCCTCCTTTCAAAATAAGAGAAGTGTTTCAAAATGTGCTATTAGCTCTTCCCTATCAGCCTGTTGTGTTTGTCCATAGCCTTACCCCTACACACCTGTGGCAGCCACTCACCTGCAACCTGTCAGCCAGGTGTACCCAGCACACACTGTCCCATACATGGGTAAGACAAGATGTATCAAACCAGTTTGTGTGTGATGTTTTCAAATGGAATCACTATATAGTTTTATAAACCATAGTTTTATATGTAGTTTATAGGTCCGTGTAAAGTGTGAATTTATTGCAATTTAAAGAGAAAAAAACATTAAAAAAACTGTGTTACATTTTCTCTTTTGATTCCCAGTGAGAATATGACAGTGATACATAGACTCAGTCATATTATGATGTAAAGTAGGTTGTACTGTGATGATGTTGTTTTGTAGGCTCTGGTGATGTCACTTCCTTCTTGATGATGTTGTTGTTTTCTAGGCTCTGGTGATGTCACTTCCTTCTTGATGACTGAGGCCCGGCAGCACAACACAGAAATCCGATTATCTGTGGGGAAAGTAGCAGACAAAGTGGATCAGTTGGCCTCTAAGGTAAACTGGACTTCTATACTGAAGCAGTAGCTCGCGACAGGCCGTGGTGTCGGCTCATAATGACTGAAACAGTAGTGTTTCAGTCATTCAGTGGCGTTTGAGTCGTTACTACTTTGTAACTATGAGCCGGTCTGCAGCGCTGCTTGACGTCTCATGGAAGCCTCCGTGTGCTTGAGGAGAGAGGAGATACATCTGGTTCATCTGGTTCACGCCTCTTCTTGTATTTTCAACAGATAGATGATCTTCAGAGGCAGGGAAGTCTGTCGATGGGCATGTCCAGCATGTCGATGGAAACCTCCATGATCATGCACAACATCCAAAGAATGGTCCAGGTACAATAGCATAGCATTAGCATAGCATTAGCATAGCATAGCATAGCATAGCATAGCATATAGCATTTGACCTTTTCCTCAACTCTTTTCTTTCACAAAAATGATGATTGTTTCTCGTCAAACTTGTTTTCTCCTTCAGGAAAATGAATGTTTAAAGAAGGAAGTGTTTGAGAAGAGCTCCCGTATCGAGGAGCAGAACCGTAAGATCGGGGAGTTAATCAACCAGAACCAGAGGTGAATCCCAAAAACAATAGGACAATTCTTTATACAATTCTTAATAATCAATGCTGCAGTGTGAACATATGACATTTAAAAACAACAACATTATAATATAACTTGTATTTCTATTTTGAAAAACACAAACCTTTGTGTGGATCCATAACAGAACCTCTGCCAGTCTCCCAGGTCTGAACTAAATCAGGGCACCTTTGCAGTTCTTGAAAGATTTTGAAATGTAACGTTATTTTATATAATTTTTTTATACATGTACTGTATATTTTTACAATGTTTTTATTACAAGTTTGGGAGTTGCACAAAAAGGTCTGGGAGAACTATGATGACCTGATATGGTTTGTCTGATGTTTCCTTGCAAATATATCAGCCTATACAAATCCACAGTAACCTTCTAACTATGTAAGTTATGGTCTCATGTGCATAACAGTAAGCATCTAAGTATTAGATATTAGTTTCAATATAAATACGGAATATTGCCATTTCATTTTTGTAATGTTCCTGATGTTGGGTTTGAAGTGGGCGTGGTCATGCTCCAGACTTATTACACAATAAGCTCTGTGAACCAATCAGGCTGAAGTGCCTCTACCCTGCAAATTCAAAATATGCACCAGAATCTATCAAGTTGTGCAGCACTGTGTGTGTGTGTGGGGGCACTGGCTCAAAAATAAGTTTTAATAGCATAGTAAAAAATTAGTTTTTGGGCTGGTCTGATGCGTTTGTTGCTGTTGTTCAGGTATGTGGAGCAGAGCAACCAGCTGCTGGAGCAGAGAAACGACTCCCTCATGTCCTCCAGCGAGCACAACCAGGCCAGGATCCTACAGGCCGAGCAGGACAAGGTGAGCGCTCGTTCCTTGTCAGGAGAACGCACAGGGGGGCGGGGTTTAGAGCACAACCAGGCCAGGATCCTACAGGCCGAGCAGGACAAGGTGAGCGCTTGTTCCTCGTCAGGAGAACGCACAGGGGGGCGGGGTTTAGAGCACAACCAGGCCAGACTCCTGCAGCCGAGCAGGACAAGGTGAGCGCTCGGTCCTCGTCAGGAGAACGCACAGGGGGGCGGGGTTTAGAGCACAACCAGGCCAGGATCCTACAGGCCGAGCAGGACAAGGTGAGCGCTTGTTCCTCGTCAGGAGAACGCACAGGGGGGCGGGGTTTAGAGCACAGCCAGGCCAGACTCCTGCAGCCGAGCAGGACAAGGTGAGCGCTCCTTTCCCATCTTGGCACTGACTGCACGTCACTTAACAAGTCTGTGCATGACCGCCAGAGATGAATAGAGATAGAGATAGCTCATTCCAGGCTCCGTCAATAGTATGAAATTGTACTCTTCCCGTCTCCTAAGTGGCAGCTTGTGATTGGTCTGTCAGTGTTATGAAACGTCATTGACTAGGCCAGTCTCTTGCTAGTTGAGCTGTCACTATCGTCAGAATATCTCTGGCACACAGAGAGACACACATGTAGATTCAGTCAGCATGGAGCTGATGACGGAGCGAGAGCGCCCATAATGCCCCAAACAACTTTCCTCTCTTAGTTCACCTCTCCTTTCTCCTCCCCCCCTCTTCTCCTCCTCTCTTCTTCTCCTCCTCTCTTCTTCTCCTCCTCTCTTCTTCTCCTCCTCTCCTCGCCTCGACCGAAAAACAAACACCTGTCGCTAGCGGTGGCGGCCATTTTTCTGGGGCGGTGCAGCGCACTCCAGGATATATATAGGGGAAACACTACTGATGATGACTGCACACAGCGCATGCGCTGTGGCAAACGAGGAAGTAACTACAGTTATACACTCCTGTTAGTTCGCTTACTCTTTGTTTTGTTATCGGACTGGATTTACTACGAAAATGACCGTTTGAAGTAACTTTGGATTATCTTTTCATCAGGTGGTGAGTACACGAGTCACAACATGTACATGTGAGTCTTCATGGCGCTGTTTGAATGTGCATTCTGGGCGACTGAACCGAAGTAGCCAAATGTCCCATTGACTGCCGTTGTTAGCACTAAGCTATTAGCATTTGAGTGCTCTACCACACGTTGTACTGTACTGCACACAGATGGAAAATAAAGCCATGTACGTTCTAGTTTTAATATAGACAATATGGCTAATGGCCTAAACTCCCCAAAAGTTAAAACATAATTTTATCTGCATATCTTTCATATTGGAAGAAATGTTTGTTTCTAGACGATTTTTCATTTTCAGGCCTTCGATCGGCCGATACCGTCGTGCCGATATCATTGTGCATCCCTACTTGTCTAGGATTTTCACAATAAGATAACAATTTGTTTTCTGAGGTGTGTTTAAGCACTGTCTGTAGCCTTTACAGCACTTGTGCCGACAATAACCTCTGACCTCTGCGCTCTTTGCCGTCTGCGTCTCTTCCTGGTTGTTTGCTGCTGTGTCGCTCTGAGGAAATCTAGTATTGACTGCTCTCTCTTCCCAGCATGCACTGCCTCGGGACCTGTGCTCGGGCCAGGTGAGCCTGTTTTCTCTCTACTGCTGCAACCAGACCCGGGTCAAATAGGATTAAAAACATGTGTTATTGGTTTTATTGAACCCTTATTTGGCCAGGTCAGTACGTTTACATGGACCGCAACATTCCCATATTAAACCCGATTAAGACAATACTCACTGCCATGTAAACAGCATGTTCTGATGACCTTAACCCAAATAAGGTCATGGTCAGAGTAAGCAATAGTGGAAATAAGACGTGGAGTTTTGCGATGTTAGTGGTATTATTTATTGAGCAGTATTGTTGTAGACATGGAAACTCCTTCGTTGCACTGTGACGTCCGGCTTTTTTGGCAGGATTTTGCGACGCGTAGGGCAAAGGTCAAACTGCTCTGATGGCGTCCGGCCACCGCAGCCAGTGTTGTGCAACTTGTTTACAGAAGACAAGATGGCTGCCAGCCGCGGTAAAAAAAAGTCCCAACACGTTGTCCCTAACACGGTAGAAACACGAGAGAAGAAAAGATGGCTGCCACCTGTTAAAAGAAGTCCCAACATGTCACCCAAACATGGTAGCGACATGACAGAACGGTTTTCAGGTTAAACTCAGGCAGGAAACTAGGAGGCAGGACTTAAGGATGTCATGTGGGTGTGTCTTCAGTCACTAGGTGGACTCTGCTCTCTAGTAGCATGTAAATGGGAATATGAATGGAATATTCTATAAGCAACACATGTAAACACCTTCACCAAAATATTGTCTTTAGAATAAGGTCAATAGTCAGAAGTCAGATGCTTGCAGTCCATGTAAACGCAGTGACTTCGATTAAGAAAGCAGCATGAAGACAATCAGCAATCAGAGATCAATTGGAATTACATCAAAGAGAACTAGTAGTCATGCCCGTAACTACCATTGAGGACACCGAGGTCATGACCTCTGTATTTCTCAAACCCTGGCTACGGCCATGCTAGTAGCTTTAGGGCCCGATAACCAAAAGTCAAACATTAAATGCAATCTTTTGTTTTTTGCCTCCTGCTACTATTTGACCCAGATCAGATCTGACCAACATCACGGGCACCATCCTGCTTCTCAGATCTGATCTGACCAACATCACGAGCACCATCCTGCTTCTCTCACACATCACAGACATTTGAACTAACCTTTCCTTTCTTTTTCCCTCCTCCTCCTCCTCCTCCTCCTCCTCCTCCTCCTCCTCCTCCTCCTCCTCCTCCTCCTCCTCCTCCTCCTCCTCCTCCTCCTCCTCCTCCTCCATCAGTCACCACTCACCCTGCACGTTCTCCCCACAGGCTTTTGCACCGGGAGCCACTCATCCAGGCTGTCACCATCTCCATCCCGCTGTCTCTGTTTGGGCCGGGTGAAATCCTTGAAAGATTTGTGAATTTGAGGAGGGGGAAAAATCAAGGCCTTGAACGTTTTTGAAAATAGTCATAAATAGAGATTGAGCGTCATTGAAAGTGCTTGAATTCATAGATTTTGTGCAAGAATAGAAACAACTCACAGAAATGTAAGCCCTTTTGCTATTTCTTTTTGACTTCATGTTAGTAAATAGGCTACGTCCCGCTGTCTTCATGTGTGTCTGCTGCCTTGTTTCACCCAAACTCTTTTGACTTGACTTGTTGTCTGTGAGCTTCTGTAACGTCTCCTAGTCCTCTTCATACAAATTCTCAGTGTTGTAACAGTAATGAACCTTGATCTGTGTCTCAAACTATGCCGTGTTGGGTCCTTGAAACTCAGGTAATTGGGCCTGGAAGATCCTTGAAACACCCTTGAATAGGGTGCCAAAGTCATGCCCTCTTCCCAGTTTAGGCATATGAGCCAAGGGATTTCATCCGCCGTTTATTTTTCCATAGACATGTCGTGAAATGTTTATAATCAAGAGAAAATAATGAGCTCCTTGGATATTTAGGAGCACAATTTTAGGAAATGTCTATGGAAAAATGAATGGCAGATGAAATCTCTTGTTTCGTATGCCTAACCCGGAAGAGGGTGTGACTTTGGCACTCTTTATGATGAAGGTGTGAGAACCCGGGTTTTTACTGTAGACAACCATCAGTAACTCTCCTCCATCTCCCCCCTCCCCTCTCTCCTCTGTCCGTGCCGTCAGGTGCGTCTGACGGAGGAGCTGGCCTCCTCCGCCTCCCGGCTGTCTGAGCTGCAGCAGGAGGCCACATGTCACCAGCAGAGGGCGACAGAGCTGCAGGCTAAACTGGCCTCTGCGCTGCGGGACGAAGAGAGCCACTGCCAACGCATCTCCGCCCTGGAGACGCAACTGGAAGGTTTGTGACGCTGCTCTCTAAGGCTGCAACTAACGATTTTCATTATCGATTCATCTCTCAATTATTTTCTCGACTACCGTAAATTCCGCACTATAAGCCGCACCGGAGTATAAGCCGCAGCAGCAAAATTGCCTGTTTGTTACATATATAAGCCGCACCGGACTATAAGCCGCAGGTGTTTTAATGTTGTTTTTTTTTTTTTTTTTATTGTGTTTTAATGTTTAATTACCATATGTAAGGGTTCGTGCACAGAGGGGATTGTCGGGAAAGAGATGGCTGTTTGAGGAAGCTCCCATTTATTAACATTTCAACAAAAAACATAACACAACACCACCTGTGTTTTCTTTTACAGTGCACACAGTGTCCGCGGTGTGGTGAAAAGAGGGCAAGAGAGGAAATTAAAACAGAAGTGGATTTATAGTTAGAAAGAGTGCTAAAAAAGAGAGATTTTTTTTATTTTTTTTTGAAAAAATCCATAGATAAGCCGCACCGTTATATAAGCCGCAGGGCCAAAAAACGGGGAAAAAGCCGCGGCTTATAGTCCGAAATTTACGGTAATCGATGAATCGCTTCGTCTATAAAATGTCAGAAAATTGAAAAATTTCATAAATGTCAAAAATCACTTTTCCCCCAAAACCCAAGATGACATCCTCAATGTCCTGTTTTGTCCTGACCAACAGTCCACAACCCAAAGATAATCAGTTCACTGTCATAGAAGACTAAAGAAGCCAGAAAATATTCACATTTTAAAAGCTGGAAGGAAAGAATTTTATTTAAATTTTTCATACAAATTATTCTAAATTATTAATTGATTATAAAAAAAATGGTTGGTGATTAATTTTCTGTCGGGCAACTAATCGACTAATAGTTGCAGCTCCACAGGGTTCCTCATGCACGGGTCTGACAAATGAGAGAATATTTTATTACATTTTCCGTACTCCGTACTAAGGTACATGACTGTGTCCATAACAGCCTAGTCTCTCAAGCCAGTCTATCTCTTCCACAATCTTCCAATGCTCCAGAGACAGTCTGTACTTTATCCCGTTAACATTTCAGTCTGTAGGCTACTTTAGCCCGTTAACATTTGGATGGAGGAGGTTGTCATCTTCCAAAGAGAAACGCTCCAGACCGGAAGGAAGTTCGATGTGTTGGTGTTCGACATGACACTCAGAAACACAACCGAGGCATGTGATTGGATACCCGCCTTATTTTGACCGGATATCCCACCTTATTTTTGACCGGATATCCTTCCTAATTTTTCGACCAACTTCGAGACCTGCGAAAGTGCAGATGCAGTTTGTCGGGAGCATGAGCAAATAGCGGGAGCCAACGTGTCTGTCTTTAGAGACTGATAACAGCCTTATCCATGAAAAGCACCAAGCTCCATCATTTTGCGGTAAACAGTCCAGCTGTCATCGCAGTTATTTTTGGATTGACCTGTCAAGCCCGGCCAGTTCATTCATTATCTAGCATCTTCATAGTATATCATGTAGCGTGACAAGTCCCATCGCTCTGCAATTTTCTAATGATTTCAACCTGTTGTTAGCGTAGCGCTAGAGAAGCATGTAGCACAAATCTATAATGCATCTCAATCTGCTTTACCGATTCCTCATCAAATACAACACATTAGCACACATTATTCCCCAGGCTAAGAAGCAATGCTTGTTGGGTATTGTAGTAGATGTCATGGAGACGTCACTACCTGACTTTTTGTGTGTGTGAATCGTTCACAATTGGTGACAATTAAAGTCACACAATCTGTGCAATCTTTTCCTCCCCAGGAGGAGACACTGTGTCTGCTCACTGTTATGCAGCCATCACTAATAGAATTACATGAAGGTGCCATGTGACATTCCAGCTATAGAGCAGCATGCAGACAGCACATAATCACTGTTTGACATGGGACATGTTTATCTAAAACGTGTTTCAGGGTTTGATCAGGATGGAATTTTTCCTTATTTTTAGATTTGGTCACGTTAATTCTAAAGAAATCCACAAAGATCCAAGTGTTCAGTGTTTTCACCCATATTTGAGAGGGACACAAACACACGACTACATTGAGTGCCCACCGCCCGGGTGGGGTCGTCAAAAGGGCCTTTCTGTGTGGAGTTTGCATGTTCTCCCCGTGCCCCCTGGGGGTTTCCTTCATATAGGAACCCCTCACCAAAACATGCAATATCCTGGTTGCTAATGTGGTGCCTCCTCTCGTCGTTAGGGGCGCCTGTTCGGAGGGAGGGCAACTGGTTGGAATAGCGTGAACCTCCCACGTGCTATGTCCTACCGGTGAAGCTTCCTTTGTCAGGTGAAAAGAAGCGGCTGGCTAACTGCCCATGTCTCGGAGGAAGCATGGAGCCAGTTTCAGCTCTCCCCAGATCGGCAGAGGGTGGAGCAGTAACCAGGATGAATAAATTAAATTAGCACTAATGGGGGATAAAAATGGAATAAAAAATCAGGGGGGAAATATTTATAAAAAAATAAAAATAAACATTCATACTGGTAATTGTGTTAAAACCTTCCCATAGACCAGTGTTAAAACCTTCCCATAGACCAGTGTTAAAACCTTCCCATAGACCAGTGTTAAAACCTTCCCATAGACCAGTGGTTCTTAAATGTTTTGGGCTTCACTACCCGTGTTCCCTGATTTCTGAATCCAAGTACCCCCTTTACTGACTACAACATTTTGTTAAGAAAACTACAGCATATGATGCAATGAATGAATGATAATCCACCTTTTGAACAATATAACATAACAAAATAAGAAATGCAGTGAAAGAGTTGCATTTAGTGCCTCCTGAGCAGATTTGTTTTAACGTTTCATTTATTTCATGATTTATTCTGACATTTTTCCATTTTCCCCTTTCTCTCAAGTACCCCCTGCAGTACCTCCTCCTACCCCTTGGGGTACGCATACACTAGTTTTGGAAGCACTGCCATAGAAAAATAATATCGTACAGCATCGCATATATCGCTTCATATCAAAGGTTAAGGTGAATATTGGCGATGGGCTTTTCTAGCAAAAACACGATTCAAAATTCGCTGAGCCAAAGTCGACTTTTGGTTGAAATTCGCCCAGGAAAAAGAAAAAGAAAAGAAAATGTGTGTCAAATGTTATATGGGTCTACCCTGATTCTAAGTATAGTAGAATCGCTTGGTTTGACCAAGTAAAACAATTTTTATAAGCATTTTACGCAAGGTCTATGGAAAAATTAGCTACGTTAGCGTAGCTTGACAGGCTGAGCGGTTTGGCTCCTTGCGTGAGTGAGTGTGGACAAACCTCTTTTCTCTTAAAGAGACAGGCGCGGGTAAAAACAATGGAAAACATACTTTTTAAGACAAGATTTTCGACTTGTGTGTGTGCTCGTATGTGCGTGCATGCGTGGGTGTGTGCTCGTATGTGCGTGCATGCGTGGGTGTGTGCTCGTGCGTGTTTTTTTCGACTTTCAATAATAAAAGTCAATCTTGATAATAAAAACGATTATTCGAAAATTTTAAATTCATGGCCATCCCTAATATTGGCTGGATACATCAGCAGCAGGAGATCTTGGTGTAAGCTGTGTGTGTGTGTGTGTGTGTGTGTGTGTGTGTGTGTGTGTGTGTGTGTGTGTGTGTGTGTGTGTGTGTGTGTGTGTGTGTGTGTGTGTGTGTGTGTGTGTGTGTTGTGTGCGCGCGCGTGTGGGTGCAGAGCTGAAGGAGGCAGCAGAGAGGGCCCAGGCTCAGCAACGCTCAGAGAAACAGAAACGTAAAGAGGCGGAGCTCAGGGTGAACAACATGGAGGAGGAGCTACAGGACCTGAGGAGCGACAAAGACGGTCTGGAACGAGTGAGTATCCATCAGGACTCAAACACACGTCTGAAACTTCCATCATTTCTCCTTTGAGTATTTCCTTCCTCTAATGATAGAAAGCAGGTTGAAAATCAGCCATCCTCCTTATTGTTCCATGTGTGCCTGGATTGTCGTTGTGTTTTGAAACAAGCGATCTCCCCTGATCTCTCCTGGCCTTCCAGACGCTGACGGACAGGAAGAGGAAGTGGCAGGCGGAGCGGCAGAGTCGAGACGAGGAGGTGGAGGAGCTGAGGAGGAGCAGCCAGGCGGAGCTGGACCACCTCCGAGCTCAGCTCCGCAAGGCCAGGACCAGCACCGACAACGCTGCGTCAGAACAGGTAGCAACATGGACATCTGATGCTCAAGTTAACTTAGCTTTCCCTTTGCTAGTTAACATGTGCCTAAAAGCTGTGTCTATGTTTCTTAAAGATACTGTAGACACAGCTGTAGTATCAAACTGAACAGATTTCAACCTGTCATTTAGTGTAGGCTGTAGTCCTGCCAGTGACATAGCTGTGTGTGTGTGTGT
>NC_139631.1:52973582-53038582 GCF_964638095.1 Poromitra crassiceps | reverse complement strand
ACAGCCCTACAGGGCAAAGTAAGTAGGACAGAGTGAGGAGCTAACAGCCCTACAGGACAAAGTAAGTAGGACAGAGTGAGGAGCTAACAGCCCTACAGGACAAAGTAAGTAGGACAGAGCGAGGAGCTAACAGCCCTTCAGGACAAAGTAAATAGGACAGAGTGAGGAGCTAACAGCCATTCAGGACAAAGTAAGTAGGACAGAGCGAGGAGCAAACAGCCCTTCAGGACAAAGTAAATAGGACAGAGTGAGGAGCTAACAGCCCTACAGGACAAAGTAAGTAGGACAGAGCGAGGAGCTAACAGCCCTTCAGGACAAAGTAAATAGGACAGAGTGAGGAGCTAACAGCCCTACAGGACAAAGTAAGTAGGACAGAGCGAGGAGCTAACAGCCCTACAGGACAAAGTAAATAGGACAGAGTGAGGAGCTAACAGCCATTCAGGACAAAGTAAGTAGGACAGAGTGAGGAGCTAACAGCCCTTCAGGACAAAGTCAGTTGGATGACTTGGCATGGACTCACTCCCAGCCTCGCTGTCTCTCCTCTGCTGCTCCTCTAATCTGATTTAACGCCACATCATTGCCATGGAATGCATTTGTCAGGGATGCCATTGTTCAGTTTAATTTAGATACACAACCACCATTCATTACACACACACACACACACACACACACACACACACACACACACACACACACACACACACACAGTTCTATATATATGTATATAATATACATATATGTATAATATACATATATGTATGTATATAATATACATATATGTATATATATTTCTATATATGTATACCGGTATATAGAAATATATATATATATGTGTATATGTATATATATTTCTATATATATGTATATATTGAAATATATAAATATATATATATATGTATATATCGAAATATATAAACATATATAAAAAAGAATATATATATATATATATATATATATGTATTTATAATGGAAGCATTTCACACATGTCTTGTCTTGTCTTATCAGTACACGGCCCTGGAGCAGCAGTCAGTCACTGTTAAGGAGAAGCTGGAAGGACGAGTGGCTGAACTGGAGCAGAAGGTCCTGACAGCACAGGAGAGCCCAGCAGACACTGCAGGAGAGGTACCAGCATGCAACACTTCAAAGAGCTAGCAGCAACCCAGACAGATTGTTACGTTGCTTTTTTCCCAGCCAATAAGTTGCACTTGAACACGCTGCAAAGTGCAAATACTACAGCTGATGATCAACTAGCACATCACAACTAGCACATCACAACTAGCACATCACAACTAGCACATCACAACTAGCACATCACAACTAGCACATCACAACTAGCACATCACAACTAGCACACACGTTCTGCACCTGTGAGAGAAAATAAGGCAGAAAATAAGGAGAAACCACACTAAATGGGTGATATCACGCAGCGAGAGGGCTTTTCCCCAAGGTACGTCATGAAAATATTCATGTATTGGATCAACACACACACACCTACACACACACACACACACACACACACACACACACACACATGCACACACACACACACACACACACACACACACACACACACACACACACACACACACACACTTGAATGAACTGCATGCCATATAATCAGTCCCCCACTTTGCATGTCCTGGCCTCTAGATGTCACCGAAGTACAGCTGAACCTTCAGTCCCTCACAGCTTCTCCCCACCCAGAGACTCAAGTCTAAAGTTTAGACTGAAACTTAGTTTCTCCAGCATAGAAACTTTTAGTTTCTCCAGCATAGAAACTTTTAGTTTCTCCAGCATAGAAACTTTTAGTTTCTCCAGCATAGAAACTTTTAGTTTCTCCAGCATAGAAACTGCTTTTCCCACTGATTTCAACATTAGTTCATACTTCAATACCACATTTCATAATCCACTATAGTGGGGCAGATAGGCAAAGCAATTGTGCATTTTATGACTAAAGCATGAAAGTTTCAGCATACTGTATCATCTACATACCCCAAGTTTCAATTTCAGACGTGGAGGCACTTTGTATCTGACCTCTGGTGACCTTGAGAGGTCATTGACGTCAGCGTTGCATTATAACAGCCAGATGGTGCCCAGCAAAAAGGGGATTCACACTATAATTCCATCCTGTTTTGGCCATGGCTTTCTGAGGTTCCTGAGGTCAATGACATCTCAAGGTCACCAGAGGTCAGATACAAAGTGCCTCCATGTATGAAATAAAACCTTGGGGTATGTAGATGATATGCTGATTGCTGAAACGGTCTTGCCTTTGTCGTAAAATACACAAAACCTTCCATACACAACCTTATCTGCTCCACTACTAAAGTAACCTTGGTGCATACAGTTTAAAAGTGCTTCTATTTGTGGTTAGCCTGGTATCCAGCCCCATATGAATGGCAGTTGTCAACACTCCTTCATATGGGTCTGGAGTCGGACCCAAGCCCATCCACTGGCAATTATTCAGGACAGATACTGTCCAGGAGGGACACCTGATTGGCTGGTCGATGTAGGTGGCGGGACTTATCTAACATTACCGATGACGCGTTACAGAGCGCTGCAACAACACCACACCTGTATGTTAAATAGCTAGCTACCTGTTAGCTATGTTAGCTAAGCCCACTACTGCTGCTGTAACTACTTCGGCTCAAAACACCAGTGTGAGTGACCAAACGTTTCTCTTGTTAGCCAGTCGGAGTCACACTCTTTCCAGTAAGCCTATCAGCTTTGAAATCCGTTAGCCGGTTGTTGAGCTGCTTGTGGCTTGCAGTTAACGTTAACGGTTGCCGGTGTAGAGACACCGGATGTAGCAGACAAAGAGTATTGAAGGCAAGAGAGGAAGCGTTGTGCAGCGCTCCTGCCTTGATGTTGCAGTGGAACCTTCAGCCTTCAGTTCTTATCAATTTAAGTTCTTTGGCGCAGAATCGTCGAGGCTGATGAACGGTGTGTTCCATTCTCAGGTGAAGCGGGTGATGAACGGAGTGTTCCACTCTCTGCGGGGGGAGTTTGACCTCACGGACTCCTACACCGGGCAGGCTGTGCTGGGAGTGATCGTCAGCACCATTAAGGTAAGACACAAACGCCAAAGCAGGGTTGCTAGGTCTTAAAGATAGGGAAGGTATGCGCAGTGGTGTATAAAGTACTGGAAAGCCATGCTTGATTAAAAGCACAGATACAGTATCTTACGATAAAATCTGCAAAAATATCAGCTAGTTCTGTCCCGAGTCCCGAGTCCCGAGTCCCCAATACCAGATTTAGAGCGTCGACCCTTCGGGGAGATTAAGTCGATCCTGATTGAAGCTTGTACGCTCTCTGGGTGGGGCTCAAAATAAACAGAACAACAACGGTAACATTCTCGGCTGTGGTGATACACCAGATCAGCAATACATCATTTTGTATTCGGCTGCTGGCGGCACATGTTCCCGCCCCCTTTTTAGGGGGCAAACATAAGCCTGTCCGGATTTTCATCCAACTGCTTTCAGTCCAACGCAGGGTTAGACGTGGATATTATTATTTGCCACGTAATGTTAATTTATTCAGGTGGGCTAACATAACGTTAGCAGACTTCTCCCCAGGGAGAGCTGTCCGTCTGTCTGTCACTGCTGCTACTTCATAACGTTATAAATAGAAACAAACCAGTTACACTTGTAACATTACTCACACTGGGCTGAAATGAGGAAATAGTGTGTGCGTTAGTTCCATGTTTACAACACGAGCTCTTTCAGGTCCACAGCTCTGGGGTTGCTGCCTGAAAGCAAGGTGCGTTTGTTTGTGCGCACGGCGCGTGCCGGTGTGAGTTCTCCATGTTAAAAAAGGCGTTGGCCCTGAAGGACCCCGCCCAGCCAGGAAACTAGAGACTTGTCTCACGAAGCTACACCTCATGTTAGCCGGCTGTGCATATGGAGAGAGAAAGAGAGAGGGGCGGAGCTACACCTGATGTTAGCCGGCGAAGACGAAGAATCGACCGCTGTTTTGCATCGATTACCATGGCAACGATTGAAGCTTTGAAGCGTAAATGTTTGGGGGGGTCAGCCCCATATCGGCATACCGGATATCGGCAAAAAGTCCAATATTGTGCATCCCTAAAATGTCCCGTAAATACGGATGTGTTTGATTTCTGTTTCCCAGAATGTGACTCTCCAGCTACTCAACGGCACAGAAAGGCCTTCACCACAACACAGCAGGATGGACGAGGCAGTGGAGGAGGAGGAGGAGGAGGAGGAGGAGGAGGAGGAGGAGGAGGAGGATGACAGCGACCTGAAACGGAGCCAGCAGGAGCCTGGGTGGAACGGACACGTGAACGGCGAGAAAGAAGACCCAGAAGAAGAAGAAGAGGAGGAAGTACAGAGGGGCCGGTCAGAGTCTCAGCCACAGGAAGAGGGAGGGGAAGTACAGAGGGGCCGGTCAGAGTCTCAGCCACAGGAAGAGGGAGGGGAAGTCCACGGCCAAGTTGGGTCGGAGGAAGACGTGCCGGTAGAAACGGAGTCGGCGGCACAAAGCCAATCAGAATCGGTAGAGGATTCTGCACATCCAGCAGCGAAACTGCAAGAGGTGGCGCCGATGGACTCGAAAGCGCTACAGGAACAGGAACAGGACGTGCATTATGTCCCCGACACACCGCTTTCTGTCCCCGACACATCGCATTCTGTCCCCGACACACCGCATTCTGTCCCCGACACATCCACAGAGGAAAAAGACAGCGCCAAGTCTCCAAACCCAGATGACGGACCCCAGGAGAGTTCTCCTCGCGAGGTGGGACAGGGAACTAGGTCTGAAGGCGAGGCCGCTGTGAGCTCCGAGGCGGATGAAGTAAGCGCGGCCGCCGAAGACCCTCGCAGAGAAACGATCACAGTGTCCCATAAAGTCTCCGGACCACCAACCAACCCGCCACCACCACCCAACTTAGTTCAGGACAGCACAGGCAAAGTCACAAGGTGAGTGCATGAATGGTCAATAACAACACCTGATCTCTATTTGTTTTTCGTCCATCTTCATCCATTTGTTAATCCATCCGATCCATCACAGGCGATATCCCAGATCCACGATTAAGACACATTTGGCATAATGCCTTATATTGAGAGAACAAAATACAACTTCAAGTGGATTTCCTAAGGCTGTTATTTCCGTATAGCAGAGCGCTGCTATGAAGGAGGAGCACGTCCAGTCATATCAGTCTGCTCAATGTAACGCTTGCATCACCCTGTAGGGGTTTATTTGGCGGTAATGAGCGGCTCGCTGTAGGCGATCCCTTACTTATGTCATACGAGGCAGGTTTGATACATGACTGACAGAGGAGCGCCAGTGACGTTTCATTGCTCGTCTTGGTTGTAGGTCCGTCCTATTGTGACTTGGTCTGGCAATGTCAGTCTAGTGGAATGTAGCAGGCAAGCAAGGAATTCTAGCAGCCAGACGTCCCATCATTATTTCATGCCAGGTTCCTTCATGGTAGCTTTTTTGTTGACCTGATTCCATTGAAGTGACCTACATTACATTTGTGATGTTTGTTTAGCCGTCTCTAATATGCAGCATGCCATGAGTCCTGCAAACTAACTCCCTGTCTCAACTCTCTCTTCTGTCTCGCTTGCTTGCCTTTTCCTTTCTCCTCCTCTCTCATTTTCTTTTTTTTCTTTCTATTTGGCTGTCTCTGTCTGTCCTCCCCTCCCTCCCTCCCTCTCTCTCTCTCTCTCTGTCTCTGTCTGTCCTCCCCTCCCTCCCTCTCTCTCTGTCTCTGTCCGTCCTCCCCTCCCTCTCCCTCCCTCCCTCTCTCTGTCTCTGTCCGTCCTCCCCTCCCTCTCCCTCTCTCTCTGTCTCTGTCTGTCCTCCCCTCCCTCTCTCTGTCTCTGTCCGTCCTCCCCTCCCTCCCTCCCTCTCTCTGTCTCTGTCCGTCCTCCCCTCCCTCCCTCCCTCTCTCTGTCTCTGTCCGTCCTCCCCTCCCTCCCTCCCTCCCTCTCTCTGTCTCTGTCCGTCCTCCCCTCCCTCCCTCCCTCTCTCTGTCTCTGTCCGTCCTCCCCTCCCTCCCTCCCTCTCTCTGTCTCTGTCCGTCCTCCCCTCCCTCCCTCCCTCCCTCTCTCTGTCTCTGTCCGTCCTCCCCTCCCTCCCTCCCTCTCTCTGTCTCTGTCCGTCCTCCCCTCCCTCCCTCTCTCTGTCTCTGTCCGTCCTCCCCTCCCTCCCTCTGTCTCTCTGATGTGGCTCTTCTCTCAGTCTGCCAGTCGGGGGGGTTGGTGAGGAAAATGGAGAGGAGCCATTTTTCCAGACCCCGGCTCGGACCAAACCCCCCCCGCCGCCCAGCCCAGGGGAGGAAGAGGAGGATGAGCTGGTGAGGAAGGCCTCACCCCTCCTCTGTGTTTTCTCTCCATGTCGTCATGTCAATCAGTGTTGTGTTTTTGCTTTTTTTGATATTTTGTGCCAATAATCAACATCTTTCGTTTCCCCCCCGCCGCCCATTTTCATGCCCCAAAAATTCAAGACCTTTGAGCGTTTTGTGTACTTTGTATTCCCAAAGATTCCCCAGAATTATATTATTAACAAACCGCTTCGTTAAAACCATCCTGATCATGTGACCTCACAAACCATCCTGATCATGTGACCTCACATTCTGTTTCACTCCACGAATCAGTCTGGACTTCCAGCCGCCCACATCGATTTCATGACATTACAAAGTAATCGGCCAATCAGGGACTAGTGCGCCGTAGTTGATGATGTAACAGTATGGCGTCTCCCGTAGCAACGAGCGCTAATGTTAACGTTAGTAGAGTAAACACAAACAGCCTTAAGTGCAGTTATTGTAGAAATAGACTCAATAACAACAATGAAACAAGAACAAGAGTATGCACCAGCGGAGTTTCTCTGCGGAAAATACTTTTTTGCCGTTCTTCCGAGTGGATTTGGATTGGATTTGGCGAAGCTGATTGGCTGAAAGAGTTGTCTGTCAAGGCAAGTACTCCCACCCACTCTTTCATGAATACACAGGAGAAGATGTTACTATCCCTTGTGCCAAAATCCGAGCTAAAACACATTTAGAAGACCAATCCAGATTCAAAACAAGCTAACAAACAATATAACAAATAAGCTAACAGCAAGCTAACAAACAATATACAAATCACCAGTTAGCTACCCTAGCCAACAGCAGTATGAAGCATGTCATTGGGGTTTTCAAGTGGGCACCTTCCTTCACCGATGTTTCGTTAAGTTAGGCCCACGACACCTCAAGAAGTCTTAACGGTGTAATCCAGCGTCCTGGAAACACCCCCCTCCATGCTACCACCGCACAACTCCATCTGACCTCACCATCTAATGCCTTCCATCAAGCTAGCATTACCCTAGTCTTAGCCTTTAGCCTAGCTATCCAGGTCGCTTCCGTATGAACTGAAATCATTGTGCACAGCTCAATGTCCAGACTGATACATACAACCAAACAGGATGTGACATCACGTTATCAGGATGGTTTTTACCAGGCTACATTTAGACAGCACGGGACACTAAAACTATTGAAACTGGACAATAATAATAATAATAATAATAATAATAATAGTGGCATCTTCATGCATACTATATAATAATAAATATGGAAACAAACGGCATCATATCCACGTTATCAGTGGTGGGTGACAGTAATTAGCTGATATCACTTTTTTTTTTTCAATTATAACCCCATGTCTTTTTGATTGCATTTGGATTGGTCCTCTGTGTGATATCTCAGTTGACAACATTGGCATCTCTCTTGTTTGTGTCCAGAGCTTGAAGGGCCGCCCTCCTCCAGCCCCGCTGTTCGGCGAAGACGAGGAAGAGGACGATCTGGACTGGCTGAGTTGAGTTGAATAACGGACCTGAGTCTTAACGAGAAGAAACCAGCCTGATAACGAGCCTGAGTGTTAATGATCAACACTAAAACAAAGGGGGGTTTTACTGATGAACTGCACTGGATGGAGCAGGCACAGAACCTGGATCTCCCCCTCCACATTGACATGTTGAATGACAGCTAACTGCTGCGGCTGCCTGCAGGACGGACTTCCAATCACAAGCTCTGATTTTTGGTGGAAATAACAAGCCTGTAAAGTCCAATCAAATGCCTTTATTTTACTTAACGGTTAATTCTGTGATTTCTGACTGCCGGTGATACAATATCTGCAATAGAGTACCACAGGGTATATATAATATAATAATAATAATACCACAGGGATGACGTATTTACCCACAATTCAGCATCGTGCTGGTTTCCCTTGTCTGGAAGTCAATGGAAGTTGTGCCATGGGGATTTTGGTTAGATGGTCTGTGGTTAACAAAACTTTGAGTTTTGAAGCGCAAATGTGATTGCCAAAAACCACTGGTGTTCATTTGTGAAGATGATCCTGCTGAACACAAAGGTCTCCGTTTCATAAACTAACTTGTGTTAACCACAGACTTTCAGGCATCTAACCTAAATCCATCTTCAACCGCTTATCCGGGATCGGGTCGTGGAGGTAGCAGTCCCAGCAGTGGACCCCGGGCGTCCCTTTCCCTGGCTACATTAGCCAGCTCTGACTGGGGGAGTCCAGAGGAGTTCCCAGGCCAGCATGGAGATATAATATCTCCACCTACCACTCAGTCTGCCCCGTGGTCTCCTCCCAGCTAGACGTGGCTGGAACACCTCCCTATGGAGGCGCCCAGGTGCCATCCTTTACCAGATAGCCGAACCACCTCAACTGGCTCCTTTCCTTTCCGCCCTCTGGTTCAGCTCTCTTCTCGTCACAACGGTGCGGTAAAGCGAACTCGATAACGCTCCCGCTGCTCCAATTCTCCGGCCCATCTCCCGCTCCATCGTCCCCTCACTCGAGAACAAGACCCTGAGAGACTTGAACTCCTTCACTTGGGTACCTGGAGTCGACAATCCACCGGTTTCCTGCTGAGAACCATGGCCTCAGATTTAGAGGTGTTGATCTTCATCCTCATCCATCGTCTAACCAAAATCCCCATACAAAAAATCCCATTGACTTCAAGACGAGGCCACCAGGGGACGCTAACTTCCGGGTTTCAGGACTCATTCCTGCAACACCCTCCCATTTCGACGCCCCAAATCTTTGACACAATCATGTTGGTTGATTGAGCAGTTTTTATGTGGTCACGTTGGTTTCAGACTGTAGCGTTACATGGTTTGTGCTAATTATTAGCTTGCTGCTTTAACAATATAACTTTTACACCATTTTGGTCATTTTAAATTCATTCCTGAAATAAATGAGATGGAATCTGTGGCCGTGCTTTTCTCTTTCCTTGTGTTTTGGATGGGTTGCGTTGTTAATGAGGATTTCTGTTCAAGGACACTTCTCTTAGCCCTTATAGGTTTATTGATGTCCTTAGTTTATTGATGTCCTAGCAGCACTAAGTGTTCATTCTGTTCTCACACGATTACTATAAAGGCACCAATGCTTTGACCTTCGACTAGGGATGCACCGATCCACATTTTTTCACTTCCGATTCCGATACCGGAATTTGGATATCTGCCGATACCGATATTATGCCGATACAGATATTTTTCTTGAATATACAGTATTGGCAAAGATTTGGCCAATTCAAGTTTTTTTTTTTTTTTTATATACCTTGCAAAAAGCAGACAACATTAAGAAAATATACAAGGCAAACAAGGATACTATTATACATGGGCAAATTACGGCCAATTGCTTTTTCTTTTTTTCTTCCGATCCGATCCGTGAATTAGTGCCAATATCGGCTACCGATATTGGATCGGATCGGCCCCATCCCTACCTTGGACCTCCTTATGTTTGGTTGTAGGGTCATGTTTGGTGATGGAAGTCAAAGCTTACTCATTCCAAGTCATTCTGTACGAGAGCTCCAGTTAAATGCTTGAATTGTCAATGTAGGATAAGCTTATTCGTATAATATCAAATAAATCAACAGTGGAATTGAGCAAAAAGCACTTTAATTTGACTTTGACTCAAACATGTTATTTTTATTGCACTCTTCCACCACCAAATGAATTGAGGGCATAAAGGATGTGGGTGTTTGCGAAAGTAAGTGACACTACAGCACTTCACTTCCACCATTTTTGTAGAATGACCCGAGATAATTTTTCTCAGCTACAATGGTAAGCAAAATTATGATATTACAGTGATTTTGACCTTTGAACTTTTGCATATAAAATGTAATTTTATTCAATGATGAGTTGAGCTCATAGCACATGATTTTGCAATCCCAATGTATGATAAACTGCACTTCCTTGATGTCTTGAGTGGAGGTATGGTTGTAATTGCTTCATTGGGGTCATCAGGTGGCGTGGGTACCCTCCTTCCTTGGCGTTTCGATGCGGATTGGCCCACAACACCTCATCGGTGACAACCGGCGTTCCAGGTGCCTCTACCAGCTTGTACAGGTAAATAATCTGATTCCATGTGGTTTATCCACAGGTTATGGACAGTCCAGTCCCCGTGCGTGGGGTTTAGCATGTGGCGCTGGGCAGTGGTTCTGACAGTGGGGTGGCTGTTGGTGCTGTGGCGCAGCGGTTGGTGGCCCCGCTGGGGCGGTGGTAGGGCTGAAGTCCCCCCCAGCTTTTAAGCTGTCAGTGATACTGTATGTATTCCAATGCAGTAAGCAATAGATATGGTCTATCCTTCCTTCCAACTTCTATTGCACTGCTGAATAGACAGCGAGCCCCTTCCTCACGGGTGAAACACCTGCACTGATGGGAGGTGGCAGTATGGAAGCACCAGAAACGTGATGGCTCTTGTCTTTTTCTTGTTCTTTTCTTTTAGTCCTTGTGGTTTCTCTTTGCTTTTATTTCGCCATGGTTTTATGCTTCTATGTTTTTATGGTTTTATGGTTCTATGCTTTTATTTTATTATTTACATGATAGTGTAATAAGGGTCAGTGTAATATGGGTGGGTGCAGTTTTTCGTGCCTAATACAGGCACCGCTTGTCCCACCCGGGTTCTGTGCAAGTCTTTGTTTAAATGCCACTCTTGTCTTGTTGTCATGTTGTTTTCTTTTGTTGGTATATGTTACTGCTGATGGATATGCTGAAATGCACTTTGTTGCCCAAGACAAATTTCCCCTCGGGGACAATAAAGTTGATCTGATCTGATCTGAGTAACCCCACCCATCAGGGTTACATTAGAATCTCAGGTGGTCTGATGCCGCCGCCACACTCCATATATGAAGCTCAAGATCTCCTCTCTGGTTGTAAGTGGAGACTGGGGAGTTGGTTGAGATGAAGTCCACACCAGTAGCTGTCAGACTGGTTCTCCTCTCAGCAAGAGGAGGGGGGAGATCAAGTGAGGAATTTAGAAGTCGGCCGCAATGTTTGTGCTGCAGAGCCGGCCGGCCCGGGTGTTGTGTAAGACCAATGAGGCAACAAGGACCCGGGCCGGGGCCTTGTGTAAGTAGTCTGGGCACGCTTTACGCCGCTTTTGGCCATGGGGGGCGTAAACCAAGGAAACAGGAAACAAGTGCGCCAAAAAAAGAATTTCTTTGTTGCCGTTAGCTTGACGCGGCGAGGTTACGTTAGCTAGAGCCTGATAAAAAAAAAGCTTCTGTAGCCTATTGGCTTTATGATATTGTGAATCTGCGATGTTTCTACAAGAACTTGTTCAAAAACGTTGTTCGGTACATCCATTTCTTATTCTGTTTCCGCTGCTTGTTTCCTGTCTAGGGCGGGCTCTAGGCCGGAAACAGGCCGAGTGACAAAATCCCTTGTAAACGGAGGCCGGGCTCTTTCCCGCCGAGAAGAGCCTGGTGACGCGAGGTTAGGTGTAAGACGGGGAACTCTGCCTCAAACTGGAAGCTCAATGAGCAAGGCACTAATCCTACAAGGGTTACGTATAGGTTGAGCCAAATACAATGTGTCAATATGTACTACTTCATTCGATACCCCCCGTTTTTTTGCTGTACTTTGAACATTTTGGTGACATGCTGAGCTGCCAAAAACAGCACAAAAAATAAATTAAAAGAAAAGAAAAAAGAAAAGTAAAAGGCTGACTTGAATGTGGTGTAAAGACAAGGCAGTTTGTGTTACAGTAACCTACATTTGGAAACAATTCTTCCTTTTCAGAATTCTACATAATATTGTTACAGTGGCTATTTAGAAGTACACCCACACCACAACTATCATCTGTATCTCTTCTAGACTGATAGTCATCACAGTATTGTTTGCATACAGCCAACAATGGCCCTGCATGATCTTGCCAGCTGTGGCTGCTGGACATGCAAAGTTTATATAATCCCTATGTTGCATCTGAAAGTGAATCAGAAGTCAGTTATAAAAGAAGACACATCGTCAGCTGATGAGTTTTTATTTGATGTAGGGAAATGTGGAAGCTTACAGATCAAATAATCTGCTGAAAGACTAACATACATCTGAAATCTATAGCATAATCTGCTGAAAGACTGTAACATACATCTTATTAAATCTATAGGATAATTCTTCCCTCCAGGTAAAGTATCTACATTATGAGGGACACAATCACACCCCGAAAAATGAGGCGATCTCCAGAAATTACCACTCCACAAGTGAGAGTGAAGTCTCTATACACTAATACTCTATAAACCATATACACAAGTGAGAGTGAAGTCTCTATACACGAATACTCTATCATCCATATACACAAGTGAGAGTGAAGTCTCTATACACTATACCAGGGATACTCAACTTGCTTTGCCCGGGGGCCACTTTCATGAAATGATAGGAGGCCAGGGGCCACTTAATAAACAAACAATATACATTTTTCTGTAGCAGATTGTAGGTTTTTGGGGTGTTTTTGTCAGAGTTTAGTCTGACAATGTTGTACACACCGGATAGTTAGTTAGTTAAGTTAGTTAGGTTAAGTACATACATAAGTGCCTGGGTAGCGAGCAGACGGCAGTATTTGACAATTTAGCTGGAGCTCAGTTAAACTTTATTTCACGTTAGTTTTTATTGTGAATTAGATTCTAATTCACAATGAAAACTAACGTGAAATTATTAGAAAATGGCCGGGGGGCCACTCTGCACCCTGTCGTGGGCCGCATCTGGCCCCCGGGCCACAAGTTTGAGTATCACCGCACTATACTCTATCATCCATATACACAAGTGAGAGTGAAGTCTCTATACACTAATACTCTTATCATCCATATACACAAGTGAGATTGAAGTCTCTCAGTCACTATACTCTATCATCCATATACACAAGTGAGATTGAAGTCTCTCAGTCACTATACTCTATCATCCATATACACAAGTGAGATTGAAGTCTCTCAGTCACTATACTCTATCATCCATATACACAAGTGAGAGTGAAGTCTCTATACACTAATACTCTTATCATCCATATACACAAGTGAGATTGAAGTCTCTCAGTCACTATACTCTATCATCCATATACAGTAGTGTAATGTACACATCCTCCTGTAAACTCTCTATTGTAAAAGTTTCTCATTCTTTACCAAACACACACACACACACACACACACACACACACACTCTCAATTTTACAAGCAACAATGTGTAGAAAAACCTTGTATAACAATCAATACACAATCCATACAATGAATATGTTGTCTATAATCTATCTTTCCCTCATTCATCCATAATTGCATCAGAGCAAATATGCAGTGACACGGTCTGAGTAACAAGTAGGCAAAAAGTATTTTCCTCCCCCTTCTACTGTATATGATGCAAGTTTAGATGTTTAACAACGCACTCAATATAACAGAACAGTTTTATGATCACTAAATAATCATTTGTAAGCTCGTTCAGGGCAAATCAAGCTTCTTCACAAACTTTCTGGGCGATTTTGATGTTGCTTTTAGGAGTACCAACATTCAAATAAGCAGGGCTTCTTTAACGACTGTATTTTCAGATTTCAATTTGCACTTTCATCTGTAAAAAACTGAAAAATGACCATGACCGTGTTACCCAAAACAACAGTCCCTGTCACATGTTTCCTGTCATTTGTCACATGACTGCTGTCACATGACTGCTGACTGTCACCAGTCCACGGAACCGTCTGTCATGACAAAATGTCAGACGTCACTCCTCTGTGGAAACCGAGGAGCCCAATAAACACAAACAAATAAATAAAAAGTCATTTCAGTGAGTAAAAGCTTTCCGCCAACAGTCCAACGTGACAGGGCGTTGTCCTCAGTGCCGCCCTTATACTAGAAAGCTCACAGTCCACTAGTGAATATAGTGACACACCTCTACTGTGGGCAAACTGATGTCATCACACCTCTAGTGTGGGCAAACTGATGTCATCACACCTCTACTGTGGGCAAACTGATGTCATCACACCTCTAGTGTGGGCAAACTGATGTCATCACACCTCTACTGTGGGCAAACTGATGTCATCACACCTCTACTGTGGGCAAACTGATGATGTCATCACACCTCTACTGTGGGCAAACTGATGATGTCATCACACCTCTAGTGTGGGCAAACTGATGTCATCACACCTCTACTGTGGGCAAACTGATGTCATCACACCTCTAGTGTGGGCAAACTGATGTCATCACACCTCTAGTGTGGGCAAACTGATGTCATCACACCTCTACTGTGGGCAAACTGATGATGTCATCACACCTCTACTGTGGGCAAACTGATGTCATCACACCTCTACTGTGGGCAAACTGATGATGTCATCACACCTCTAGTGTGGGCAAACTGATGTCATCACACCTCTACTGTGGGCAAACTGATGATGTCATCACACCTCTAGTGTGGGCAAACTGATGTCATCACACCTCTACTGTGGGCAAACTGATGTCATCACACCTCTAGTGTGGGCAAACTGATGTCATCACACCTCTAGTGTGGGCAAACTGATGTCATCACACCTCTACTGTGGGCAAACTGATGATGTCATCACACCTCTACTGTGGGCAAACTGATGTCATCACACCTCTACTGTGGGCAAACTGATGATGTCATCACACCTCTAGTGTGGGCAAACTGATGTCATCACACCTCTAGTGTGGGCAAACTGATGTCATCACACCTCTAGTGTGGGCAAACTGATGTCATCACACCTCTAGTGTGGGCAAACTGATGATGTCATCGGGACAGGACGCGTAAAGTGCAAGCCAGTGTATAGATTGCCAAAGTCACACCCTCTTCTGGGTTTGGCATGGGAACATGCATGTGTCTATCCATAGACATTTGGTAAAATGCTTATAAAAAGAGTTTTACTTGGTCAAACCAAGCAATTGAGCTATATTTAGAATCAGCAGAGACCATAGACTCTAGAGCATTCCACTCAGACCAAAACTAATTTGTTTATGTTTTTGTTTATTTGGAACGTTTGTGTGACTTGTGAAATGTCTGTCTGATTGTGTATGTTTATTGAAAATTACAATAAAACATTGTTGAGAAAAGAAATATATATATATATATATATATATATATATATATATATATATATATATATATATATAAATTGAGTGGACAAAAAAATAGCATTTTTTATTTTTGGTCTAAATGTTCTTTGGTCTCTTCTGATTCTGAACAGGGTGGGAATTTCATTATTTTAGGTGCAAGGCCATTTAGCCTTCGCCGTCACAAAGGGCACAAAGGCAGTCGCTCTGTTGACATCGTGAAGAGGGATTCTTCTGAAATGTGTTTTAAAATGAGCCAATCACACATCCTTTGCATCCTGCAGGTCACATTAAACTGAGACCACTGACGCTTTTAAAGCAACTGACAGTAGCAGGCTGCTAGCAGGGCACTGCTGGCAAGGTGGCCTTAGAGATCTCAGAGCATCACGGCCAGTGGGAGGGGCAACAGACGCCGAGCCCCCCCTGTAATTCCCACCCTGATTCTGAATATTAACTGAATCACTTGATTTGACCAAGTAAAACTCTTTTTCTAAGGATTTTACAAAATGCTTGTGGGGAAATGACATCTCTTAGGTCGTATGCCAAACCCGGAAGAGGGCGTGAGTTTGACACTCTATTGCCTGGTTGGGGCGAAGGGGTTGGCACAGGTTCAGTCTGAGAGCGTGAGGGCGTGGCCTCAGTGGCTGAAGGTGTGGATGTCGTTGTGGAGGCTGAGGGCGGGGCTGGAGGCGGGGCCCTGCGTGTAGCCGCAGCCCACCTGGCAGCTGCAGCGCTGGATCCACATGACGTTGCGGTAGAAGGCGTCTCCGTCCGGGCAGTGGAAGCGCAGGCGCACGGTGCGGGCGAGGGAGGGCGCGCAGCAGCGGCCGTCACTGCACGCGCCGCAGGCTCGAGGCCGGTACCGCTGTGCTGTGGAGCAGCCTGCCCAGCTGATGCTGACCGCTTCCTGGGGACGCATGGTGCGCTGGCACTTCTTTCCCTTCTGGGTGACAGAAATAAGAGTCACTGTGTTAGAACTACATCATGAAATATTTAGCAAAACCTCAAAGTTTGCCTCATAGCCAACCGCTTAGCAATCTTTTCCCAAATAAGGATATTCAACCAAGTATGTACATCCTCATTGTGTCTGTGCTTGTCATCATTTCCAAATAAAAATGGTATATATATATATATATATATCATGTTAAGTTTCATGTTTATCTTCATTACCTTGGCAGCTAGAGGGGGCTGCAGGTCACACGGGCGGACCTGGCACAGCCTGGTTTCTCTGACCAGACGGCAGTCGGCATTGTTGTCGGTCACCCGGCTGGAGACGCCCATCCCACATGTGGTGGAGCACTCGCTCCAGGCGGTGGTCTGTGGGAAACAGCCTCTGACCTCTGACCTGGGCAGGGACACCACCTCTGTGCCAGAGGTAAGAACCAATTATGCAATGGATTACAGTTGAATAGATAGGATAGGATAGGACAACCTGCACCAATGGTAAATGTGCATATTGTTTGCCTTAATTTGACAGTCCACAGTAGAGAGAGATTTGGTGATTTGATTTGATTTGATTTTTTTTTTTTTTTTTTTTTGCTCCACCCCCTCCCCCGCACCAAAATGAAAGTTAATGCAAGCTAATGCCTCCATCGTTTCGTGAAAATGGAACCCTAAATATCTTTCTAATATCAGGTCAAAACAGTCTCCAAAAGCTGCTTTCATATGATCTTGGTCACCGCCTGCATTACTTGCTGGGTTGAATAACATAATCTAGCATTTAATGTCTGTGGAGTCGAGTGTGCTCCTTACCGCTGAAGGTCACTCCTCCTGTGATGACGGCCTGGTGAAGGTGGGGGTTGATGTGGTTGGGGAGTGGCTGGCCCTGGTGAAGGTGGGGGTTGATGTGGTTGGGGAGTGGCTGGCCCTGGTGAAGGTGGGGGCTGATGTGGTTGGGGAGTGGCTGGCCCTGGTGAAGGTGGGGGCTGATGTGGTTGGGGAGTGGCTGGCCCTGGTGAAGCTGGGGGCTGATTGGTTGGTTGGGGAGCAGCTGGCCCTGGTGAAGCTGGGGGCTGATTGGTTGGTTGGGGAGCAGCTGGGCAGGGGACATCCACTCCTCTGGCTCCTGACTGATGTGGTTGTCATCGTCGCACACCCACTCCCCACAGCAGCGGCCCGGGGGCTTGGCCAGCCGGGGCCGAGAGCAGCGGCGGTCGGGCAGCGGCACCTGGTGGGGGCAGAGGGGCATGCAGCCCACCACCCCGTCCATGCAGCTGCACTGGTGCTGGCAGCTGGGCTGGAAGTCCTCCCCGTGCTGGTACACCTGCCCGTTGAACTCGCACGGCAAGCCCTGTGCCTCCGCTGCAAGCACACACATATATTGTGAGTTGATGGAAGTGGAGAATGAATTTCACTTTATTTTGTACTGCCCCTTGTATCATGACTTACGAGATACACTATTTAAAAAAGTTCACTCCCCTGAGTTAAACCTGTTAGATTTTGAAGAAGGTGCCATACTTGAATTTCTTTTTGATAACATCTTTGCTTTTTCCGAATATATCTCTCATGCGTGGGATAGGAGGAAAAAGATGACATATGATAGATAATTCATATATTTTACTTAATACACATTGTAGTTAAATCTGTGTTTTGCTGCTGATGCCGCGTGCTGCTGTGTGTGTGTTTGTACGGTTTTGTATTGTTCAAGCACCGTAATAGATATGGAAATTACTGTATGTTGATGTGTCTGATAATCCCATGTGGGATGGGTCATGTAAATTGTCCTGACACGTAAATAAAATTTTCATTCATTCACACACACACACACACACACACACACACAAACACACACACATGCACACGCACACACACACTATTGATGTAATGAATCCCTGGATAATGTAATAATATCACTTTATTACATATTACATTCACCAGCGATTATGACATAAGGGGTATAATAATTTATATAAGAATATAGACTAATAGTGAATGCAATTACAGTTACTACTGCATCGTCAATTAAAAATGTTACAGCCCATATGATGGCTATGGTGAATATAAATTATGCAGACATTGTTAGATTACATCAGGTTTACTACAACAGGTTTTGTTATATTTTCAACCCATTTGAGGGAAAGTTTATTACATTATCACACCGTTCTATTTCCCAACTGAACAAACTCACAGCCCTAACCCTAACCCAAACTCACAGCCCTAACCCTAACCCTAACCCATATTGCAGAAGACGCACAACATCAAAACAATAGAATAATGTGAAGTTATGTATTTTAGGATAACCGCTGGATCTGAAAGTAGAGCTGATCTCTGGCTGGGGCCCCTCACCTCGACACAGGCCTCTCTGAGGGTCTCCTCCGGCCCCTAGGTGGCAGTGTAGCCCCTTGATGTGGTCGCAGGGCTCGCTGGTGCTGCAGTCCTCATTGAACTGCCTGGCACACACTTTGCAGCAGCCACAGCGGTCGCTCACCCAGCTGACACCCGGAGCGCACAGCGGGGGCAAGGGGGCGCACGAGCACGCGGCCGGGCACTCACCCTCTGCCTGGGCAGACAGGGTCAGAGGAGACAGGGTTAGAGGAGACAGGGTCAGAGGAGACAGGGTTAGAGGAGCCAGGGTTAGAGGAGACAGGGGTAGAAAAGCCAGGGTTAGAGGAGCCAGGGTCAGAGGACACAGAGTTAGAGGAGACAAGGTTAGAGGCTTAGGGTTTGAGGAGACAGAGTTAGAGGAGACAGGGTTAGAGGAGCCAGGGTTAGAGGAGACAGGGGTAGAAAAGCCAGGGTTAGAGGAGACAGGGTCAGAGGACACAGAGTTAGAGGAGACAAGGTTAGAGGCTTAGGGTTTGAGGAGACAGAGTTAGAGGAGACAGGGTTAGAGGAGACAGGGTTAGAGGACACAGAGTTAGAGGAGACAAGGTTAGAGGAGACAGGGTTTGAGGAGACAGAGTTAGAGGAGACAGGGTTAGAGGACACAGAGTTAGAGGAGACAAGGCTAGAGGAGACAGGGTCAGAGGAGACAGGGCTAGAGGAGACAGGGTTAGATGAGACAGGGTTAGAGGAGACAGGGTTACTGTAGGTGAGACAGGGTTACTGTAGGTGAGACAGGGTTACTGTAGGTGAGACAGGGTTAGAGGACACACAGGGTTACTGTAGGTGAGACAGGGTTAGAGGAGACAGGGTTACTATAGGTGAGACAGGGTCAGAGGAGAGGTCAGCTTGCAGCTATAGTGATGAAACAATGCACTTTTTCCAATTTTCACATACAGTACACTTAAAGGGGCACTTCACCGAAAAACAATGCTGGTCTATTTTGCACATGATCTCACACATAATGTGAAAACGGTAAAGAGTTTTGCAGACATTCATTTAGTTTGACAGTTATTGAAAGTTGACTTGAATTAAGTTGAGCAGCAGTTATTGAAAGTTGACTTGAATTAAGTTGAGCAGCAGTGATGTCATCTCAAGACTTGTAATGAATACAACACAATGATTGTGATGACATCACTGGTGACATCATCATCCCAACTCAAGTCAACTCTCAATAACTTTTCTTCCTGGTTAAATAAAGGTCACTAACTAACTAACTAACTGTCAAGCTAAATGAATGTCTGCCAAACTGTTGACATGTGTGGGACCACGTGCAAAATGAACCAGCATTGTTTTTTGGTGGAGTGCTCCTGCTCCCTGCAGAAATCCAAACAGAATGCATGAAGACGAGCGTGGCACACTTTGGTCCTCACCATCACCGCCGTGCTGGACAGCACAAACAGGGTGGAGATGATCTGTCGCACACTAACGAGGCAGAACATCCTGGGTGCCATGGATCAACAAAAAGGCACAAATGCAGAGGGGAAAAAATCCACGAGTTGAGGAACTGGAGAAGTCCGAGTCTGCGGTACCATAGAACCATCCGAGAGTTCTCGAGAGAAGTCCCGTTCGTTTGCCTTCAGGATGAATGGGATCCACAGTCCAGGAGTCCGTGCACCGAGCAGGCGCACCAGTCGTGTGTTGTTTGCTCTCACTGTAGCGTCCTGGTGTCAGCACAGGTCAGCTCAGCTCATACAGAGGTTTCCCTCGCCGGGGGCCTGTACTTATAGAAGCACATGCCCCGCCCCACCTGTGATGTCATCAGCTCTCCTCTCAAGAGGTTTGGAAAGTCTCCACAGAGAAATACTGAGGGACACAAATTGGGAATCACAACGTCATCGCAGGGAGCGACGGAGGTGTCACATTTCCCAACTCCTGAGAGATCCTTGGTGAATATGGGGCCAACCTGATGAGAAGTTCATCTCGCCGGTGAACCCTGATGGAACCATACTGTTAAGGTCAAACAAACAAACAAATATCTGAGACATGTTTGCAAGAAGAAGCAAACGGCAACAGAAGGACAGGAGGACCAGTGTGATGGAAAACCTGAGCGGGGGAATCCCGCTCCGGCATGGTGAGAGGAAGAGGGGGGGGGGGGGGGGTGCTGGTGTTGAGAAAATCCCTGCAAACAACTCCAGCGCTCTGCACGCCCTCACGCAGTGTGGTGTGGTGTGGGACACTGTGCTCAGGACGTCCTGTGTTCCCCTCCATCACTTTCCTACCGGGCGACGTTCCAGGAACTAAAGGCCTGTCCTCAGGTTCCCATGATTGATAGGAAAAAGGCCACATTCCCCAGTGTCGTCCCAGGGGCACGGCAGAAGTGTTGTGCTGCAGAGGAGGAAGCTCCTCGCCTGAAGTGTTTGGCTCGCGCCGGGACGAAAGTGCAATTTGGCACGTTCGATAAGGCTTTTAGCTGAAAGTGTGGTGGGCGACGGTGCAAACACACCGAGAAAGCCCCCTTATAGGAACCACCAGAGAAAGAAAAACACATCTACTGTATGTACTGAGAGAAACACATGTACTGTATGTACTGAGAGAAACACATGTACTGTATGTACTGAGAGAAACACATGTACTGTATGTACTGAGAGAAACACATGTACTGTATGTACTGAGAAGAAACACATGTACTGTATGTACTGAGAGAAACACATGTACTGTATGTACTGAGAGAAACACATGTACTGTATGTACTGAGAGAAACACATGTACTGTATGTACTGAGAGAAACACATGTACTGTATGTACTGAGAGAAACACATGTACTGTATGTACTGAGAGAAACACATGTACTGTATGTACTGAGAGAAACACATGTACTGTATGTACTGAGAGAAACACATGTACTGTATGTACTGAGAGAAACACATGTACTGTATGTACTGAGAAGAAACACATGTACTGAGAGAAACACATGTACTGTATGTACTGAGAGAAACACATGTACTGTATGTACTGAGAAGAAACACATGTACTGTATGTACTGAGAGAAACACATGTACTGTATGTACTGAGAGAAACACATGTACTGTATGTACTGAGAGAAACACATGTACTGTATGTACTGAGAGAAACACATGTACTGTATGTACTGAGAGAAACACATGTACTGTATGTACTGAGAGAAACACATGTACTGTATGTACTGAGAGAAACACATGTACTGTATGTACTGAGAGAAACACATGTACTGTATGTACTGAGAGAAACAACACATGAGATAGAGTGAAAGTGATACGAGTTTGAAAGAGGTTGACTTTTTGATCAGACACTTTGTTGACAAGCTTGTCCTCTTGAACAGCTACTGTCGTCGTTTAGCGAAGAGTTACACCACCACAATGGCATGCTATGTCCACCCTGACACGCAGCACAGACTTATGGGGGGGAAACTACCCACTCACTCAAACCCTAGTTGTGAGTGTCTTGCTGGGATCGAACCTGTGGCCGTTCAGTTGCCCCGCACCCAGCACCACTTCAGCTGCCACCTGACAGGTAGCGGGTGCGGTATAGCTCAATGCTCCAGACCGGACTGCTGATGTTACTGTATGGAGAGAGAGAGAGAGAGAGAGAGAGAGAGAGTACCACACGCAGTGCACAGACTTACGCAAGCAGGCAGACACCCGGCAGAGAGGTTAAGGGGTGGAGGTGGGGGTGGGGGTGGGGGTGGGGGTGGGGTGGGGGGTTTTGGAGGGCAGCAGTCTGGATTCCTGGCATTCCCGGCCCACAAAGGCAGGATGTGTGCGCTGGCCACGCTGCATCGGACACTGATGGAGGAGGAGGGTGGAGGGGGGAGGAGGAGGGTGGAGGGAGGAGGGGGGGGGGGGGGGGGAGGAGGGGGTACGGGGTGGGGTGCTGGCCGCGTGCCAGCCATTGTTTGTCAGTCCCAGGCAAACATCTCCAAAACACACAGAGGTCACAGGAGTCTCCAGTGATGCATCACCTGTTATTTGATCTGAAGTAGATGTCTAACACCACAGTCTGCACGCTCCTTCCTCCAAAGTGACAAGAAACAAAAGATCTCTTTTTTTTTTCTTTTTTTTTTTTTAGATTATTTTTTGGGGCATTTCGCCTTTATTTATTTTTTATATAGGACAGTAGGCAGACAGGAAAGGTGGGGAGAGAGAGAGAGTATATCATCCATTTGAACAAGTCAATTAATTTAGAATGTTTATGCTAAGCTAACTAGCAGGGGGGTGGGGCAATGGACGTTCATCTATAGGGGTGGGAATCGTGGAGTACGGTAACTCACGATACGATATGGTCACGATACTTGGCCTTCGATAACGATATTATCACGATACAGCGATTCTGCGATAATCGATATATTGGAAGAAATTTAACCTACGATACATCACGATATCTGTGTAACTGAAGAGAAAAAAATACCCCTAAAAGGCAAGAAGCAGGTATTATGTATTTATCAGCAGAATTGACATGAACTCTCTCAAAGTTCACTCACTCACTCATACCATTTTCGATACCACGGAGGAAAAGTTACACATTAAGTCTTTTTATTATTATTATTAAAACAAGAAAACATTATATAACCTACCTACCTATATAATTTCTAAAAGTAGATATTAATGATCAAACATTTCCATTCATGTAGCCTACAGTATTTATGTTTTTGTTTCAACTACAAACATAAATAAACGTCAACTTGAAACTATGTTTCAACTACCACACACAGCATAATATTTTAGCCTGTTTATTAAAAAAAACATATCGATACTGTGTATCGATAACGTATCGCAAGTGGAAATATCGCGATACCGCGAGTATCGATATTTTGTCCCACCCCTATTCATCTAATGCACACACAGGGAAGAGAAAGGCGTTGATCTGTCTTATCTTACGATGGGGAATAATATGGCAAATAGGCGAATCTCCCAAACATGTTGGCGTGTTCCTTTAAAGCAAGTTTAAAAAAAAGTCTGTGACATAAGTTGCATAATTGTTTCTGAATTCTGATGCAAATCAAGGTGTCATTTCCTGATAGAGTCTAATACACCTTCTGCCTGGTTTCAACATCACTATTATTTCTTGAAAATCATTGAAACAGGTGAATGGAAACAAGTGCAATTATCTCAATCCAATTGACAGAATTTATAATTGTTCTTGCTTTAAGAAATCTTTTCAGACTGAATATGGTATTTCTTGAGATAGACATTTAAATAACGCTAACCCGTATGAATGAAAGGCTAAACCCAGATGATTTTGCTATATGAATATAGCCTACTGGTATTAATATGCCAGTCCTCAAAGTGTGCAGTTTCCTCAAACCACATGACACTAAAAGGGGCAAACACCGCTGGACAGCTCGGCTCGGGATCCTACTTTCATACACGTCCAGAGGGTAAACAGGAAGTGTGTGCAGTGTGGATCCTACTTTCATACACGTCCAGAGGGTAAACAGGAAGTGTGTGCAGTGTGGATCCTACTTTCATACACGTCCAGAGGGTAAACAGGAAGTGTGTGCAGTGTGGATCCTACTTTCATACACGTCCAGAGGGTAAACAGGAAGTGTGTGCAGTGTGGATCCTACTTTCATACACGTCCAGAGGGTAAACAGGAAGTGTGTGCAGTGTGGATCCTACTTTCATACATGTCCAGAGGGTAAACAGGAAGTGTGTGCAGTGTGGATCCTACTTTCATACACGTCCAGAGGGTAAACAGGAAGTGTGTGCAGTGTGGATCCTACTTTCATACATGTCCAGAGGGTAAACAGGAAGTGTGTGCAGTGTGGATCCTACTTTCATACACGTCCAGAGGGTAAACAGGAAGTGTGTGCAGTGTGGATCCTACTTTCATACACGTCCAGAGGGTAAACAGGAAGTGTGTGCAGTGTGGATCCTACTTTCATACACGTCCAGAGGGTAAACAGGAAGTGATCCTACTTTCATACACGTCCAGAGGGTAAACAGGAAGTGTGTGCTCTCTTCTAAAGCACGAGCCAACCACAGAGAACCAAGGAGACACAACAGGAAGTCAGGCAGACCCAAACAGCAGTGAAAGCGTTTGACAGCCACATTTATGTTGGACTCAAATAAATGCTAATAATGTGAAGGTCGTCTCGCTCAGATTGACATTTGCACTGCCCATCTTTCTAAAGAAACACACCTCTTCAGGCTCCACCTGGACCCTTCTTGAACTAACCTTTTCCTGTCTTAAAGGGACAGCTCACCCTAAAATCCAAAATACTATTCCCTCTCACCTGTAGTGCTATTTATCCATCTATATCGTTTTGGGATAGTTACCTAAGTTTTGGAGATATCGCCCGCAGAGTTTCTGCCTTCTCTCCAATACAATGGAACTGGATGGCACTCGGCTTGTGGTGCTCAAAGTGCCAAAGAAATACGTTTGAAAAACCCAACAGCAATGTCTCTTTCCAGAAATCATGACCCCGTTACTCAAGATAATCCACCGACCTTGTTATGAGCAGTTTCATGGAGGAACAATTTCCTTTTGACCGAACTACACCCGCTAGCTGCTAGCTAGTTCCTACAAAAGAAAATAGTGACGTACCTGACATGATCTACATAACTATATCTACATAACATAAGTTAGGTGCTATAATTAGTTGATATTTAAATAGGTTTGAACCTCAACCTCCGGGTTTGATGTTGGACACGTGGACTTGGGAATCAAACGATCATAATACAGTATATGTCTTCCCAAGTTGTTCTAATACTGGCCCAAAGTAGCCCTAACATTCTCCCTTTTTTAATCAGCTTTGGCAGGAGCATGTTCTGATTGGCAGGAGCATGTTCTGATTGGCAGGAGCATGTTCTGATTGGCAGGAGCATGTTCTGATTGGCAGGAGCATGTTCTGATTGGCAGGAGCATGTTCTGATTGGCAGGAGGCCGTCTCACAAGCTCTTTAATAACTCTTAAGTTGAATCAAATCAAAATCAAAAGAATGATAAAGTCGTGCTGCTGTGCGGGCGGGCAGCAGCAGGTGTGGCTGTGCTGCGGGCGGCAGCAGGTGTGGCTGTGCTGCGGGCGGCAGCAGGTGTGGCTGTGCTGCGCCCGCTGCAGATTAAAGGGAGTCATGTGACCTGGCGGCTGGCCAGGCGGGAGGCTGCAGCGCGCACATTCCTCCAGCCCGTCTAATAGCAGCGATGACAACTAGGAATAACTGACCACTAACCTGGCAGGTGTGCTGCAGGTCCTGACGGAGACACACCCCCTCCACCTCCACTCCACCCACAGTCTGTCTGAGCTATGCAGGGCTGGAATTAACCAATTACATTTACCCTTGTTGCCACTGTGACTGGCTGGCTTTTTCTGTGTACTTCAACTTTTGTTCAAGTCAGTCATTTTTTTTGTTTTAAAGGTACATTAAGTAATATGATGTCAACTTTTACTGCCTGAGTGACATCACAGTTGCGCAAATTCACAGTTGCGCAACTGTGTGCCCGTGCAACTGTGTTCCCGTGCAACTGTGTCCCCGTGCAACTGTGTGCCCGTGCAACTGTGTTCCCGTGCAACTGTGTGCCCGTGCAACTGTGTCCCCGTGCAACTGTGTCCCCGTGCAACTGTGTGCCCGTGCAACTGTGTCCCCGTGCAACTGTGTGCCCGTGCAACTGTGTCCCCGTGCAACTGTGTCCCCGTGCAACTGTGCAAATGGTCTCACACTACTCGTGCGTTCATGTGCTCATCGGATGGTTTGATTTTCCGAGTTGGCCGGTCGTTCTTCCGATGTGCGGGCGTTCATGTGCTTGTAGTGTCGGAATGATCGGAATATGGAAACCATAGCAACCAGCGCCAAAACATGGACGCTACGAAGAAGATGTGTGTGGTCTGTTAACGCTCAGAGCGTTTAAAGAGAACGTTGATAGCAGTTTCCAGTATTTGTGCGGCAATGAAGAGCAAAGGGAAGGGATCAGGTGAGGCATGAAATATAATACATCATATAATTTCATTTCATTTCATTTATTTCATTTATTTATTTAATGTGACTCATTGACCATGATCACATGGTATGGAGCACAAACAAAACATACAAAAACAATATACAATGGCACACGGCATGGCTAGAGCATGTCATTTGAACAAAGGCAGGACATTCTTCAAAAAGGCACCTAATTTACACATGACTTTTTGTCTGTCTGATTGTAGTAGCAGAATCAGTTTAAACATAGATGGACGTGTTAAATAATATCTGGGTAAATATAACTGTCTGAAATTCAAAATAATTACATTCTTACATTCAAACAAAACATGATACTCGTCTCCCACACAGTTGTCACTACAGAGATTACAGATCCTCATACTTCTATGCAGTCCTTTATATCTGCCAACAACCTTGGGGATTCTGGTGTTGTTAACCCTAAAGTTACAAATTGCATGTCTATGCCTCTGGTTTACATACAGCAGATAATTTTCAAGTTTAAGTTCTTTTTTGAATTCTACGTACAAGTCACATGACGTCATACTTTTGAGCTCACTTTGCCATTTCTGCATAAACTGGTCCTTAAGACTTTGCTCAACAGTTAACTTCAACCAGTCAATGTTATTGCACTGCTGTGTAAGCCAGAGGTAAGACAAGCCACAGTCATCCAAAATCTGTTTGACCCGCACGACCCACGGCGAGGCATAGACGCCAGAGTTGTGCAGATCACGCAGGCAGTTGTACATAATACGGCTAAGTTTGTTCTCCTTGCCGTCAATCAACCTTGCCCAGTAACTAATCATTCTTTTCTTGACAGTGACACAGAGTGGGTATCTCCCCAGCTCCCCATAGACCATATTGTTACACGTTGTCATTTTAACTTTCAAAATGTACTTGAGAAATCTGAGGTGTAGCTTTTCCAATATATCAATTTTTTCAAACCCCCAAGCTTCACACGAGTACAACATAACTGGTAAAACCAACTTGTCAAAAAGGTCCAGTGTGATATCTACTGGTAAATCATATTTTCTGCATTTAGAAAAAAGGGCAAACATAGCACGAGAGGCTTGCTTATGCAGCTCCTCAATGGCGATCTTAAATGATCCATTATAGTTCATAATGACACCAAGATACTTGAAACAGTTAACGATTTCTAGGTTCTCCCCATCACAATTAAACTTAAATTTGTCACTGCTAATTTTTCGAGAACCAAAAACTGTGACTTTAGTTTTATCACTGTTAACCTTTAATTTCCATTTATGACAAAATTCACACATATGGTCTATTGCTTTCTGTAACCCTTCTTTTGTTGTGGACATAATAATTGTGTCATCCGCGTACATCAGTACCATAAGCTGCATATAACTGTCTATCGCTGTATCATCAAGGTTGATAGGCTGACAGCCGTTCTGTAGTAGATAATCCTCTAAGTCATTAATAAATAATGCAAACAGTAATGGAGAAAGGTTTTCACCCTGTCTAACTCCTGCTAGGCTTACAAAAAATTCTGATTTAACACCATTTACAAAAACACATGATTTGATGTTTTTGTACATATTCATTACCACATCCAAGAATTTACCATTGATACCCGTTTTTAACAGTTTATACCAGAGTGCATCCCTCCAGACTGTATCAAACGCTTTACTATAATCAATAAAGGAACAAAACAAGCTTTTCTTTTTAAAACAAAAAAGATCGACGATGTGTTTCAATAGAAAGATGTGATCTACGGTGGAATAGCTCTTTCTAAACCCAGCCTGAGTTTCTCTCAGAATAGCATTATCCTCACAGAACGTACATAGCCTTGCGTTCAATACATTTGTGAAAAGTTTCCCCAGGCAACTCAAAAGTGTGATGCCTCTATAATTGTTACAATCACTCGTGTCACCTTTCCTCTTATAGATTGGCACAATTAAACCGGTTACCCAGTCTTCAGGGATGACACCAGATTCCAAAATCTTGTTAAACAGGAAAACATATGATGGCATAAAAATGTGTACCGTACTTTTAATATACTCATTCAGAACTCTGTCTATTCCTGCAGCTTTCCCCGATTTTAGCTTTTGAACAACCGCCTTAATTTCTTCCTCGGTAAAGCTAACATTTAAACCACTACTGTCAAGATATTCATTACTACTATCAACATGGGGCAACTCATTCATTGGAGCGTCCCAGTCAGACAGCCCTTTAAAGTGTTCATAAAGATCTTGAGGCAAAATTGGACAGGTTTTATCTTTACCACAACCATTCAGCATCTTCCAGTAAAGCTTTGGATTTTTGGATTTCATATTCATCAATTCCCCACTAAATTTCTTCCTATATGCCCTCTGAGCTTTATATAATTCTTTCTTGTACTCTCTGCTTGTCATCTTTACGTTTTCAGCACATATCACATTTCTGTGTGTTTTGAGCATTTTCTTAGCTTTTAAATATTCTTGCCTTTTTTGTCTACATTCCTTGTTAAACCACACTGCCTTTTTCCTGGACATCAAGTTTTTTCCTGCTTTTCCTTTTTTGGGGGGGAATGTGGCCTTTGCGCTATCAATCATAATACTGCCAATCTCTTTTGTTATTTCATCCACTGTCATTTTATCTAAGTCACCCATCATATTATCCACTTTGCCTAAATGAATGTTTCCAATAAACTCATCTACTTTATCTTTATCCCATTTACCAATGTATGTCTGATTTTCACTATTCAGTACTGTAGGTGCTAATTGGTCCATCACTGGACTGTCTGCCCGGTGGCAGTCAATTCCAGGATTTCCCTCCAGGAGCACTTCCACTATACAGTGCTTATCAGAGAACAAAGAATCAAACTCATGTACACAGAAATGTCTCACCTTACTCAAAACAAATGGTGACCCTATCATGTAGTCAATAACACTACTATCAACTGTGGTTGGTTTCCCGACGTTTAAATCATCAAAACAATGCACTCTCATCCGCCATGTTTTTGCATAATGACATCAAGTTGGCGACTCGACCAACATTTTCACAGAGTTGCCGTTCATGTGAATTGATTGTGAGCCAGCCACAAAGTCAAACTAAAAGCAAATGTATACTGACTGCGGAGTGTCCGGTGTCCGCGGTGTTCACGGCAAGACCGTTCTCTCCGCAGACGCACATCCTTTTATGGTAAATGCGGTAGCAGTGCAGTGTCTCTATCAAGTGTTTCTGTATTTCTGTACTTCTTCTGCCAGGCGATGCTCAAACCCGTTCATTTTGCACTGATTTTGCCGGTCACTTGGTCAGTTTGTGGAGGCTTCTTCCCTATACAAACCATAGCAAACATTAGCCAATCATAGCCTCGGAATTGACTGCAGGAGCTCGCGGCGGGCTCCGCGGAGTTACATTTTTTGAGAGGAGCACGGAGCTCCGTGCAGTCCCTCCGCAGAGCCTGTGCGGAGCGCCGCACAGAGCCTCCGCGAACACCGGACACTCCGCAGTTAGTATAAATTAGCTGTTAGTGGGGCGGGACATTTTGAACGATGCACCAATGACACGTAGAGAGCCGGACTTCCGTAACAGCCCGGCCAATCAGAGGCTTGCCACAGGAATTCCTATGCCAAACCCCCGGAAGTGCTGACTTGTGATGACCAAAGTAATCACCATGTGAGACTAAGGTGGAGCGACGCAAGACAAAAAGAAATCCTATATGAAAACACCCCGAGTACAATATCTGAAAAACACCAGGATTGAACTCGAAAACGAGGGAGGCCAGAGCCATCAACACAGATGCTGCCTCTCCCTGCAGTGAATGTGAAGTTTGTTAAGCTGCACGCTGCATATTAACACAGATGCTGTCTCTCCCTGCAGTGAATCTGAAGTTTGTTAAGCTGCACGCTGCATATTAACACAGATGCTGTCTCTCCCTGCAGTGAATCTGAAGTTTGTTAAGCTGCACGCTGCATATTAACACAGATGCTGTCTCTCCCTGCAGTGAATCTGAAGTTTGTTAAGCTGCACGCTGCATATTAACACAGATGCTGTCTCTCCCTGCAGTGAATCTGAAGTTTGTTAAGCTGCACGCTGCATATTAACACAGATGCTGTCTCTCCCTGCAGTGAATATAAAGTTTGTTAAGCTGCACGCTGCATATTAAGATGCTGCCTCTCCCTGCAGTGAATCTAAAGTTTGTTAAGCTACACGCTGCATATTAAGATGCTGCCTCTCCCTGCAGTGAATCTGAAGTTTGTTAAGCTGCACGCTGCATATTAAGATGCTGCCTCTCCCTGCAGTGAATCTGAAGTTTGTTAAGCTGCACACTGCATATTAAGATGCTGTCTCTCCCTGCAGTGAATCTAAAGTTTGTTAAGCTGCACGCTGCATATTAACACAGATGCTGCCTCTCCCTGCAGTGAATGTGAAGTTTGTTAAGCTGCACGCTGCATATTAACACAGATGCTGCCTCTCCCTGCAGTGAATGTGAAGTTTGTTAAGCTGCACGCTGCATATTAACACAGATGCTGCCTCTCCCTGCAGTGAATGTGAAGTTTGTTAAGCTGCACGCTGCATATCAACACAGATGCTGCCTCTCCCTGCAGTGAATGTGAAGTTTGTTAAGCTGCACGCTGCATATCAACACAGATGCTGCCTCTCCCTGCAGTGAATGTGAAGTTTGTTAAGCTGCACGCTGCATATTAACACAGATGCTGTCTCTCCCTGCAGTGAATCTGAAGTTTGTTAAGCTGCACGCTGCATATTAACACAGATGCTGTCTCTCCCTGCAGTAAATCTGAAGTTTGTTAAGCTGCACGCTGCATATCAACACAGATGCTGCCTCTCCCTGCAGTGAATCTGAAGTTTGTTAAGCTGCACGCTGCATATTAAGATGCTGCCTCTCCCTGCAGTGAATCTAAAGTTTGTTAAGCTGCACGCTGCATATTAACACAGATGCTGCCTCTCCCTGCAGTGAATCTGAAGTTTGTTAAGCTGCACGCTGCATATTAAGATGCTGCCTCTCCCTGCAGTGAATCTGAAGTTTGTTAAGCTGCACGCTGCATATTAAGATGCTGCCTCTCCCTGCAGTGAATGTGAAGTTTGTTAAGCTGCACGCTGCATATTAACACAGATGCTGTCTCTCCCTGCAGTGAATCTGAAGTTTGTTAAGCTGCACGCTGCATATCAACACAGATGCTGCCTCTCCCTGCAGTGAATCTGAAGTTTGTTAAGCTGCACGCTGCATATTAACACAGATGCTGCCTCTCCCTGCAGTGAATCTAAAGTTTGTTAAGCTGCACACTGCATATTAAGATGCTGTCTCTCCCTGCAGTGAATCTAAAGTTTGTTAAGCTGCATGCTGCATATTAAGATGCTGCCTCTCCCTGCAGTGAATCTGAAGTTTGTTAAGCTGCACACTGCATATTAAGATGCTGTCTCTCCCTGCAGTGAATCTAAAGTTTGTTAAGCTGCACACTGCATATTAACACAGATGCTGCCTCTCCCTGCAGTGAATCTAAAGTTTGTTAAGCTGCACGCTGCATATTAACACAGATGCTGCCTCTCCCTGCAGTGAATCTAAAGTTTGTTAAGCTGCACGCTGCATATTAAGATGCTGCCTCTCCCTGCAGTGAATCTGAAGTTTGTTAAGCTGCACGCTGCATATTAAGATGCTGTCTCTCCCTGCAGTGAATCTGAAGTTTGTTAAGCTGCACGCTGCATATTAAGATGCTGCCTCTCCCTGCAGTGAATCTAAAGTTTGTTAAGCTGCACACTGCATATTAAGATGCTGCCTCTCCCTGCAGTGAATCTAAAGTTTGTTAAGCTGCACGCTGCATATTAAGATGCTGCCTCTCCCTGCAGTGAATCTAAAGTTTGTTAAGCTGCACGCTGCATATTAACACAGATGCTGCCTCTCCCTGCAGTGAATCTGAAGTTTGTTAAGCTGCACACTGCATATTAACACAGATGCTGTCTCTCCCTGCAGTGAATCTAAAGTTTGTTAAGCTGCACGCTGCATATTAAGATGCTGTCTCTCCCTGCAGTGAATCTAAAGTTTGTTAAGCTGCACGCTGCATATTAACACAGATGCTGCCTCTCCCTGCAGTGAATCTAAAGTTTGTTAAGCTGCACGCTGCATATTAAGATGCTGCCTCTCCCTGCAGTGAATCTAAAGTTTGTTAAGCTGCACGCTGCATATTAACACATTGACTGCCAGACGTTTTTTTTTGCTGTAGATAGCTTCTGCCAAGCCGTTTTTTGAGGATTATGGCTCATTTTATAAGAGCCGAGGATTCGTTTCAGCTTGGAGTTTGTGAACATACAATATCTCAAAAGTACTAATAGAATGTGTACTTTCTCTGTCTAAAAGAGTTAGTTTGTAGAGTTAGTAGTTATGTAAGCATTAGCAGTTGAATACAGCATGGTTTTAGCGTGAAAAAGAATATTCAGAGATAAACGGCTTTTTGTGAAATTGGATGGAACTGTCACTTTAACCATTCATTTTTGGCTCTCTCTCTCTCTCTCTCCCTCCCCCTCTCGCTCTCTCTCTCTCTCTCCCTCCCTCTCGCTCTCCCTCCCTCTCTCTCTCTCTCTCTCTCTCTCTCTCTCTCTCTCCCTCCCTCTCGAGTTGCTTCAACTCCGCCCTCCGTGGGCGGACAAGCTTGTCACCAGTCAGTGCTTTGCTGCTCTCCTGTGCCTGTCTGCACAGCCGCTGTTTGAGGAAGTCGGGATGGACTCACTCGTTTGGAGTTTTGGTTGAGAGAAGCTTTTGCGATTCTGGTCATATTTATGCTGCGTGTTTCAAAGTGTGTTCGTCCACCTGTAATCTATCACCCGATCATAGTAGATCGGCTGAATCTATTATGTAAATTTGCAATCCCGCATCGCCAGCAATCAGCGCGAAAAGGAGAATGGCTGGGCTGAGAATGGCTTGACAAGTTAAAAAAATGCTTTCCTTCCTCTAGCAAGGAGAGCACTGTTGCCACTTAGTGGGTCGGTGGAATGGGTTGTAAACGTTCGGTGGCTCCAATAATTATATAAGAGATGTAAAAGGCTTAGATGCACAACCCACCGTCAAAAAAAAAAAATCGATGCCAAAAACGTGTAAACACGTTGTTGGCAGGGAACAGCTGGATTCTGAAAACGTGTTCATACGTTGTTGGCAGTGAATGAGTTAAGATGCTGTCTCTCCCTGCAGTGAATCTGAAGTTTGTTAAGCTGCACGCTGCATATTAACACAGATGCTGCCTCTCCCTGCAGTGAATCTAAAGTTTGTTAAGCTGCACGCTGCATATTAACACAGATGCTGCCTCTCTCTGCAGTGAATCTAAAGTTTGTTAAGCTGCACGCTGCATATTAACACAGATGCTGCCTCTCCCTGCAGTGAATCTGAAGTTTGTTAAGCTGCACGCTGCATATTAACACAGATGCTGCCTCTCCCTGCAGTGAATATAAAGTTTGTTAAGCTGCACGCTGCATATTAAGATGCTGTCTCTCCCTGCAGTGAATCTGAAGTTTGTTAAGCTGCATGCTGCATATTAACACAGATGCTGCCTCTCCCTGCAGTGAATCTAAAGTTTGTTAAGCTGCACGCTGCATATTAAGATGCTGCCTCTCCCTGCAGTGAATCTAAAGTTTGTTAAGCTGCACGCTGCATATTAAGATGCTGTCTCTCCCTGCAGTGAATCTGAAGTTTGTTAAGCTACACGCTGCATATTAAGATGCTGTCTCTCCCTGCAGTGAATCTGAAGTTTGTTAAGCTGCACGCTGCATATTAAGATGCTGCCTCTCCCTGCAGTGAATCTAAAGTTTGTTAAGCTGCACGCTGCATATTAAGATGCTGCCTCTCCCTGCAGTGAATCTAAAGTTTGTTAAGCTGCACGCTGCATATTAAGATGCTGCCTCTCCCTGCAGTGAATCTAAAGTTTGTTAAGCTGCACGCTGCATATTAAGATGCTGCCTCTCCCTGCAGTGAATCTGAAGTTTGTTAAGCTGCACGCTGCATATTAACACAGATGCTGCCTCTCCCTGCAGTGAATCTAAAGTTTGTTAAGCTACACGCTGCATATTAACACAGATGCTGCCTCTCCCTGCAGTGAATCTAAAGTTTGTTAAGCTGCACGCTGCATATTAACACAGATGCTGCCTCTCCCTGCAGTGAATCTGAAGTTTGTTAAGCTGCATGCTGCATATTAAGATGCTGCCTCTCCCTGCAGTGAATCTAAAGTTTGTTAAGCTGCACGCTGCATATTAAGATGCTGCCTCTCCCTGCAGTGAATCTGAAGTTTGTTAAGCTGCACACTGCATATTAAGATGCTGCCTCTCCCTGCAGTGAATCTAAAGTTTGTTAAGCTGCACGCTGCATATTAAGATGCTGCCTCTCCCTGCAGTGAATCTAAAGTTTGTTAAGCTGCACGCTGCATATTAAGATGCTGCCTCTCCCTGCAGTGAATCTAAAGTTTGTTAAGCTGCACGCTGCATATTAAGATGCTGCCTCTCCCTGCAGTGAATCTAAAGTTTGTTAAGCTACACGCTGCATATTAAGATGCTGCCTCTCCCTGCAGTGAATCTAAAGTTTGTTAAGCTGCACGCTGCATATTAACTCATTCACCGCCAATGACGTCTTTGACGTGTTATCAGAAATAGCCCTCCCCGCCAATGACGTGTTTGACGTGTTTTTGTTTTTATTACTGCAGGGCGTAGTTTAAACACTTCCCCAGCCTGTCACATGGTATCAGGTCCCTATCATCTAAGACAACACGTGAACAAACACATACCGCAGCTGTTGTTTTGAAATTGAGCAGGAGGAAAAGCAGAAAACTGGTAACGCTTCCTTGTGCAGACAGGAGAAACGCCATTGAAACGCGCCTCGGCGCGCTGCACGAGCTGGAGTCGCCTTCCTCTGTGCCAGCCGGGAGAAAGTAATCAAGAGATGTGTTTGATCATCGGAGGAATGAGGAAATGATCGATCAGTTTGCGAGGGCGGTGAGGACGTGTTGAATAGCCGAGGGGAAAACGGGAACGATCAGATAGCAGGGGATATGACAGGGAGACATGGACGAGGAAGGGTGCAAAATAAACACACAACAGCAAGGCACAAGGCAGAAGCGGGAGTCAGAGCAGCCCGCTGTCCTTTCTCAAGAGCTATTCAGTTGGTTCATGTAATCGCTGGGCTGCGTGCCCTCCAGTGTTGCTCCTGGCCAATCCCAGCGCCACAGGGCGTGGTTATTGCTTATCATATGTGGGGTTAGAAATCTAAAAGGGGGATCGTGTGTGTGTGTGTGTGTGTGTGTCTGTCTGTCTGTCTGTCTGTCTGTCTGTCTGTCGGTGTGTCTGTCTGTCTGTCTGTCTGTCTGTCTGTCTGTCTGTCTGCACACTCACTCACACCGAGTAAACTGTATTGTTGAATGTAAAAAAAAAGCACTTCATGTGTATATATATATATATATATATATTTTTTTTTTTGTCATTTGTGTCCTAACGAATAATATTTACATGTCTGATGTCAATACAGTTCAAAATAAAAGAATTGAGAGCGAGTTCTGCATGAGATTGTGTGCATAAATACATAAATGCCATTTTCTGCAATTTCTTTTCTCAGAGAGACATTTTGGGGGAAAACAGGGTGTATATAAATGGCTATAAGTAGAGTACAGAACATGCTAAAAGCTCACTTTTTTTTCCCTGGTGAACCCAGAGACGTACATCTTCATTTTGAGGTATTGCAAATCACTCTGGTGCTAATAGATAATTTACTGTGGGTCTTGAAAGATGACCAACAATTATGAAAATCTTTGGCCTGTGCTAAATATTGGCAGTCCTAAACTGGCGGTGAATGAGTTAACACAGATGCTGTCTCTCCCTGCAGTGAATCTGAAGTTTATTAAGCTGCACACTGCATATTAACACAGATGCTGCCTCTCCCTGCAGTGAATCTGAAGTTTGTTAAGCTGCACGCTGCATATTAAGATGCTGCCTCTCCCTGCAGTGAATCTAAAGTTTGTTAAGCTGCACGCTGCATATTAAGATGCTGCCTCTCCCTGCAGTGAATCTAAAGTTTGTTAAGCTGCACGCTGCATATTAAGATGCTGTCTCTCCCTGCAGTGAATCTGAAGTTTGTTAAGCTGCACGGCACGCTGCATATTAACACAGATGCTGCCTCTCCCTGCAGTGAATCTGAAGTTTGTTAAGCTGCACGCTGCATATTAACACAGATGCTGCCTCTCCCTGCAGTGAATCTAAAGTTTGTTAAGCTGCACGCTGCATATTAACACAGATGCTGCCTCTCCCTGCAGTGAATCTGAAGTTTGTTAAGCTGCATGCTGCATATTAAGATGCTGCCTCTCCCTGCAGTGAATCTAAAGTTTGTTAAGCTGCATGCTGCATATTAAGATGCTGCCTCTCCCTGCAGTGAATCTAAAGTTTGTTAAGCTGCACGCTGCATATTAAGATGCTGTCTCTCCCTGCAGTGAATCTGAAGTTTGTTAAGCTGCACGGCACGCTGCATATTAACACAGATGCTGCCTCTCCCTGCAGTGAATCTAAAGTTTGTTAAGCTGCACGCTGCATATTAACACAGATGCTGCCTCTCCCTGCAGTGAATCTGAAGTTTGTTAAGCTGCACGCTGCATATTAAGATGCTGCCTCTCCCTGCAGTGAATGTGAAGTTTGTTAAGCTGCACGCTGCATATTAACACAGATGCTGCCTCTCCCTGCAGTGAATCTGAAGTTTGTTAAGCTGCACGCTGCATATTAACACAGATGCCTCTCCCTGCAGTGAATCTAAAGTTTGTTAAGCTGCATGCTGCATATTAACACAGATGCTGTCTCTCCCTGCAGTGAATGTGAAGTTTGTTAAGCTGCACGCTGCATATTAACACAGATGCTGCCTCTCCCTGCAGTGAATCTAAAGTTTGTTAAGCTGCACGCTGCATATTAAGATGCTGCCTCTCCCTGCAGTGAATCTGAAGTTTGTTAAGCTGCACGCTGCATATTAAGATGCTGCCTCTCCCTGCAGTGAATCTGAAGTTTGTTAAGCTGCACACTGCATATTAACACAGATGCTGCCTCTCCCTGCAGTGAATCTAAAGTTTGTTAAGCTGCACGCTGCATATTAAGATGCTGCCTCTCCCTGCAGTGAATCTAAAGTTTGTTAAGCTGCACGCTGCATATTAAGATGCTGCCTCTCCCTGCAGTGAATCTAAAGTTTGTTAAGCTGCACGCTGCATATTAACACAGATGCTGCCTCTCCCTGCAGTGAATCTAAAGTTTGTTAAGCTACACGCTGCATATTAAGATGCTGCCTCTCCCTGCAGTGAATGTGAAGTTTGTTAAGCTGCACGCTGCATATTAAGATGCTGCCTCTCCCTGCAGTGAATGTGAAGTTTGTTAAGCTGCATGCTGCATATTAAGATGCTGCCTCTCCCTGCAGTGAATCTAAAGTTTGTTAAGCTGCACGCTGCATATTAACACAGATGCTGCCTCTCCCTGCAGTGAATCTGAAGTTTGTTAAGCTGCACGCTGCATATTAAGATGCTGTCTCTCCCTGCAGTGAATCTAAAGTTTGTTAAGCTGCACGGCACGCTGCATATTAAGTACACACGAATAAACAAACTGCTGTTTCAAAGGGACTTTAGTGTGGGAGCTGCCTGACAGAGGCTGTCCTGTTAGCGGGCAGGGCGAGCAGTGGCTGGCTACACAGCGCTGCCTGTGATTCAGAGGGGAAAATGTTATCGCAGCGAAGCCGTAAACAGAAAAAGGTTCCAGGTCTCCCGTACGGGAACTGGGATACAACACACATAACGCTCCCTGTGCCGCGGGGCCCTGCCGGAACGCCACGCGACGACACACAGTCCATGGAAATGAAGTCACACTTGATGGAGAAGTGACAGCACACAGGAGCCATCGTGTGTCACCGAGTCAGAACGTGTGCTGGCCTGGGTGTCTCAACCTTCACCGAGTCAGAACGAGTGCTGCTGGGTGTCTCAACCTCGACACACTCGGTCGCCGGCGCGCTCGTTTCAGATCATGTGTTTGCTCGGCGGCGAGCGCTAATCCCCCCCCGATGACAAATATTCAAGTGTGATGGCGTCTCTAAAATTAGGCGCGAGTTTGTTTGCGTTGATATTCGACTGGTTTGAGGTCGTTCATTCAAAGGGCTCTTTGAAAAGCTCCGTGAGGTTTGAGGTGTGAAAAGTCTTGGAGGGTCTGGAAGGAGGTTGAATTTGAATGAAACAGACCGGGCCTCGATAGACAATGCTGTTTGAAGCCACATTCAGTGTCCACATCTGGACTTCTGCAGCATAAAGATATTTAGGTTGCATACATACATAAATAAATAAATAAATAAATAAAATGGTCAGACTTCTGAAGTGGTGTAAAGCAGACTGAAGGACTTATGCGCTGCATATTCCAGGACAGAAGGAGTCAAACCAGCTGCCTTGACACTGGTCTCTTTCTTATATGGCTGTCAGTCCACAGTGGAATGGGAAGGGACACTTCATGCTGGAAATATTGAGTGTCGTGGGCAAGGCCGTATAGCCATGGAGTCACCACTGGGGGCAGACTGTGGTGGTGATGTCATTATTCAGCCTGAACCTCTTCTCACTCACCACCTTCTGTCACCCTCCCTGTAAAAAGTGTCTGATTGCAGTGTATTCTTAAAATGATACTGGGGATAGAAATACCAGAATAATACTCAAATTACTAAACATAATTCTGGCTTTAAATGTAGAATATCAAAATAAAATACAAGTTACTGGAGCCAGAAAATGTACCAACCTTCAGAGTTACTTTATAATGAAGTACCCCCCCCCCCCCCCCTTTAGGGCTTTAAAGCATGAATGAGAGATGAATAGAGGGGGGCAGCTATTTCATAAAAGATCTGGAAAGTCCAGGCCTAATGACGCCCATGCTGCTGGGCAGTTGTATACGTATCTTTTTGATCAATTATCAAATAAATTCAATCAATGAAGAATAGCTGGTTATTAGCTTTACACACGTGTTATTTAAAAGTAAAAAAGATACTAAAATGCTTGAGGGGGCTTAACTGGGGCTTGGCAGATTTGTGAGGGGGCTATAGCCCCCCTTGCGCCGGTGTAGCGCCGTCCCTGTGTAGTTATACTGTATATGTAGGTTTACATATTTTATCCAGGCACAAACACACAGTTGTACACATATCATTTTCTCACAGTATATTGCCAAAATACCACATATGATTCACTTGGACTTTAAATGAATAAATCACTTGAAATAAACAGAAGCTGTGTTCGAATACAACAGTCGTTTCAAATAGCCTACCAATTACAAAATACTAAAAAGTAATTGAAATGTGTATTTCAAATATGCATAACGGAAATACTGCCCATCTCTGCCCTCTGGGAATATATATTGTAAATAACTATGAGTATCGCCTTTCTGCATCCTCCTGTCAACATGGCTGAATTCTTTCCCTGGCCAACCGACAGACAGGAAGCTAAAGCACACATGGCATACCATGCTCACCATGGAGACCTCCGTACCATTCGCCATCATCGTCACTGATGGCGCCGCCTGGCTCCCATTCGACTTCACCCCCGATGACGATGTTTGGCCTGGGCTGTTTGGAGGTGGACATTTAGGGAAATGGTCCTGCCAGCAGAGTTATTGTACACTAAAGCCGGTGTCCCATGACAACGTTTGACAGGTCATCCGTTTAAGAGTTCTCCTGACATTTCAGTGAAATCCATGGCAGTTTGAGAATTGAAAGGCCTTTCCATGAATTATGCCTGGTCTGCTCAAGAAAGCTCCTTCTACAGCAGATCTCTCTGCTTAGTCAAACTCAAAGTTCCTTCTAGATGACATCGCCTATGCTTAGTGAAACGCAAAACTCCTTCCAGAGGAGATCTCTCTGCTTAGTCAAACTCAAAGCTCCTTCCAGAGGGCATCTCTCATGCTTAGTCAAACTCAAAGTTAAAAAATATGGTGAATCCAAGACAGTCTTCAAACTAAGATGTCACACCCTCTCTCAGGGCCAGGTTTCCTCTTGCTCCGCTCGGTGTGGCGGCGGTTCCATGGCTGCTGCTCGAGCTCCAAATCTCTGAGGCCCCCGTTGATCTCCGACATATTTCCTGTTACTCTGTCAAGGCCGTGCTGAAAGTCACAGCTCTCCGCGAGGCTGCTGGACGACACCTGTAACTTCCAGTCTGGCTTCCCAGCCAAAGTCAACTCGTCTGCAGCATCACAGTGTGCTGGGCAGCCAAGACAATCCCATTCATGTGATGTGGAGGCCACGCTACTTTCTCTCTCTTGTGGCTATATATGTGCTTGAGTTCTTCTGGAGTGTGTTGAGTTCTGGAATGTGTTGAGTTCTGGAGTGTGTTGATTTCTGGAGTGTGTTGAGTTCTGGAGTGTGTTGATTTCTGGAGTGTGTTGAGTTCTGGAGCGTGTTGAGTTCTGGAGCGTGTTGAGTTCTGGAGCGTGTTGAGTTCTGGAGCGTGGTGCTCCCACCTGATTGATGAGTCAACGATGTGATTCCTGGAACATCATGGAGCTTTGAGAGACAGGGAAAGGGAATTTGATAAATTCTCGGTCAGTAGTAGTACATATAGTACACAGTACATGGGGCGGCTTTAGCTCAGGCAAGACACTTAACCCTCCTTGCTCCTGATGGTGTGTAGGCACCCTGCGTGGCAGCCTGCCGCCATCGGTGTATGAATGGGTGAATGTAGACTACCTACTGATTGTAAAGCGCTTTGGATAAAAGCGCTATATAAATGCAGGCCATTTACACAGTACACAGTACACAGTACATAGTACAGTCACGGCGGGAACACACCAGAAACGTCTCCGAGGCAGAAGCGCCGCGCCGCGGAGGCACTTTGATTTCAGTGTCCTTGTTAACCAGGAACCAGGAAGGAATCGAATGATTGATTCTGGTCTTGGCTCAGTTATGGAAAAGTCATGAAATTGTACATCACAGTGTCTCTGTGGTGTGTTGTTGTCTCTGTCCTGTGTGTTGTCTCTATGGTGTGTTGTCTCTGTGGTGTGTTGTCTCTGTCCTGTGTGTTGTCTCTGTGGTGTGTTGTCTCTTTCCTGTGTGTTGTCTCTGTCCTGTGTGTTGTCTCTGTGATGTGTTGTCTCTGTCCTATGTGTTGTCTCTGGTGTGTTGTCTCTGTGGTGTGTTGTTGTCTCTGTCCTGTGTGTTGTCTCTGTCCTGTGTGTTGTCTCTGGTGTGTTGTCTCTGTGGTGTGTTGTTGTCTCTGTCCTATGTGTTGTCTCTGGTGTGTTGTCTCTGTGGTGTGTGTTGTTGTCTCTGTGGTGTGTTGTCTCTGTCCTATGTGTTGTCTCTGGTGTGTTGTTGTTTCTGTCCTGTGTGTTGTCTCTGTGGTGTGTTGTTGTCTCTGTGGTGTGTTGTTGTCTCTGTCATTGTGTTGTCTCTGTCCTGTGTGTTGTCTCTGTGGTGTGTTGTCTCTGTGGTGTGTTGATGTCTCTCTCCTGTGTGTTGTCTCTGTCCTGTGTGTTGTCTCTGTGGTGTGTTGATGTCTCTCTCCTGTGTGTTGTCTCTGTCCTGTGTGTTGTCTCTGTCCTGTGTGTTGTCTCTCTCCTGTGTGTTGTCTCTGTCCTGTGTGTTGTCTCTGTGGTGTGTTGATGTCTCTCTCCTGTGTGTTGTCTCTGTCCTGTGTGTTGTCTCTCTCCTGTGTGTTGTCTCTGTCCTGTGTGCTGTCTCTGTCCTGTGTGTTGTCTCTCTCCTGTGTGTTGTCTCTGTCCTGTGTGCTGTCTCTGTCCTGTGTGTTGTCTCTCTCCTGTGTGTTGTCTCTGTCCTGTGTGCTGTCTCTGTCCTGTGTGTTGTCTCTCTCCTGTGTGTTGTCTCTGTCCTGTAACGTCAGCCTGTTGTGCTGAAAACAAATGTGTGGAAGATGAGTCATCCTCATTCAAACTGTGGGCACAGCTGAGATCTTTACTGGAGCAAAAGTCAACATGTCCACAAAGGTGAAGAGCATTTAACCTGGAGTGAGAGTGAGACGGTGACGTCAAGACTCATTGAAATGTCTACGAGTAAACGGTCACAATCTCTTTAAAACACAAGAGACTGAGTTCTGTCAAGACCAGAACCACTCGCCACAAGAACAGCTTCTTCCCAACCGCCATCAACCTCACCAACAAGGCCCGGAAACCCCTTCCACCAAGGACCTCACCAACATCCTCCCACAAACCCCACTACCTCCTCCTGAACCCAGCTCATCCCCTGCCCCCACTGACTCATATCTAATTTAATGCCTGTTTACTTAGACTGTAAATGAATGTAAATTCACTGCTTATTGAACGCCTATTTAACTCAGACTGTAAATTTCATGGAAATTCAATGTAAACTCATATTTAATATCCACAGAACACTCCTCCACTCATGTACACACACACACACACACACACACACATATATATATATATATATATATTTTTTTTGTATTGCACTTGCAATGTTTCCTACTTTTTTATCTAGTTACTTTCAAAATGTAATATACTACATATTACTAGTTACTTTCATTTGAAAGTAATGTTTTAAAAGATATTTGCAATAAATAAATGAATGAATGAATGTATTTATTTATAGTCCTGTATTCTTGCATCCATATCAAAAACTCATACAACAGGGTGTACCAACTCTACATGCTTAGTGCAACATAATACGATGCTGCCCTCTGCTGGCACTCAGTAAGCAGTGCAAGCAGGGCAACACAACAGGTTGGTGTGACTGAGACCAGTCAATCCACCCATGAGCAAAGCACTGAACCACAGCCTGACCTCTGACCTCACATTACGTGATTCATTGGACATTACATTCAATTGAGAAGGGTAATAAGGTGCTATGAGCTTCTTAAGATATGATGCTGCCTGACCATTAAAGTCTATTCTGGATTTGACTGGGAACCAGTGCAGAGAGGCTACCATGGGAGAAATATGATGTCTTTTGCTAGTTCTTGTTAGAACACGTGCAGCAGCATTCTGAATCAGCTGCAGGGTCTTTAGGGACTTTTTGCGGTAACTTGATAATACAGAACTGCAGTAATCCGGCCTTGAAGTAACAAATGTGGACACATTTTTCTGCATCTTTCTGAGACAGGATGTGCAGACAGGATTTTTGCAATGTTACGTAAGTGAAAGAAGGCACTTCTTGAGATTTGTTTTATGTGGGAGATAAAGGACAAATCCTGATCTAAAAATAACTCCCAAATTCTTTACGGTGGAGCTGGAGGCCAAGGTAATGCGATCCAGAATACCTATATGATTAGATCATGTTTCTCTACAGTGCTTTAGGGCCAAGCACAATAACTTTGGTTTTGTCCGAATTTAGGAGCAGAAAATTGCAGGTCATCCAGATTGGAGACATTGATAAACATAATTATGCAAATTATCATGTGATGTCATCTAGCAACTTCTAGCGACTTTCTGACTTTCAAATATTGATTATTTCACAGATAAACCTAACTCTGCCCACTAAACAAAATCACACCCAGACTCAGGTGTTGAAGTAAGAGGTGTAGGTGTGCAGGTCTCACCCTGCCTTCTCCTCAACCCCCCCCCCCCCCCCCCTCTCTCTGACAGTGTGTGTGTGTGTGTGTGTGTGTGTGTGTGTGTGTGTGTGTGTGTGTGTGCGCTTAACAATGAAATCAAGGACAATATGGCTTTAGATCGCCCATCAGCTGGTAATGTAGCTGTTATGTAACGTAATTTACTTGCTGTAAATGGATGGAGCTGACGTTAGCCACTTGTATCCAAGTGCTAACTAGCAGTTTAGCATCAATTTTGGGGTCCGCTGCTACTGCTTGACTCCATTTACTCTTCTCACTGTTTTTCCATTGATAGAAATTGAACGTGGAAACAGTGGTGTAGTCTACCTTTTTTCAGAGGGTATACTGACTTTGACCTTAACCGGAAGTGGGCGTGGTTTCGGCCGGAAGTGGGCGGAGATTCGACCAATTTTGTTGTTGTTGTTGTTCCTCCCCAAATTTACAGAATAGCTTCAGCTATCAGCTTCATCTTGCTTCTTCGGTCGCTATTCTCTCTCCTGAAGATTTGTTTACCAACGGGGAGAAAGCCCCACGTGATAGCCACCCGTCAATCTCTCTCTCTCTCTCTCTCTCTTTCTCTCTCTCTCTCTCTCTCTCTCTCTGCTCAACGCTGTAACACCATTTTATTTTGAAATTCAATTGACTTTGCCATTCCCCACGGATATTGTCGCGTTATTCCTTCATGGCTTGACAGAAAAAGTCTGCCTTCATGCGCCTAGTCGGCTTGAAAATAGAACTCACGCCTAAACGATGAAATCGGCGCAGCTCAGGCGAGGCGTGGGTATACGCAAGGTTCACGTTGAGGCGCCCTGTGTACACACCCTCATTGACTAAAAAGGACGCCTATTTGTGCGCTTTCTAACACACAGAGCGCACAGGGTGAATTTTGTGAATGGAAAGTGAAAACGATACGTATCATAGCGCATTTCCCAGTGTGCATACGCAAGTCATTTCGCAGTGTGTATACGCCGTACCTGCGTATCACGTAGACTACACCACTGCGTGGGAATGCAAATGATTCACACTGGACCTGTGTGTATAGGTTGCAATGCGGAAAATCTGCACGCAATTTCACATGACATTTCATACCACATCTGTGTGAAACGGCCTTTATATATATAGAGCCCAGAACCTTCAAAATAAAAGCCCAAACCTTCAAAATAAAAGCCCAGAACCTTCCAAATAAATGCCCAAACCTTCCATATAAAAGCCCAGAACGTTCAAAATAAAAGCCAGAAACCTTCAAAAATAAAAGCCCAGAACCTTCAAAATAAAATCCCAGAACACATACACACACACACACCTTCAACATAAAAGCTCAAAACCTTCAAAATAAAAAGCAAGAAACTTCAAAATAAAAACTGAGAACCTTTCAAATAAAAGCCCAAACCTTCAAAACAAAAGTTCAGAACTTAAAAAAAAAAGCTCAGATACTTCAAAGTAAAAGCCCAAAACCTTCCAAATAAAAGCCCAAACTCTTCAAAATAAAAGCCCGTACACCTTCAAAATAAAAACCCCAAACATACACAGACCTTCAAAATAAAAGGCCATAGACCTTCAGCGCAAAACACACACAGACCTTCAAAATGAAAGTGTGTGTGCGTGCGTGTGTGTGTGCGTGTGTTATACCCGGTCGGTTTCACTTGTTTCCATTGCAAATCAATGCATGTACAACATTTATGACAGTGGATTTTTGTTCTTTTTCTTTTCCTTCTTTGTGTCACATGTCCTGCATGTGTTTACTGCACACTTACATTAAAGGCTGCAGGACAATTTATGGCCTACATGTCAAACATAAACATAAGTAAAATCTTGTAGCATAATTTATTTTTATTGCCGATTCCCATACATGTCAACACAGCCCCTACATGCTGGTGAAACCTATGGGGAGGTAAATGGGTGTGAACGTGAATATTAATAACCCACTACACACCCAATAAATCATTTTGACTGTAGCCACGCCCACTGTGTGCCTATTGGCCACCGCGCGCTTCATGTAGGCTACGTCACCACTCGGTCATTTAAATAGGCTCTTGCGCAATGTGATGAATAGCGCTGCTGTCAGACAGACGGTAGAGACGGATGAAGGCAGGCGCATACCCGCACACACACACACACACACACAGACAAGCCAAGCCGCCTCAGGTCGCCTCCTCTCGGCTGCATGTAGCTGTGTGTCTCCGCGGCTCCTGGACACACTTTCCCCCAACTCTCTCTCTGTCTGTGTTGCTGTGCCATGCTCTGCTCTGCCGGAAGACACAACATGGCAACTCTGACCAAGCTTATATAACTTCAGCCAGCGGATTCCCCCCTCGCTCCCCCCATTTTCTTCTTCTTCTTCCTTTTTTCCGTGTCCAGGCTTCTCAAACTTCTCCACAGGAAACCCTCCGGCTCGTCAAGGTAGGAGCGACGTCACTCTCCTACGCTACTAGAATAACACTGAAGGCAACATACTGCTACAGTGTTGCTCTCTGTCTATTTATCAGCATTATGTTGTCTCCAAACTGGCACTTTTCCAACAGTCACATTTGGGGACTTCATCTCTCTCTCTCTCTCTCTCTCTGTCTCTCTCTCTCTCTCTGTCTCTGTGTGTCTGTGTCTCTCTGTCGCTCTCTCTCTCAATTCAATTAACTTTATTGGCATGAAGAAATAAATACTCTACTCATGTTGCCAAAGCAACATTGGAATTTTTTTATCCGTTTAAATCACAGCGTTACACACACACACACACACACACACACACACACACACACACACACACACACACACACACACACACACACACACACACACACACACACATACACGTAGGCTACATACCTTAATACACATAAACATTATGCGTAATGACATTACACAGGTAGGCTATGGATCTGCAGTATTGTGTTACTTGAGAGTGTGTAGAGGTATCCTACCTCTAGTCTACACACTCATTTACACACACCTACATAGGCTACATACAGATATATTCACTTCCTGTAGCCTACTACTCAAAAAGTGTACGTTCAGAGGAACATAATGTACAGTACATTGTAGTATAACAGTATAATATAACAATGTGTACTGTTTCTGTTTGAATGGTTCTCTCACTGTCTTTTGTGTGTGTTTGTGTGTGTGTGAGTGAGTGTGTGTGTGTGTGTGTGTGTGTGTGTGTGTGTGTGTGTGTGTGTGTGTGTGTGTGTGTGTGTGTGTGTGTGTGTGTATGTGTGTGTGTGTGTGTCTCTCACACACACACACACAGAAAATACTGTACATTGTTGACGCCAAAGATAGTTTTTCCCTAGTCGTGCTTATTAGTCATTATAAGCTTCTACTTGCTGGTATTTTCATGAACAAGGCTGTGATATTTGCTTTTCTTGTGACGTTTATCTGGATATGTAGTGAAATATCAATGAGTTCCTGTGGAAATCTATTTTCTTCACTGCGGTTTATGGTTGGAATCAACCTGTTACCTGAGCTCTGTTATCAGTCAGTTCCATAAAATAACCACCAATAGAATCAGAACTCAGTGATATGTACAGAAACACATGCATTGATACATAACCAATATTAACATTGCTGCTGATAACCGATATTTTCCAATGTCAATATGATCTTTATAAAAACAAGTTTCTATGATAATAACATTTTGTGCATAGTGAAAAACACATGTAAACACTGTGAATGTGAAAAAGTTCTGTCTTTATCTTTTCCAAAACATTTGGAAAAGCCCATAAATCATAGATTTAGCACATTGTTTCCTCTCAATATGAACATTTTGGCCGATCCCGCTGTTATTTTGCTCATCGGACCCGATATCGATATTAAAAAATGACTAACATCGGCCGATACCGGTATGATCGCAGATATATCATGCATCCGTCTCAGTAAAATGGATATAATGACTAAGTGGGTAAATGCAAATAATAGAAGCGCTAGAACAGTCTGGTGAGTTCAGAAAATTAAATTACTTTAATGTAATATAGCCTTTAAAATAGGCCATATCACAATATTACAATATCCAAAATCTAAACAATATCTCTAAATATGTCTGTATTTCATGTTCAAACCTTAATACTATTCCATAATAACAGATTCATAGATCTTTCCAATGAGTTTGGAAATTGTAAAGAAACAAGTTAACTAAAAGTTGACTAAATAAAAACAGGACGATGTTGACTAAATAAGGACATTTGACACAGGACTAAGACTAAGACTACATTAAAAATAGCCAACGAAATTTACACTACAGTGGAGACCACCTACCCACTGCCTAAACCCAACCTGTGGAGACCCCCCTCCCCCCCACCCAAAGCCACCCGCACAGCCCCACGGTGTAACTTGACCTTTGCACAGAGATGGGAAGTAGATAAGTACAAATACTTTGTTACTGTACTAACTACTAAGTAGGCTTTTCAGTTATCTGTACTTTACTATTCATTTTTTTGACAACTTTTTACTTTTGCTCCCACACAAATATTTGTACTTTCTACTCGGCCCAATTATGCTCAACGTAAAATTTGTAGTCGACTAAAATGTTGACTACCAAAAACAGGATGAGGTTGACTAAATATGATAAAAACTCACGAGGACATTTGACACACAAGACTAAGAGACTACATCAAAAATGAGTTGACAAAATGATAACTTCCTGTTCCTGCCTGTGCCCAGCCAAGAGCCAGTGAGGGCGCAGCATGGTGAACAGCCAGGCGTCAGGGCCCAGGTCGTGTGCGGGCTGCGGGGGGAAGATCGCAGACCGCTTCCTGCTCTTCTCCATGGAGCGATACTGGCACACGCGCTGCCTGAAGTGCTCGTGCTGCCACGCCCAGCTGGGCGACATCGCCTCCACCTGCTACAGCAAGGGAGGCATGATCCTCTGCCGCAGCGACTACATCAGGTGAGGAGAGGGAGGGGGGGGGGGACTACATCAGGTGAGGAGAGGGAGGGGGGGGGGACTACATCAGGTGAGGAGAGGGAGGGGGGGACTACATCAGGAGAGGGGGGGGGGGGGGGACTACATCAGGAGAGGGGGGGGGAGGAAGAACAGCCTGCTCCCCAACATACAATGTCTGCATTGTACGATCCTGCCATTCACACATACGTAGAATATCACGTTTCTGAAACCAAAATACGTCCATATCACGTTTAGATACGTGTTTATCAATGTTGTACACGTCATAGAGTCTGCTATTGATAGGGATGCGCCGATATATCGGCCGTATATCCGTATCGGCCGATATATCCGTATCGGCCGATGTTGGCCTTGTTGACTGCAATCGGCCTATCGGCAAAAAAACCTATCGGTTGTGTTGAAAAAAGGTTGTGTTCACCGATTGCAGTGAGCTTTTGAGTTGGGTCACATCATTTCTGCGTGGCTACTGTACTGTCCCTGTCACACAATATATATATATATATATATTTATATATATATATATATATATATATATATATATATATATATATATATATATATACATATACATATATATTCCCTATGGCCAGTAGGGTGTTGTGGTCAGGGTGGCCGTGTTCGATCCCCAGGTTGCCAAAGTCTACATTTCAACTGAGAGTCACATTTAACATTTATGTTATTGAAGCCTAAAGGTCCTTACACATCAAGAGCGATGCGAATATACGGCATGAAATTGCGATGCGAGTTTTGACCCACCTGTCAATCACAGCCACAGATGTGTACACGTCGGAAGCGAATTTCTGAAAAATCGACCGTGGTTCGAAAAAATAAACGCCGCAATAACGCTCAGCGAAACTTTGCCGTTGGTATGCACGGTTGCATTGACTGATATAGGTTCGGAAAATATTATTGACGTGCAAATTAATCGCACGAAAAAAACGCTCCCGATGTGTAAGGACCTTAACCCTAGCCATAACTCAAACCATAACCCAAACCATAACCCAATCCATAACCCAAACCATAACCCAAACCATAACCCTATCCATAACCCAAACTATAACCCAAACTATAACCCTAGCCATAACCCAAACCATAACTCAAACTATATCTCTAACCATAACCCAAACCATAACCCTATCCATAACCCAAACCATAACCCAAACTATAACCCTAGCCATAACCCAAACCATAACTCAATCTATATCTCTAACCATAACCCAAACCATAACCCTAGCCATAACTCAAACTACAAACCTTACCATAACTCAAACTATATCTCTAACCATAACCCAAACCATAACCCTAGCCATAACTCAAACTACAAACCTTACCATAACTCAAACTATATCCCTAACCATAACTCAAACTACAAACCTTACCATAACTCAAACTATATCTCTAACCATAACTCAAACCATAACCCTAACCATAACTCAAACCATAACCCAAACCATAACCCTAGCCATAACTCAAACTACAAAGTACAAACCTTACCATAACTCAAACTATATCTCTAACCATAACTCAAACCATAACCCTAGCCATAACTCAAACTACAAACCTTACCATAACTCAAACTACCGGTATATCCCTAACCATAACTCAAACTATATCCCTAACCATAACTCAAACTATAACTCAAACCATAACCCTAACCATAACCAAGCTGTTTAACTTGCCTAAACATAGCCACAGTTTAACGTGGGAAAGGCAGCGGGGTTTTCAAATGAACCACCATTTTGTTTCAAACCTACATTGAGATGCAGAAACGTTCAAGGCTGACATTTTATTCTGCTGATTGGGTTGAAGGAGGTAGGGATGAACGAAGCTGCCATGTTTTAGCTAAAGCCTGTGTGTGTGTGTGTGTGCGTGTGTGTGTGTGTGTGTGCACGTGCGCATGCGCGTGGGTGCGTGTTGTGTGTGTGTGTGCGTGTGTGTGTGTGCGTGTGCGTGTGTGTGTGTGTGTGTGTGTGTGTGTGCGCGCGTGCCTGCATGTTGTGTGTGTGTGTGTGCGTGCGTGCATGCGTGTGTGTGTGCTTTGCAGACTGTTCGGGCACAGCGGGGCGTGCAGCGCCTGCGGCCAGTCGATCCCAGCCAACGAGATGGTGATGAGGGCACAGGGGAACGTTTACCACCTCAAGGTAAGCCCCTGGCCTCTGGGGGGCGCTGCGTCTCCCACTGCTCGTCTGACACAAACATCTGGGCGGGGGCGGAGACTCAACGGGGCGGGCTCGATATTGGGAGAGGGAGAAATCACAGCCTCCCCGATGATTCCTGCCTCGTACGCCTTTACCTTAGTTCAGCGGTGTCACATTCATTTGAGTTCACATACGACACAACAAAGAAAATCAAAGCATAATGACTTAGAAATAACACCTCCAAATGTAAACAATGACAGGTATACATGAAAAGAACATGTTTTCACATACTGGATTATCTCAACTGTCTGTAACTGTGCAATTCTCTATCGTCAAAGGTGCTGAAAATACCTGATCATTAGTGATGAATACAGAAAACATGAATAGGCTACTTCATATTTATTAACGTGCACCTGAAACCTGGCACCTCTTAGCCTTCACATGTGCATCACATTGGATTGAAGGACTTGTCAGTGCAATTTTTACATTGTGCAAAGTCCTCCTGTGGACCGGATTGGACCCTCTGGCGGGCCGGTTCTGGCCCCTGGGCCTTAGCCTTTGTTCACACCAGGCGCTTAACATAAGCAGCGCTGAAGCTTGACTCACGCTGAAGGTGAGCTCACGCCTAAACCAACCGGTCACACCAGACACTCTCCTTTCCTCAGCACCGGGCTCGGAGCTGCTCCACTGGCCCCTCCCCCCTCCATTCACTTCATGCATGGCAGCTTCACGCTTGGAAAATAGGACTGAATCCTGAACGATCGCGTGAGCAAGGCGCGCGCGCGGCTTGAGCAAGCCACGCGCGCGGCTGGTGTGAACGGCTTCGCCTGTTAACAAGGTTAACAAGCTAAATGAAACTTGTGGGTTCAGCGTAGGTTCAGCGTAGGTTGAGTTTAGGTTGAGCGTTGCTTGGGCGTATGGTGTGAACGGGCGCTGCTTAGTTTGACTGGCAAAGCGTTGACAAAGTCACGTGACTGTCCGGTGTCCCAGCTGACAAAGTCACGTGACTGTCCGGTGTCCCAGCTGACAAAGTCACGTGACTGTCCCAGCACATTTCCTGTTTGTCTTCCCCTTGAAAACATGGAGCTGTTTGATGTTTAAAAGGCATTTTGCAAACAAACGAGACATTTTGATTCAGATCAAAGCTTCAGTTTAGCTCAGTCCTACTTAGAGCTGCAACCATTCATCGATTAGTCCAACGCCAGAAAATTAATTGACAACTATTTTGATAATCGATTATCGATTGATCGTTTGATTAATTGTTTTTTTAAGGGGAAAAAAGTCAAAATTCTCTGATTCCACCTTCTAAAATGTGAATATTTCCTGTTTTTTTTTACTCCTCTATGACTGAATATCTTTGGTTTGTGGGGAAAAACAAGAGATTTGAGGACGTCATCTTGGGCTTTGGGAAACACCGAACGATATTTTTCACCATTTTATAGACTAATGATCAGTCAATGGATTAGTCACAAATCGATTGATCAAGAAAATAATCTACAGATTAATCGATAATGAAAATAATTGTTAGTTGCAGCCCTAGTCTTACTGTATATTTCAGATTGACCAATAATTATCCTCACTCTCATATCAATTTCTATAGTATTGGTTTAAGTCTTGCTGTATCAAAAGAAATTGAAATGCATGCTGGCGCTCTGACTGACCTCTATGTACGCCTTTAAACGCTGCTGATGGACTAACTAGTGAACCTTGACCCTTGACCCCCCAGTGTTTCAGCTGTGCCACCTGTAGGAACAGACTGATGCCCGGCGATCGCTTCCACTACGTCAACGGTACAATCTTCTGTGAGCACGACAGGCCCGGCGCTGCCTTGCTCAACAGCCACCTGCCTCCACTTCAGACAGACCAGAAGGTGAGAGGACTGCTGTCTGTTTGGTGCAGGATGTACATTCTCCTCATGTCAGTGAGGGATGGAACCATATTACATTTCACAGTAGGGGATGGTATTACAGTAGGGTATGGCATCAGTTCAAGTTCAAGTTCAAGTATATTTATTGTCATTGTTAAATTGCTCCAACAACGAGATATAGACAAGCATCTCCCTGAGACGTACAGTGCAACACCAGGTAAAGTGCATCGGCCCAAATAATAAATACATACAATAAATAAATACATTATTCTATAAAGGCATCAGAGTTAGTGACTGTTCAGTAGTGCATGTAAACAGTGAGTCCAGAATGTTGTACAGAGTTTGTGAGCAATGAGTGTGAAACAGTCAAAGTTGGTCAGAGTTCATTGTTCGGGGGGGGCTGGGCTGTGTTGTGTTTCGAGGGGTAGTGTTTAGCAGGCTGACAGCTTGTGGGAAAAAGCTGTTAAGCATCCTGGAAGTTTTAGAGCGGATGGACCTGTATCTCCTACCTGAGGGCAGGAGGACGAACAGGTGATGAGCCGGGTGAGATGAGTCCTTGATGATGCTGAGGGCACGGCGCAGGCAGCGGGAGGAGTAGAGGGAGTGGATGTCCGGGAGCGAGGTCCCAATGATTTTGCCCGCCGTTTTGATGACGCGCTGCAGAGCGTGCTGGTCTGCTTTGGTGCAGCTGGAGAACCACACTGACAGACAGTATGTCAGCACGCTCTCGACGGCACATCGATAGAAGTTCACTAGGAGCCTCTGTGGGAGGTTTTCATGCTTAAGTTTCCTTAAGTAGAAGAGGCGTTGCTGTGCTTTGCCAATCATGGCGGTTGTGTTGGCGCTCCAAGACAGCTCCTTTGTGATGGTCAGACCAAGGAATTTAAAAGACGTGATGATCTCCACTGCCTCCCCGTTGATGAACAGGGGGGAGTGGTTGTGGTGGCTTGACTTGCGAAAGTCTATAATCACTTCCTTGGTCTTTTTGGTGTTGAGCTCCAGGTTGAGGCCGCGGCACCATTCCTCCAGCCTCTGAACCTCATTTCTGTAGGCAGACTCGTCGTTGTTAGTTGTTAGTTGGTATGGTATTACAGTAGGGTATGGCATCAGTTGGTATGGTATTACAGTAGGGTATGGCATCAGTTGGTATGGTATTACAGTAGGGTATGGCATCAGTTGGTATGGTATTACAGTAGGGTATGGCATCAGTTGGTATGGTATTACAGTAGGGTATGGCATCAGTTGGTATGGTATTACAGTAGGGTATGGCATCAGTTGGTATGGTATTACAGTAGGGTATGGTATCACAGTATATGGTATTTCACAGTGTTAATTCCCCTCCCCTTTAATTAAACGTTGCTTTTTTTAACTGAAACTGAAACTAATATGAGAATGTTTCCACAAAGGTCCTCCATTATGAACGTATAGTATCACATGCTATATCACATGCTGTATGTTGGTGTTCACTGAAATTGACAAAGATTAAATCAGTTGAAAATGGGGTCGTTGCAGCAGGAAATAAATTAGATTAACATATCAATTACACGCAGCTAAGAAAAGTATGTAAAAATAAGAATATAGCCAAATGGGAGGTATTTATCACAATGTGCCTGTTTCCACACTAGACTGTGGCATGTCCAAATGTATGAATGAAAGAGATCAAGAAGAAAAAAATATGAAAGCAGGTGAAAAACAGGAAATCTGGATGTTTTAACTTGACAACATAAACATTCTAAATTGCCGCCTCGCTGACTTCCTGTTGTTTTCTCATACTATAACTGACAGGAAATAAGCGAGGTCTCAACCTGTTCTCTATCAACACAATTCTGTGAAAACGGTCTATATGCAGTATGAAATATATGCAGTATGAAATAGTGAGAAAATGATCAAAAATCGAAACATATGACAAAGTCAGTTGCTTCCTACGCTGTTTGCACACATTAGCCTAATATGATATGTATCAGAATAATAGGTTATGTATAATAAAAAATGATGTATCTTATTGTATTTTCTTATTGTATAGAGAGTTGTATTTTTTATTATTCTTGTATGCACATTAGCAGATGTTACAGGAGGCCATACATGTGGACAGATTGTGTCTTCCTCAGCATGGCTCTTACGCTTGTGTTTTGGCTGCAGGTATGTTGAGCGACCTCACTCTCCCTCGCCCGCTACTGATGCCGCTGTCGTGGATTGTCCTCCTCGTCCAGAGATGATCCCGTACCAGAGACAGCATACCTACCTACCTACCTACCTACCGCATACATAGTCACGTTTTTATGTTGTGTTCCATGTTAAGGTGGTCTGTGCCACCGTGCCCAGAGACTCACGTGTGTCAACTACATGTACTGGCGAGGGGCCTGTTTGGACTAAAAGGACACGTCGGAGGGAAAAGCCACGACGGATAAAACCGACCTGAATGGACGCTTGACTGCCGGTTTTTGCTTGTGCCATGTGGCATGTTTAACCCCGCCCCCCTGATGTTGTATTATGTTAATCTGGGACCTTGTATACAGGATCGGCATTTTACAATATGATTTTGCCCGGGCGGCAAGGCTAGAAATCAAAGGGGTGTCCGAAAAAGCTTCCAAAGGTCATAGGGAAACTCGAGTTGTGAAAACGGCTTGACGGAAAGTGGGATTCAAACCCGTGACTTGGTTCACCCCTCTGCACCACCTTGTGTGTACGGACAATCTAGTGCAACAAGAGAAGAAAAAAGTGTCCTATGATTACCATGACTTTTCATACACCCTGTACCTGTATGATTACCATGACTTTTCATACACCCTGTACCTGTAGAAAGGTTACCATGACTTTTCATACACCCTGTACCTGTAGAAAGGTTACCATGACTTTTCATACACCCTGTACCTGTAGAAAGGTTACCATGACTTTTCATACACCCTGTACCTGTATGATTACCATGACTTTTCATACACCCTGTACCTGTAGAAAGGTTATCATGACTTTTCATACACCCTGTACCTGTAGAAAGGTTATCATGACTTTTCATACACCCTGTACCTGTAGAAAGGTTACCATGACTTTTCATACACCCTGTACCTGTAGAAAGGTTACCATGACTTTTCATACCTGTACCTGTAGAAAGGTTATCCTGACTTTTCATACACCCTGTACCTGTATGATTACCATGACTTTTCATACACCCTGTACCTGTATGATTACCATGACTTTTCATACACCCTGTACCTGTATGATTACCATGACTTTTCATACACTCTGTACCTGTAGAAAGGTTACCATGACTTTTCATACACCCTGTACCTGTAGAAAGGTTATCATGACTTTTCATACACCCTGTACCTGTAGAAAGGTTATCATGACTTTTCATACACCCTGTACCTGTAGAAAGGTTACCATGACTTTTCATACACCCTGTACCTGTAGAAAGGTTACCATGACTTTTCATACACCCTGTACCTGTAGAAAGGTTATCCTGACTTTTCATACACCCTTTACCTGTAGAAAGGTTACCATGACTTTTCATACACCCTGTACCTGTAGAAAGGTTATCATGACTTTTCATACACCCTGTACCTGTAGAAAGGTTACCATGACTTTTCATACACTCTGTACCTGTAGAAAGGTTACCATGACTTTTCATACACCCTGTACCTGTATGATTACCATGACTTTTCATACACCCTGTACCTGTAGAAAGGTTACCATGACTTTTCATACACCCTGTACCTGTAGAAAGGTTACCATGACTTTTCATACACCCTGTACCTGTAGAAAGGTTATCATGACTTTTCATACACCCTGTACCTGTAGAAAGGTTACCATGACTTTTCATACACCCTGTACCTGTAGAAAGGTTACCATGACTTTTCATACACCCTGTACCTGTAGAAAGGTTATCCTGACTTTTCATACACCCTTTACCTGTAGAAAGGTTACCATGACTTTTCATACACCCTGTACCTGTAGAAAGGTTATCATGACTTTTCATACACCCTGTACCTGTAGAAAGGTTACCATGACTTTTCATACACTCTGTACCTGTAGAAAGGTTACCATGACTTTTCATACACCCTGTACCTGTATGATTACCATGACTTTTCATACACCCTGTACCTGTAGAAAGGTTACCATGACTTTTCATACACCCTGTACCTGTAGAAAGGTTACCATGACGTTTCATACACCCTGTACCTGTAGAAAGGTTATCATGACTTTTCATACACCCTGTACCTGTAGAAAGGTTACCATGACTTTTCATACACCCTGTACCTGTAGAAAGGTTATCATGACTTTTCATACACCCTGTACCTGTAGAAAGGTTACCATGACTTTTCATACACCCTGTACCTGTAGAAAGGTTACCATGACTTTTCATACACCCTGTACCTGTAGAAAGGTTATCATGACTTTTCATACACCCTGTACCTGTAGAAAGGTTACCATGACTTTTCATACACCCTGTACCTGTAGAAAGGTTATCATGACTTTTCATACACCCTGTACCTGTAGAAAGGTTATCATGACTTTTCATACACCCTGTACCTGTAGAAAGGTTACCATGACTTTTCATACACCATGTACCTGTAGAAAGGTTACCATGACTTTTCATACACCCTGTACCTGTAGAAAGGGTACCATGACTTTTCATACACCCTGTACCTGTAGAAAGGTTACCATGACTTTTCATACACCCTGTACCTGTAGAAAGGTTACCATGACTTTTCATACACCCTGTACCTGTAGAAAGGTTATCCTGACTTGTCATACACCCTGTACCTGTAGAAAGGTTACCATGACTTTTCATACACCCTATACCTGTAGAAAGGTTACCATGACTTTTCATACACCCTGTACCTGTAGAAAGGAGCATTGACTTTTCATACACTCTGTACCTGTAGAAAGGTTATCATGACTTTTCATACACCCTGTACCTGTAGAAAGGAGCATTGACTTTTCATACACCCTGTACCTGTAGAAAGGTTACCATGACTTTTCATACACCCTATACCTGTAGAAAGGTTACCATGACTTTTCATACACCCTGTACCTGTAGAAAGGTTACCATGACTTTTCATACACCCTATACCTGTAGAAAGGTTATCATGACTTTTCATACACCCTGTACCTGTAGAAAGGTTACCATGACTTTTCATACACCCTATACCTGTAGAAAGGAGCATTGACAATTTGACATTTTCCAATAGTCCGTTTTTTTATTTTCTTTTCTGATGCCTGTTCAATGTATGAAAACAACAACTAAACCATAGTACAAAATGAAAAATCCTATTAAAAAGACTTTTGTGTAACACGTCACGAAGTGAACGGAGCTCATTTCCAAGGCCGTTAGCAGCATTAGATTAAGGCCGTTAGCAGCATTAGATTAAGGCCGTTAGCAGCATTAGATTAAGGCCGTTAGCAGCATTAGATTAAGGCCGTTAGCAGCATTAGATTAAGGCCGTTAGCAGCATTAGATTAAGGCCGTTAGCAGCATTAGATTAAGGCCGTTAGCAGCATTAGATTAAGGCCGTTAGCAGCATTAGATTAAGGCCGTTAGCAGCATTAGATTAAGGCCGTTAGCAGCATTAGATTAAGGTCGTTAGCAGCATTAGATTAAGGTCGTTAGCAGCATTAGATTAAGGTCGTTAGCAGCATTAGATTAAGGCCGTTAGCAGCATTAGATTAAGGCCGTTAGCAGCATTAGATTAAGGCCGTTAGCAGCATTAGATTAAGGCCGTTAGCAGCATTAGATTAAGGCCCTTAGCAGCATTAGATTAAGGCCGTTAGCAGCATTAGATTAAGGCCGTTAGCAGCATTAGATTAAGGCCGTTAGCAGCATTAGATTAAGGCCGTTAGCAGCATTAGATTAAGGCCGTTAGCAGCATTAGATTAAGGCCGTTAGCAGCATTAGATTAAGGCCGTTAGCAGCATTAGATTAAGGCCCTTAGCAGCATTAGATTAAGGCCGTTAGCAGCATTAGATTAAGGTCGTTAGCAGCATTAGATTAAGGTCGTTAGCAGCATTAGATTAAGGCCGTTAGCAGCATTAGATTAAGGCCGTTAGCAGCATTAGATTAAGGCCGTTAGCAGCATTAGATTAAGGCCGTTAGCAGCATTAGATTAAGGCCGTTAGCAGCATTAGATTAAGGCCGTTAGCAGCATTAGATTAAGGCCGTTAGCAGCATTAGATTAAGGCCCTTAGCAGCATTAGATTAAGGCCCTTAGCAGCATTAGATTAAGGCCGTTAGCAGCATTAGATTAAGGCCGTTAGCAGCATTAGATTAAGGTAGTTAGCAGCATTAGATTAAGGCCGTTAGCAGCATTAGATTAAGGCCCTTAGCAGCATTAGATTAAGGCCCTTAGCAGCATTAGATTAAGGCCGTTAGCAGCATTAGATTAAGGTAGTTAGCAGCATTAGATTAAGGCCGTTAGCAGCATTAGATTAAGGCCCTTAGCAGCATTAGATTAAGGCCGTTAGCAGCATTAGATTAAGGTCGTTAGCAGCATTAGATTAAGGCCCTTAGCAGCATTAGATTAAGGCCGTTAGCAGCATTAGATTAAGGTAGTTAGCAGCATTAGATTAAGGCCGTTAGCAGCATTAGATTAAGGCCCTTAGCAGCATTAGATTAAGGCCGTTAGCAGCATTAGATTAAGGCCGTTAGCAGCATTAGATTAAGGCCCTTAGCAGCATTAGATTAAGGCCCTTAGCAGCATTAGATTGCCACTGTGATATAGAGCTCAACAGGCACGTGACTTTTCTGATGTAATTTGAAGTAAGTTCAGCATCCATTTTCTCCATAGACATTTAGATCAATCCAAATATAAGCAAGAACAAAAAATAACAAACCATGTTGGCTTGGTTACCTAGCCTTACCTTACCTTACCTAAACCTTGGTTCCAGCCTTAAAACTCCTTATATTTGGATTGATCTAAATGTCTCTGGAGAAAATGGATGCTGAACTTACTTCCGGGGCAAATTACATCAGAAAAGTCACGTGCCTGTTGAGCTCTATTGCATGGTCCCTCCCTCTCTCCCTCCCTCCCTCTCTCTCACTCTCCGTCTCTCCCTCTCTCTCTCTCTCTCTCCGTCTCTCTCTCTCTCTCCCTCTCTCTCTCTCTCTCCCTCTCTCTCTCTCTCCGTCTCTCTCTCTCTCTCCCTCTCTCTCTCTCTCTCCCTCCCTCCCTCCCTCTCTCTCTCTCTCTCTCTCCGTCTCTCCCTCTCTCTCTCCCTCTCTCTCTCTCCCTCCCTCCCTCTCTCTCTCTCACCCTGTATGGTGAATACATGCCTGATTACCCCGAGGAATGGAATTAGGGGCCTTGAGCTCTGACCATTTACAGAAGCAATTAAACATGAGCCCTGTATCTGTGCTGCTGGAGCTCCTGGGAGGCTGAACCTGGTCCATATCCTGTGGCTGGCTGCCTGGCTGGGTGGCTGCCTGGCTAGCTGGCTGGGTGGCTGGCTGGGTAACTGGCTGCCTGGCTGGGGTAGCTGGCTGCCTGGCTGGGTAACTGGCTGGGTAGCTGGCTGCCTGGCTGGGTAACTGGCTGGGTGGCTGGCTGCCTGGCTGGCTGCCTGGCTGGGTAGCTGGCTGCCTGGCTGGGTAACTGGCTGCCTTGCTTGGTGGTTGGCTGCCTGGCTGGGTAGCTGGCTGCCTGGCTGGCTGCCTGGCTGGGGTAGCTGGCTGCCTGGCTGGGTAACTGGCTGCCTGGCTGGGGTAGCTGGCTGCCTGGCTGGGTAACTGGCTGCCTGGCTGGGTAACTGGCTGCCTGGCTGGGTGGCTGCCTTCCCTCTCATAAAGCCTAATCTAGAAAGCAGGCTAATTAACCCCCCCCCCCCTCCTCTACTGTACATCCAGGGCATTTGAAACAATCTGATGTATTTACTCTTTACCATGTTGTAATTAAAGCGCCCACACAGCATCGCAGCTCTTTGTTCTCTCCTCTCCGCCTGGCTTCTGGATTGATGTACTTTTCCAGAGCTCTATCTAATTCACTCTACAGTACCTCCACAGCAGGTCCAACTTTCAGTCTCAGCATACCGGCAGAGATGGGAGGGGGGAGATGGAGGGGGGAGATGGAGGGGGGGTTTAATCTTTGCGCCGTGCGGAGAGGAGGAGGCAGAAGATACGGAGAGGAGGAGGCAGAAGATAGCATCTGCTCCACTTTCACACCTTGGCTGCGAGCGCGGCAGCCATCAAACTTGCACCTTAATGCGCTTAGCTATTTCGAAAAGAGACGCACACACAGAAAAAAAGTCCCACTTGTCATGGTGGGTGCTGCTGATACCGCATCAATTATTTATTCCACGTCTGATCAGGAAGCGTCACACAAATTCATTAACGTATGCAAATCATCACAATTACAATTATCTTTGCATGGCGACGGCGGAGAAATAAAAGCTCGGCACATTCCGAGTCCCACCGCACCACAAGTTACACTTTGCATTCAAACCAATCACGCCTCATCTGCCTTCTCTTAATTAGCCTGGAACGTTTTCAGATGCCAATTAGCAGGTCTCATGAAAAGCCTCTTCACCACGAGGCGTTGTCTCTTCTCAGAGCCCGTGCAGGTGTGCTGCTCACCATGTAGCCTGTGTCTGTGGAAAGTGTTTATTCCTGCTAATTAATCATATTAACACATGCAGATGAGTGTAATTGCCTGAGCTCCTCCACCTCACGCTGTGTGAAGACGCGAGATGAGCCAGGATATTTTTACACGCTCGCGATGAAGAGGAGCGCCGCCGAAAAGCCCTCCTCCTCGCTCAGACGCCTTCCTGTGATACGGATCCAAGATGGCCGCCCACCCGCCACCGCCGCTCGCGCTCTCTTCGGCTGCCACCCCGCTCTCTGTGTCAAGTCAAGTCAAGTCAAGTTTATTTGTATAGCACATTTCATACACAGAGGCAATTCAAAGTGCTTCACATAAAATGGTTGACAGGAAAATAAAATAAAAGAAGAGAGTAAAACGGACATTTAAAAGCATCACAACAAAACTTAAAAAAAAAGAGTATAAAAAGTGTATTACAGGAAAATAAACCAAAAGAAGAAATAAAATGGACATTTAAAAGCATCACAACAAAACTTTAAAAAAAAAGAGTATAAAAAAGTGCAATAGGCAGCAGGCGCAGCAGTTGCAGAAAGAGCTAAAACTTATAGAGGACTCATTGGGTTTGCATAGTAGCTGTCAGCAGTTAAAGGCGACGGTAAACATAAAAGTCTTTAGTCTATTTTTAAAAGTAAGTAAGGTTGGGGCAGATCTGAGGTCTTCAGGCAATTTGTTCCAGCTAGCAGAAGCATAGTGGGTAAATGCAGCCTTCCCGTGATTTGATTTGATCCTAGGGACAGTTAATAAGCTGGACCCTGTTGACCTAAGAGTTCTAGATGGTTCGTAGCGTGGGAGCAATTCAGCTATGTATTTTGGGCCTAGGCCATTGAGTGATTTATAGACTAATAACAGTATTTTAAAATCTATTCTCTGACACACTGGCAACCAATGTAAGGACTTAAGAACTGGAGTGATATGATCAGCTTTCTTAGTCTTCGTTAGTACTCTAGCAGCAGCATTCTGAATGAGTTGAAGTTGCCTAAGTTCTTTTTTGGAGAGACCAGAAAAAAGGCTATTGCAGTAGTCTAACCTACTATAAATGAAGGCGTGAATTAGTTTTTCTAGATCCTGTCTGGACATGTATCCCCTAATTCATGCTATATTTTTAAGATGATAAAAAGCAGATTTTCTAATTGACTTAATGTGGGAGTTAAAGTTGAGATCGGAATCAATAATAACTCCAAGATTTTTGACTTGATCCTTAGGCTTCAGGGATCGAGACTCAAGGCATGCAGTGATTTTAAGCCTTTGTTCTTTGGGGCCAAACACGATGACCTCAGTTTTGTCTTTGTTTAGCTGTAGGAAATTCTGGCACATCCAGTTATTTATTTGATCAATGCACTGGCACAATGATTCTATGGGGGCATAGTCAGCTGAGGAAAGAGTTATATACAACTGAGTGTCGTCTGCATAGTTATGATAGGCTACTTTGTTTTTTTGCATAATTAGGCCTAGAGGGAGCATATAAAGGTTGAAGAGAACGGGCCCCATAATGGATCCTTGAGGGACCCCACAGGTCATCCTAGTTAGGTCAGATGTGTAATTGCCAATGGAGACGAAGTACTTCCTGTCTTGAAGATAGGAATGTCGGCCAACTCTCATTCTAGTTTTTCTTCAGTCTCGGTCTCCATCGTCGGTGCTCAGCGCTCGTTGCTGTGGTTTATGATGCGCTCTACCTCCTCCACTCGAACTCAAGGATGAACTGGTTAGATGTTGGTGGTCACAGGTCAGGTTGAATTAAAGATGTACAGTAGCTAAAGTCCTCATGTTCTTCTTGTCCAGTAACTTAGATATTCTTGCCAAGTACTTTTTGTTTTTTGTTTTTTTGGTACGATATGATTAGTGGTACCATAAGAGCGGGGGGGGGTTACTGTCGAACACGGAAGTGTTTGTTTAACCCTAACGCTTCCAGCTCTGGGAACATAGGGCCTAATGAGGGGAATAAATGGGGAAATTAGGGCTGAGGGAACATAGGGCTGAGGGAACTGACTGACTGACTTTATTTGGTGATAAAAAAACAGGACATAAGACAACATATCACCGAGGATAAAAACACAATAAAGCCCGAAGGCTTATTTCCATTGTGGTCCCCATGGAGACAAGACAGACAACGTAAATACGTGTAACAAAGAAGTGCAAGTGGGAACATAATTTAAAACTAATACAACTCCATTAAAAGATAAATTACTAACTCAGTTTATAATTTACCAAAATAAAAAAATAAAAACTAGAACTAAACATATCAATCAATAAAATAAAAGACCAGCTATACCATAAATAAATAACCAATTCAAGAACTAAAAAGACAGGATAAAACGGTTTAAAGTGCGGATGTTTGTAACCATTTTTTTAAGCCTTTCTTAAAAGTGCAGATAGACTCACTCAGTTTCAAGCACGAAGGTAACATGTGGCTGAGGGAACATAGGGCTGAGGGAACATAGGGCTGAGGGAACATAGGACTGAGGGAACATAGGCCTGAGGGAACATAGGACTGAGGGAACATAGGGCTGAGGGAACATAGGACTGAGGGAACATAGGGCTGAGGGGACATAGGACTGAGGGAACATAGGACTGAGGGAACATAGGACTGAGGGAACATAGGGCTGAGGGGACATAGGACTGAGGGAACATAGGACTGAGGGAACATAGGACTGAGGGAACATAGGGCTGAGGGAACATAGGACTGAGGGAACATAGGCCTGAGGGAACATAGGGCTGAGGGAACATAGGACTGAGGGAACATAGGGCTGAGGGAACATAGGGCTGAAGGAACATAGGGCTGAGGGAACATAGGGCCTAATGGGGGGAATAAATGGGGGAACGTAGGGTTGAGGAACTCCATCATTCTGACATGGGCAGATGATGATGGACAGGTATGACTGTACCATGCTCCTGCTGGCCCTCAGGCATGCAGCTCAATGCAGGACCACCATCTGCTTGTCACCATCTCCACCCATCCAAGAGTATAAATGCTATGGTGTTGTGTTCAAAGACGGTCTGTGGCATTTTAGCAGTGCTGAGAAGCTTCCTCTGCCTTGCCAAAGCTATTCACGGGTCTCTTCCAAATCCCCTAAGCGGCAGATGACTGGTGAGAAGGAGCTCCAGCATGGGGCCGACATGCGCCTCTGTGGTTTGATCCAAAGAGGCTCTGAGGACCTCGCTTATGGGATATCTTGCCCTGCAAGATGACCTACAAGACTATATCTCATTAGTGAAACAATAGGGTGGGCAAAGGGGCGTGCCCCCTGCGCCTGGCATGGATGGGGTGGTGACCCCATGCCAAAGCGGGGGGCGTGCCACTTCAGATTTGTCTCTTCTCAAGTGACAAGACTTTTTCCGCTGCTCTTGCTTACTGGAGCTAAACTGCCCAGCATACCCAGCTTCATTCTGCCCGCAGCATACCCAGCTTCATTCCTGCTTACTGGAGCTAAACTGCCCAGCATACCCAGCTTCATTCCTGCTTACTGGAGCTAAACTGC
>NC_139631.1:52958582-52968582 GCF_964638095.1 Poromitra crassiceps | reverse complement strand
CCCACGGCTGTCACTGCTGTTCCACTGCAGCTCTGTCATTACCCACGGATGTCACTGCTGTTACACTGCAGCTCTGTCATTACCCACGGCTGTCACTGCTGTTACACTGCAGCTCTGTCATTACCCACGGCTGTCACTGCTGTTACACTGCAGCTCTGTCATTACCCACAGCTGTCACTGCTGTTCCACTGCCAGCTTTGTCATTATCCACGGCTGTCACTGCTGAACTGTTACACTACAGCTCTGTCATTACCCACGGCTGTCACTGCTGTTCCACTGCAGCTCTGTCATTACCCACGGCTGTCACTGCTGTTCCACTGCAGCTCTGTCATTACCCACGGATGTCACTGCTGTTACACTGCAGCTCTGTCATTACCCACGGCTGTCACTGCTGAACTGTTACACTACAGCTCTGTCATTACCCACGGCTGTCACTGCTGTTACACTGCAGCTCTGTCATTACCCACGGCTGTCACTGCTGTTACACTGCAGCTCTGTCATTACCCACGGCTGTCACTGCTGTTCCACTGCCAGCTCTGTCATTACCCATGGCTGTCACTGCTGTTACACTGCAGCTCTGTCATTACCCACGGCTGTCACTGCTGAACTGTTACACTACAGCTCTGTCATTACCCACAGCTGTCACTGCTGTTACACTGCCAGCTCTGTCATTACCCACGGCTGTCACTGCTGTTCCACTGCCAGCTCTGTCATTACCCACGGCTGTCACTGCTGTTACACTGCAGCTCTGTCATTACCCACGGCTGTCACTGCTGAACTGTTACACTACAGCTCTGTCATTACCCACGGCTGTCACTGCTGTTACACTGCCAGCTCTGTCATTACCCACGGCTGTCACTGCTGTTACACTGCCAGCTCTGTCATTACCCACAGCTGTCACTGTTACACTGCAGCTCTGTCATTACCCACAGCTGTCACTGCTGTTCCACTGCCAGCTTTGTCATTACCCACGGCTGTCACTGCTGAACTGTTACACTACAGCTCTGTCATTACCCACGGCTGTCACTGCTGTTACACTGCCAGCTCTGTCATTACCCACGGCTGTCACTGTTACACTGCAGCTCTGTCATTACCCACGGCTGTCACTGTTACACTGCAGCTCTGTCATTACCCACAGCTGTCACTGTTCTGTTACACTGCAGCTCTGTCATTACCCACGGCTGTCACTGTTACACTGCAGCTCTGTCATTACCCACGGCTGTCATTGTTCTGTTACACTGCCAGCTCTGTCATTACCCACAGCTGTCATTGTTCTGTTACACTGCCAGCTCTGTCATTACCCACGGCTGTCATTGTTCTGTTCCACTGTAGCTCTGTCATTACCCACAGCTGTCACTGTTACACTGCAGCTCTGTCATTACCCACGGCTGTCATTGTTCTGTTACACTGCAGCTCTGTCATTACCCACAGCTGTCATTGTTCTGTTACACTGCCAGCTCTGTCATTACCCACGGCTGTCATTGTTCTGTTACACTGCAGCTCTGTCATTACCCACGGCTGTCATTGTTCTGTTACACTGCAGCTCTGTCATTACCCACAGCTGTCATTGTTCTGTTACACTGCCAGCTCTGTCATTACCCACGGCTGTCATTGTTCTGTTACACTGCAGCTCTGTCATTACCCACGGCTGTCATTGTTACACTGCAGCTCTGTCATTACCCACGGCTGTCATTGTTCTGTTACACTGTAGCTCTGTCATTACCCACAGCTGTCACTGTTACACTGCCAGCTCTGTCATTACCCACGGCTGTCATTGTTCTGTTACACTGCAGCTCTGTCATTACTAGGGGTGTCACGATACACTCAGTTCACGATACGATACGTATCACGATACTGGGTTCACGATAACGATACGATACGATACGATTTTAACAATATTTTTTAAAACTTGAATAATGAAAATATATGACTGGAAAAGTAGTATTTTATTTGAAATGCACAAATACAAAACATGCTGTTGTGGGAAATTGTTATTACAATAACAACTAGAAAAAACATGAGATTGGAGATAAGGCTTATCTTGAAATAGAATGAGTTACACGTCACTTAGATTTACTTTGAACTAAAAGGTTTCTCAGCAGTATAAATTCTCATTATGCATCTTCAGTTTTTCTTCAAACTCAAACAACAAGACTTTTCTTAGTCTATTTTTTATGCATCTTCAGTTTTTCCTGTCAAGTAAACAGTTTTGCCAGAAACTCAATTGAATGGTTTCTCTCTTGTATAATGTGTCTCTTCAGAGACTTGTTCAACTGAACTACTTTCCACACATTGAACTTCAACAAACAAAGACGTTTCTTTGTCTACTTTTGGAAAAAAAAAAAAAAAAAAAAAAAAAAAAACTTTTTTTTTTTTTTTTTTTTTTTCACGATATGAGATTTCATCTCAACGATACATATCGTGACGTTTTACTATCGCGAAATTTCGTGGGACGATATATTGTGACACCCCTAGTCATTACCCACGGCTGTCATTGTTCTGTTACACTGTAGCTCTGTCATTACCCACAGCTGTCACTGTTACACTGCAGCTCTGTCATTACCCACGGCTGTCATTGTTCTGTTACACTGCAGCTCTGTCATTACCCACGGCTGTCATTGTTCTGTTACACTGCAGCTCTGTCATTACCCACGGCTGTCATTGTTCTGTTACACTGCCAGCTCTGTCATTACCCACAGCTGTCATTGTTCTGTTACACTGCCAGCTCTGTCATTACCCACGGCTGTCATTGTTCTGTTCCACTGTAGCTCTGTCATTACCCACAGCTGTCACTGTTACACTGCAGCTCTGTCATTACCCACAGCTGTCACTGTTACACTGCAGCTCTGTCATTACCCACGGCTGTCATTGTTCTGTTACACTGCCAGCTCTGTCATTACCCACGGCTGTCACTGTTCTGTTCCACTGCAGCTCTGTCATTACCCACGGCTGTCATTGCTGAACTGTTCCACTGCCAGCTCTGTCATACCCACAGCTGTCACTGCTGTTACACTGCAGCTCTGTCATTACCCACAGCTGTCACTGCTGTTACACTGCAGCTCTGTCATTACCCACAGCTGTCACTGCTGTTACACTTCAGCTCTGTCATTACCCACAGCTGTCACTGCTGGACACGGTGGAGGAATGTGCTCAGAGATAGAGAGAGACACATGTGAGTTAACTAGTGTATTGGCTCTTGTAGTTAGAACGATATATATTGGTTAGCTCGATATTGTTTGCTTATTAAGAATGTCATATTAACCAGTGAATGTCATCCGCCTCTTGTATAAAGAAGAAGAAGAAGAAGAAGAAGAAGAAGAAGAAGAAGAAGAAGAAGAAGAAGAAGAAGAAGAAGAAGAAGAAGAAGAAGCCCTTGCGGGCAGCGTCGAGATTCCATTCATTATCCATATTGAGAAGAATATTTAATTTTAAATTAACATTAGGATTATACTGTTGTGATGTCATTATTCAGTATCTTCTCCTTTTCTCACTCACTTTCATGTAAGCACCTGCTCTCCCTGCTCTCCCACAACAGACAGCAACACAGGCATAAACACTGAATGTCGTATTATTATTATTATGGGAAATACTTTTGAAGAGAGAGTGTATGAAATAAGATTAGAGCTGGGAAGCACAAACTGTTTTTTTAATGCATTTTGTTGGTGCTATAAACACAAGACAGCCTCACCTCACCCTCAGCACCCACCTTTCAGCTCCCTTGTAAGGAAAGGTGCTTCAATGCTTCCTGACTTAGCTCCTTTAGCATAGCTGGACCATCCTTTACTAAACGAAAGTCCATGTCCCACAATTCCTTGTGGGAGCAAAGCGACGCACCATTCGGCATGATGCGGCCGATTAGCTTGATCAGCTTGCTAATGCGGGAAAACACAATTTCCTCAGCAACTGAGCAGGATTAAAATACATATAGTCTGAGCAGGAAATGGATTTCACCATTGAAATCAGCGTGACTTGTACATTAGTCAGTTAGTGTTTCAGTCACTCTGTGGTGTTTTGAGTCCGGCGTAGCTACAGAATGTAGCCTAGTGTACAGTAAGTGCAGCGTTTGTCTTTTCCTAAGTCTCCTTCAGGTCTTTCCTTGACCTCATGATGTTTTCCATCCAGGTCCAGGAAAAGTGATTAGGAATATGTTAGGTGAACCCATAGGGGTGTTGTATCAATACAAACGCTGACAGGCTGTGGGAGGAACCTGAGGGACGTCTTCTCACCGCGAGGCTGCAGACAGCTGCAGAGCAGCAGCATGAGGCTGCAGACAGCTGCAGAGCAGCAGCGTGAGGCTGCAGACAGCTGCAGAGCAGCAGCATGAGGCTGCAGACAGCTGCAGAGCAGCAGCGTGAGGCTGCAGACAGCTGCAGAGCAGCAGCGTGAGGCTGCAGACAGCTGCAGACAGAGGCTGCAGACAGAGGCTGTAGAGCAGCAGCATGAGGCTGCAGACAGCTGCAGAGCAGCAGCGTGAGGCTGCAGACAGCTGCAGAGCAGCAGCATGAGGCTGCAGACAGAGGCTGCAGACAGAGGCTGCAGACAGAGGCTGCAGACAGCTGCAGAGCAGCAGCATGAGGCTGCAGACAGACGCTGCAGAGCAGCAGCATGAGGCTGCAGAGCAGCAGCGTGAGGCTGCAGACAGAGGCTGCAGAGAAACATAGCTCGTCTCTGCCTGCACTCTCCTTGCCTGCTGCAGAAATACTAATCCATGCTTTCATCACTTCCAGAATCAACAATTGCAACAATAGCATTCTTTACGGTTCATCTTCGAAAGTCCTCAACAAATTACAGTACATTCAGAATTCCGATGCACACCTCCTCACCCACCTGACACCCGCTCCCGTGATCATATCACCCCCGTCCTTCAGAACCTCCACTGGCTCCCTGTCCCACAACTAATCCAGTTGAAAGTCCTTCTCCTCACCCATAAAGCCCTCCACAACCAGGCCCCCTCCTACCTCACTGACCTGCTTCACCACCACACTCCTTCCCGCATCCTCCGTTCCTCTGATGCTAACCTCCTATCCCCACCGCTCAGGACCAAGCGCCGGACCTGACAGAGCCTTCTCCATAGCCCCCCACTCCACCCAGCCAGGCCCCCATCAACCCCCACCTCCACCCAGCCAGGCCCCCATCAACCCCCCACTCCACCCAGCCAGGCCCCCATCAACCCCCACCTCCACCCAGCCAGGCCCCCATCAACCCCCACCTCCACCCAGCCAGGCCCCCATCAACCCCCCACTCCACCCAGCCAGGCCCCCATCAACCCCCCACTCCACCCAGCCAGCCCCCCATCAACCCCCACCTCCACCCAGCCAGGCCCCCATCAACCCCCCACTCCACCCAGCCAGGCCCCCATCAATCCCCCACTCCACCCAGCCAGGCCCCCATCAACCCCCCACTCCACCCAGCCAGGCCCCCATCAATCCCCCACTCCACCCAGCCAGGCCCCCATCAACCCCCCACTCCACCCAGCCAGGTGCAACACACGTGCCTTCATTAGCGCCCTGTAATGAGGAGCAGATGCAATGACGCCTCTCTCACACAGAGAGAGAGAGAGAGAGAGAGAGAGAGAGAGAGAGAGAGAGAGAGAGAGAGAGAGAGAGAGAGAGAGGCACACACACACACACACACACACACACACACTCTCTCTCTCTCTCTCTCTCTCTCTCTCTTTCACACAGACTGGCCCATTCATTCAGCCCTATTGGGGAGGTCTTTCACAGCTCCGACGTGTGGGCCTCATTTGTCCAATTTAGATGACTGTCTGAGATCATATATCATTCCGCTTATGTCAGACTATTTTTATCTTTGAGGAAGTCAACGCAAGCAAGCAGCAGTCAGATGTCGGAGCCAGGGAAACGTGTTTTACTAGTGCGGCCTGCTAGACTTCGCATCACATTCGTTGACAACAAGTCCTTAGTGCAGATAGGGGTTTTCCGATGTCTTGCTAAAGGACACCCTGCTGTTGATGGACAGGGGGGGTCAATCCTGTGACCCTTTGTATCTCCGGACAGACTTGCTAAGCTAATAAGTCCGTTCAGGAACCCTAAGCTCTGGCAGAGTCCCCGCATTGAGTCTCATTTGCCCCAGAAATGTACAAACCTGCTTGAATCCACTCAAATTTCTGGTGAAAGAGCCACGATTGACAAGTATATCATTTGAACAATGTGATAAATTAATAGACAGAGGTCACCAAAGAGGTCCTGAATGCTCCCCATGTGACTTTTCAGTAGATGACTTCCAATGGCTTGATCTAAATACCTAAGATAAAAACGGATAAAAGCCTTGAAGTTTGATCTCTAAACTTGTCTTAACTAGTGTTGTTTTGTCTAGAATTCCACATGAGTTTCTCCAACCCACTCATCTAGAGGGCCCGGCTATTAAAGCCAGTCTTCCAGAGGGCCCGGCTATTAAAGCCACTATCCCCTTATTGCCTATTAAAGTTAACTCACAACGTCCCAGGCTTGTTCCCTAATTGAGGCCTCTGAACTGGGGGAGCAGGTGGTGGTGGTGGGGAGGGGGGGGGGGGGGTTGGACTGCCACGTTGGGTTTGGACCCAGCATGGGGCCCAGCTCCACATCCTAAGCTACATTCAAATGGTAGAGGAGATGCAGGTATGAGAGACTCTCAGCTGTTGTTGGAACAACGTTACTGGAGTCAAGAGCGTGATTAAAGGAACATATCTGTCGGAAGCTTTATGCAATCACCTCTATCATCTGTCTGCTTCTTTTTTAAGCCCATGCGGATCAATGTTCAAAACACATCTGAATGTTCCAAGATGGGTCATTCAAAATCAAATGACCTTCTGCCGTGCATCTGCTTCAGAGTGGACCTTGATCAAACATCCTCATCAGCTTGAAGTAGCAATTTCAGCAGTCTGCTTTCTGTAGGAACATGGCCTTGTTATGTTCAGGCAGTCACCATGTGAATGAAGGCAGACAGCAGCCACTATCTATAGTTCACCATGGATTTCATACGCTTTTACTTAACACATTTTCAACAGCTGGAAACCAGTCAGCAAGATGAGACTCACAGGAATTGACATTTCAAAATGTGTTAGTTGAAGGGGATCTTGCAGATATAACAGCAAATCAGTATGATGGAGTTTAGGCAATGGATCATCTAAAATAGATGAGATGAAGACAGAATGGACCGTTTGGAGCAGATGTGGTGGCCTAAGGTGAAAGAACATGGCCGGTTGCCAGTTTGAATCTCTGCAAATTTACAAGCAAATAACTAATCTCCCCTCCATCAAAAAGTGGAATGCCACACAGAGCATTGCTATTTGCTATTTGCTATTTGTTATTTGGATTTGAGAAGCCAGCCCCTTTCTGCAATTCATTCTCTATGGTAAGGACGTGCTAGGAGCACTCCTCTTTCAAGGAGCGCACCTGGTGTTTAAGCGCTCTGGGCGGCTCGTGTTTTTTGGCGGAGCGCTCTGGGCGTCTCAAGATGAAAAAAGTTGAACATTTGGAGGAAAAGTGCGCTGCTCGTCAATTTCGCTACAAAAACCGCTGGGGCTCCGCTCTTGGGTATTTTAGACTGAGCTTAATTTGCATACACTGTGTGAGTCCTTTCGCATGACTGGGCCATGCAAACGGCAGGGGGGAAAAATGCTCCGTGCACTGTGGTCTGTGCACTGTGCTCCGTGCACTGTGCTCCGTGCACTGTGGTCTGTGCACTGTGCTCCGTGCACTGTGCTCCGTGCACTGTGGTCTGTGCGCGTTGGAAGAACTCTGGACATGATTTCCAAAGCATTCTGATCTGAAATACACGTGTCCTATGGACACAGCCGCTTAGGCTACCAGCCTACCACTAACTGCTAGTGGAGTTGCCTTGTGGCCAAAAGACAGCAGTGTTGATGAAAGAGTGAAAACTTTCCCTGGGAAAAGAAAATGCTGCTATCACTCAACATAGTGATAAAGTGTTAGCATGCAGCCTACTCACTCAACATATGCTAAAGTGTTAATGGGGCCTACTATCACTCGACATAGTGTATGCTAAAGTGTTAACATGCAGCCTACCACTCAACAGTGTAGGCCTAATTTAGGCCTACACTGTTGAGTGGTAGGCTGCATGTTAACACTTTAAAAGTGTTAACATGGAGCAGGCCTACTATCACTCAACATAGAAGTGTTAGCATGCAGCCTATAACTCAACATAGTGTATGCTAAAGTCAAGTGTTAGCATGCTTACTATCACTCAACATAGCATGTTAGCATGCAGCCCAACCACGCTAGCATGCAGCCTATAACTCAACACTCATGCTAAAGTGTTAGCATGCCTACTATCACTCAATATAGCATGTTAGCATGCAGCCTATCATTGTTAGCATGCAGCCTATAACTCAACATTCATGCTAAAGTGTTAGCATGCCTACTATCACTGGACAAAGCATGTTAGCATGCAGCCTATCATTGTTAGCATGCAGCCTATCACTCAACATAGTGTATGCTAAAGTGTTAATGGGGCACAAGTGGACCTCTTATCCACAGAAAAGCTTGAGTGTCCTTCATCAAATAAATATGACCCAAACATCCTTGATGTCAAGTGCGACCCGGTTCTTTTAATACGCATTTGTTTTGATACAAGCATGACTCACCGACTGGTCCCAGCGCCGTAGCCCGTCTACAAACCAGAACCACTCAACCATCCATGCCAGACTATGCTGCTCAGAAGAAGTGCAGCTGAAATGTCAGTGTGTGTGTGGCTTGTGTTTGTGTGTGTGTGCGTGTGTGTGTGTGTGTGTGTGTGTGTGTGTGTGTGTGTGTGTGTGCGTGCGTGGCTTGTGTGTGTGTGTGTGTGTGTGTGTGTGTGTGCGTGGCTTGTGTGTGTGTGTGTGTTTATGTGTGTGTCTGTGTGTGTGTGTGTCTGTGTGTATGCGTGGCTTGTGTGTGTGTGTGTGCGTGTGTGTGTGTGCGTGCGTGTGCGTGGCTTGTGTGTGTGTGTGTGTGTGCGTGTGCGTGCGTGTGCGTGGCTTGTGTGTGTGTGATGTGTAGTGGTTTGGCATTTCAGACAGAGATATCATTGCAGAGTGGGGTGAGAGGTGTGCAGGCCCTGATTCTGGGGCAGTCTCGCCCTGACAGTGGTGGCGTGTGGTTCTCCTGACCCTGACAGCGGTGCAGGCTGGTGCAGGCTGCCTGAAGCTGGGGAGGGGGTGTAGAGCGGCGTAGAGCGGAGCGAGGGTGAGCTGCCCCCGGCTCCGTTGGGCCACCGCTCCTCGGTCTGCGGCTTGATAAGCGCTGCTGGTTTGTGCTTCTTTTGCCCTCTGCGCTGCCGCCTCCCCCGCCTCGGAAATGCCAGCGCAGGGCCAAGGGCAGAGCGCTCCCCCGTGCAGCCTCACCCCGGTGAACCACGGGGCACCTGTGCCTCTTATCAGCAGCCATACACCTGCACAGGCAGACAATAGGGTGGGGTGGGGTGGGCACGCTAAGGTGCGTGCGCCTCTGTGGCGCTAGTTAGGGCAAACAGACGGACAGGCGGGGTGGTGGAGGGGGGAGGGAGGCTTGGTAGACAAGGCGGCCCTTTTCACCGGCTCGTTGACCTCCTGGAGAGAAGGCACCGTGCGCCTGTTCACCGGCTCGTTGACCTCCTGGAGAGAAGGCACCGTGCGCCTGTTCACCGGCTCGTTGACCTCCTGGAGAGAAGGCACCGTGCGCCTGTTCACCGGCTCGTTGACCTCCTGGAGAGAAGGCCCCGTGCGCCTGTTCACCGGCTCGTTGACCTCCTGGAGAGAAGGCACCGTGCGCCTGTTCACCGGCTCGTTGACCTCCTGGAGAGAAGGCCCCGTGCGCCTGTTCACCGGCTCGTTGACCTCCTGGAGAGAAGGCACCGTGCGCCTGTTCACCGGCTCGTTGACCTCCTGGAGAGAAGGCCCCGTGCGCCTGTTCACCGGCTCGTTGACCTCCTGGAGAGAAGGCACCGTGCGCCTGTTCACCGGCTCGTTGACCTCCTGGAGAGAAGGCCCCGTGCGCCTGTTCACCGGCTCGTTGACCTC
>NC_139631.1:52943582-52953582 GCF_964638095.1 Poromitra crassiceps | reverse complement strand
GTCCAGTAGTTTGCCTTGATGACAACCTCGCCAAAGAACCGTGCTCCTTTCATACTTGCATGGATGTGAACAGCGTTCAGCCACAGCATAATGTAGTGCAGCATGTAGACACCAGGTGTCTGCATGCAGCACCAACTGCTGCAGCTGCATGGCTCTGATCCTCTTTGTTCCTTCTCATGTTCTGTTGCACAGACAAAAAGCTTTTCTCTCTTTTCTTTTTTTACATCAAGAATCAGCTTGGGCTGCATATGATGATTATCTCAGCAGGCTCCAACCAACACATTCCCCTGCTCCTTCTCCCAGAGATGCTGCTGAATTAGGGACATGTCTCGCTGTGCTGCAGTCCCTCAACTCATTACGGGTAAAAGGTCTGATATGACTTGGAGGTAGGCAGCAGGCGGCGAGGGGCAGGCAGGGAGAGGCAGGCGGCGAGAGGCAGGCGTTCATGTGGGCAGGCAGACATGATGTGAAGGTGTGGAAGGGGCTGGGGGCAGACATGATGTGAAGGTGTGGAAGGGGCTGGGGGCATTCATTGTTTACGAGCAAAGTGAAGTGGACCATCATAGAGGGAGTCAAGCAAAGGCCAAGTAAGCGATGGAGGGAACGATTAGAGGAGAGAGAGGGAGAGAGGGGGGAGGTGAAAGAGGGGAGGTGAAAGAGGGGGAAGTAACAGCAACATTCCTGCATAGGACTCTATGCCCCCCCTCCCTCCCTCCTTTTGGGTAACAGGACACTCTGTCTCCACAGTGAGAGCTTCACATGAGAGAGATAGATGCCCTGCTACCTCTCCTTTCCTATTCACTTGTGGCAGCTGGTCTCATGCCGGTGTCTCCCTCTCCTTTCCAAATCTGGCCTACGATTCAGCCGCACAACACAACTGTGTCTATCAATCTATTCATCATCCTCATCATCATCATCCTCTGCCTCCGCGGGAATTCTCAGAACCGGGCTCTCCGATTTCCTGGTGCGTCTGTGGGGTCAACACCCGTCGAAACCCAACTTAGTAGCTTATGGCTCATTTCCACCACATATAACAGCACAGTACAGCTCCACTCGATCTGGTATTACTCGGCTCTACTTGATATAGACTCTGTTTCCATAGCAAGTTTACTTGCCTCCGCCCACACCTGGTGGTCATAGCGACCGCATATCTGCCCTCCGCCCATAGCCGAAGTAGGCTACAGTATAAGTATAACGTTAAAATTAAATCAATACACGGAACTTTTAAACTGATTATGAAATACTGGTGCCTCTAAATGACCTACAGTGTACATGGGCAAATGTGACAATCGGCTAGGAGAATGGATATCACTTTGTTGTTACTCAAACTCACATGCATGCACTGCGCGGGGACGGGAGAGGCGCTACGAGGAGAACCCCAGCGGCAGCTCAACAGGCAAGACTGCGGCTTCGCCTGCGGCCTAGCGGAGCCAACTACAAAGGGCTTCCCGAGGAGCTGACTTTTTTCTCTCTCAAAACAATTGAAAACCACCGCATGTTAAAGCTGAGCAAGGAGATCGATTTTATTTCACCAGCGCCGAAGGCAGCAACACAAAAGACTGATGGAAATAACATAACAGAAGAGAAGGTAAGCTAACTAAACTGGTATCCAGCATTGACAGTAGATGCCTACAGTAAACACGATTCTGCCTGACCAATCAGTCGTCTGCAGTGTTTTCACGTCACCGTATGGTACCGGGTCCACAGCCCTAGAACCTCAACAGAGCAGGGACCAAAAGCAGCACGACTCAACCCCGACTCAAGCCGGGCTGTCCACGTTTTTGATCGGTGGAATGAGACAAAAAAGCGAGACGAGCTGTGCGGGGCCGCGCTGATACCAGCGGTGGAAATGGGCCATTAGTTTCTCCACCAGCCCAGATAAAAGCTATACTAATAGCAGCGCTAGGTGAGTCAGTGGAGCCCAGATAAAAGCTGTACGAATAACAGCGCTAGCAGGGCCGTAGCCAGGGTTCCGAAATAGGGGAGGTCCAGCAAGGGGAGGCGGATTCGGCGGCGCCCTTTAGGGCGCCGCCGAAAAAAAATTGAGCTTTTTTTTTCCCCTTTTTAAGCCATATTTAGAGTAATATATCATTTTAAATCAACATTAGGATTATACTGTTGTGATGTCATTATTCAGTATATTCTCTTTCATGTCACCACCTGCTCAGCTCTCATTTGGGGCGTTTGAAGCTCAATTTGGGCCGTTTGAAGCCCAATTTGGGCCGTTTGAAGCCAGATTTGGGCCGTTTGAAGCCCTATTTGGGTCGTTTAAAGCCAGATTTGGGCCGTTTGAAGCCTGATTTGGGCCATTTGAAGCCCAATTTGGGCCAAGTCCAATTTTACAATGAGATGCACCCACTTTAAACCTGAATAAAGTAATAAAACCACTAGTAAACCAGTAGGCGGCGCCTGGCCTGCTGTTCAGTGAGTGGCCTGGCCTGGCCTGCAAAAAAAAAAAAAAAAAAAATTTTTTTTTTTTTTTTTTTTTTTTTTTGCCAGGCTGAAATATTAGGGGAGGTCCGGACCTCCCCGTCCTCATAGCTAGCTACGGCCCTGAGCGCTAGGTGAGTCAGTGGAGCCCAGATAAAAGCTGTACTTATAGCAGCGCTAGGTGAGTCAGTGGAGCCCAGATAAAAGCTGTACTAATAGCAGCGCTAGGTGAGTCAGTGGAGCCCAGATAAAAGCTGTACTAATAGCAGCGCTAGGTGAGTCAGTGGAGCCCAGATAAAAGCTGTACTAATCACAGCGCTAGGTGAGTCAGTGGAGCCCAGATAAAAGCTGTACTAATAGCAGCGCTAGGTGAGTCAGTGGAGCCCAGATAAAAGCTGTACTAATCACAGCGCTAGGTGAGTCAGTGGAGCCCAGATAAAAGCTGTACTAATAGCAGCGCTAGGTGAGTCAGTGGAGCCCAGATAAAAGCTGTACTAATAGCAGCGCTAGGTGAGTCAGTGGAGCCCAGATAAAAGCTGTACTAATAGCAGCGCTAGGTGAGTCAGTGGAGCCCAGATAAAAGCTGTACTAATAGCAGCGCTAGGTGAGTCAGTGGAGCCCAGATAAAAGATGTACTAATAACAGCGCTAGGTGAGTCAGTGGAGCCCAGATAAAAGCTGTACTAATAGCAGCGCTAGGTGAGTCAGTGGAGCCCAGATAAAAGCTGTACTAATAGCAGCGCTAGGTGAGTCAGTGGAGCCCAGATAAAAGCTGTACTAATAGCAGCGCTAGGTGAGTCAGTGGAGCCCAGATAAAAGCTGTACTAATAGCAGCGCTAGGTGAGTCAGTGGAGCCCAGATAAAAGCTGTACTAATAGCAGCGCTAGGTGAGTCAGTGGAGCCCAGATAAAAGCTGTACTAATAACAGCGCTAGGTGAGTCAGTGGAGCCCAGATAAAAGCTGTACTAATAACAGCGCTAGGTGAGTCAGTGGAGCCCAGATAAAAGCTGTACTAATAGCAGCGCTAGGTGAGTCAGTGGAGCCCAGATAAAAGCTGTACTAATAGCAGCGCTAGGTGAGTCAGTGGAGCCCAGATAAAAGCTGTACTAATAGCAGCGCTAGGTGAGTCAGTGGAGCCCAGATAAAAGCTGTACTAATAGCAGCGCTAGGTGAGTCAGTGGAGCCCAGATAAAAGCTGTACTAATAGCAGCGCTAGGTGAGTCAGTGGAGCCCAGATAAAAGCTGTACTAATAGCAGCGCTAGGTGAGTCAGTGGAGCTCCTCTCACAGCACACTGCTAATTGGCCATAAATGAGTCCATCTGGTTTGGTTTGCCGTTCAGTGAGGCAGCAGGAACACAGCTTCTTCTCAGCTAAAGCTCCGCCTCCTACGCTGCCTCGCTCAGACCACGTCCCCGCCCACAGCCCAGACCACGTCCCCGCCCACACCCCAGACCACCTAGGCTGATCTCACAATGTGAGGCTTGAACCACACATCTCTACACCAAGGCAATAACAAACACTTGAGTAAGTCTTATTCCTACGCCTTCCTTAATGGTGGCATTATAGATATATAAACCCTTGGCTGAGCCTGGCCATTTGAGAAGCTGTTGGCATCACTCTTAAACTACAATAATACCTATGATCAGAAAAAATGTGTACTACAAAGGGATAACTTATATATGGGTCTAAAATGCCCTTCAAAGTTAAATGTCTCTGACTGATATACCTCATCTGCATAATTAATGCTGAATGCAACACTTCATTGCACATTGCCTCTTTTCAACATCAAATTGCTCATTGACCATAGAAGACGGCACCTAAAGTCACATCAATAAAGTTCCCAAAGTCACCAACTCATTAACCTTTGCTTCGTTTGAACTCAAATAATGGCAAATTTGCCTGGTTCCAGTCTGTGGGGTCCAGGCCTGTTGGCAGCGCTCCCCCACCTTTAGCCTCAGATCACTCCCAGCACATCCTGCTGGCTGTGTTTGCACAGCTTGCCGCCAACACTCATACTAATACAATACATGACCTCAAAGCAGAGCAAACCAACACAACCGGTCCTGATGGAGATGGGTGCACCTGCTGGGTCGCCCTATAGGTGAACCTGGGTGCAGCTGCTGGGTCGCCCTATAGGTGAACCTGGGTGCAGCTGCTGGGTCGCCCTATAGGTGAACCTGGGTGCAGCTGCTGGGTCGCCCTATAGGTGAACCTGGGTGCAGCTGCTGGGTCGCCCTATAGGTGAACCTGGGTGCAGCTGCTGGGTCGCCCTATAGGTGAACCTGGGTGCAGCTGGGTCGCCCTATAGGTGAACCTGGGTGCAGCTAGGTCACCCTATAGGTGAACCTGGGTGCAGCTAGGTCACCCTATAGGTGAACCTGGGTGGAGCTGGGTCGTCCTATAGGTGAACCTGAGTGCAGCTGGGTCACCCTATAGGTGAACCTGGGTGCAGCTAGGTCACCCTATAGGTGAACCAGGGTGCATCTGGGTCGCCCTATAGGTGAACCTGGGTGCAGCTGGGTCACCCTATAGGTGAACCTGGGTGCAGCTAGGTCACCCTATAGGTGAACCTGGGTGGAGCTGGGTCGTCCTATAGGTGAACCTGAGTGCAGCTGGGTCACCCTATAGGTGAACCTGGGTGCAGCTAGGTCACCCTATAGGTGAACCAGGGTGCATCTGGGTCGCCCTATAGGTGAACCTGGGTGCAGCTGGGTCACCCTATAGGTGAACCTGGGTGCACCTGCTGGGTCGCCCTATAGGTGAACCTGGGTGCAGCTAGGTCACCCTATAGGTGAACCTGGGTGCACCTGCTGGGTCGCCCTATAGGTGAACCTGGGTGCAGCTAGGTCACCCTATAGGTGAACCTGGGTGCACCTGCTGGGTCACCCTATAGGTGAACCTGGGTGCATCTGGGTCGCCCTATAGGTGAACCTGGGTGCAGCTAGGTCACCCTATAGGTGAACCTGGGTGCACCTGCTGGGTCACCCTATAGGTGAACCTGGGTGCACCTGCTGGGTCACCCTATAGGTGAACCTGGGTGCACCTGCTGGGTCACCCTATAGGTGAACCTGGGTGCATCTGGGTCGCCCTATAGGTGAACCAGGGTGCATCTGGGTCGCCCTAGGTGAACCTGCAAAGGCTTTCATGATGGTCAGGACTGGGCTGTCTGATTTTGTTGACTGCAGGGTGGCTGACACCACACACCTTGTAGTGATTTGATTGATATTTCAATATTAGCATTATAAAGATGATTCATTCATTTATTGATGAGTGACAGCTGATGGCAACATGAGTGACAGCTGATGGCAACATGAGTGACAGCTGATGGGAGCTCTGGGTGCAGGCAACATGGAGGACACATTGTAATGATACAAAGCTGGTTGAAAAACTGCTAAATCTTCCTTTAAGTCATCAGTGTTCACAATCATTCACAATACACTTTAATACAATACACTATAATAACACTATTATGCACAATAGTCATGCTGGCAAGTGTGACTTTATGCCTGTTATGTTACAAGGTCATTGATTCTCACCTTCTTACAGTCTGTTAACAGCACAGACAGGCAGATATCAAATTAACATTATGACAGACTGACAAAACACTATAGCCTATATTTGGTTCACAAACAATCTCCTAATTGATGTGGATATGAATGTGGAAGCAGGTAATTGATGTGGATATGAATGTGGAAGCAGGTAATTGATGTGGATATGAATGTGGAAGCAGGTCATTGATGTGGATATGAATGTGGAAGCAGGTAATTGATGTGGATATGAATGTGGAAGCAGGGGAATGAGTGGAGACCTTGGTGCTGTGTTTTTCCTGGCCACGCTTCTTTGTGTATCTAAATGTGTAATTAGGCTCCATGTTATAAAATGATGTGATGTCAGGACAGAACATGAGTCTGAGCTAAAGGCCTGTTATACAAACACAAAGAAGAGCAGGTGAGCGAGATAAACCAGTGCTAACAACAACTCTGTAACTGTGGGGGGAAAACGGGAGAAGTCATTTCATTCGCTTTCATTTTGGTAATCGCCGTGTTGTTGCAGAATGTTTCCACTAACGCATCACTTGCAGGTAACTGACAAAAATAGATTTTTAATCTCATTATCTCCAAAATGGCCATGCAGGGAGAGAGAGAGACAGAGAGAGAATGGGAGAGAGAGAGAGAGAGGGAGAAAGAGAGAGAGAGAGAGAGAGAGTCCCTGCACGTGTGCATTAGAGAGAGGAAGGGAGAGAGGCGGGGGAGGGGGGCGGGGCTGTATGGATATGCACCCTCGCTTCCTCCCACCCGCGGGTGCTCTAATTGAGTGGAGGCTTTTGTTACATAAACAAGAGGTACACCTCAAGTTGAAAATTAAATATTCTGGAGAGCAGGCGGCATATATATATATATATATATATATATATATATATATATATATATATATATATACTGGATATATATATATATATATATATATATATATATATATATATATATATATATATATATATACTGGATATATATATATACTGGATATATATATATATATATATATATATCCAGTATATATATATATATATATATATATATCCAGTATATATATATATATATATATATATATATATATCCAGTATATATATATATATATATATATATATATATATATATCCAGTATATATATATATATATATATATATATCCAGTATATATATATATATATATATATATATATATATATATATATATATATATATATATATATATATATATATATATCCAGTATATATATATATATATATATATCCAGTATATATATATATATATATATATATATATATATATATATATATATATACTGGATATATATATATACTGGATATATATATATATACTGGATATATATATATACTGGATATATATATATATATATATATATATATATATATATATATATATATATATATATATATATATATATATATATATATATATATATATATATATATATACTGGATATATATATATACACTCTGGTGGGTGAACGGTGGAGTCAAAGGGGTGCCGGTGAAGTGGTGGTTATTGGCATGGAGAGCCTGCTCTCTTCCGCCAGCCAGAGTGTCAGTTCTCGCATGGCCTCTCCTTCAACATGATGAACACGACAGCCTCTAAAGCTCTATTTCTGGATGGCCTGTATCATGTTGCTGCTGATTGTTCTACATCTCAATGGGCTGTTAAAGTGCCCATTTGCCACTTCCCTTTTTTGTCTCCATCTCCGTTTTTGGCGCTAAGCTAAGCTAAGCTAAGCTAATCTGTGGTGTTCCTGCGCCACACTTCCCCAGAGATCACCTGTCAATAAAACGGCTGGATTCGAATAGTCCAACAAAAACCAACACCCTAACTTAAACCAAATAACAACGGGGGAAAAATCTGGCTTGGTTCGAGCCTTAAAACTTTATCGTAATGTCTACGTAGAAAATGGAAGCGGAACTTACTTCCGGGGCAAATTACGTCACGGAAAGTTCACATGCCTGTTGCGCTCTATTGAAGTAGAACAGGTTTAATTTGCTAAGCAGAAACATTCCACCAGGCAGCATTGTGCTAGCTATAGACAGAAACACTCCACCAGGCAACATTGTGCTAGCTATAGACAGAAAGACTCCACCAGGCAACATTGTGCTAGCTATAGACAGAAAGACTCCACCAGGCAGCATTGTGCTAGCTATAGACAGAAAGACTCCACCAGGCAACATTGTGCTAGCTATAGACAGAAACACTCCACCAGGCAACATTGTGCTAGCTATAGACAGAAAGACTCCACCAGGCAACATTGTGCTAGCTATAGACAGGAACACTCCACCAGGCAACATTGTGCTAGCTATAGACAGAAAGACTCCACCAGGCAACATTGTGCTAGCTATAGACAGAAAGACTCCACCAGGCAACATTGTGCTAGCTATAGACAGAAAGACTCCACCAGGCAACATTGTGCTAGCTATAGACAGAAACACTCCACCAGGCAACATTGTGCTAGCTATAGACAGAAAGACTCCACCAGGCAACATTGTGCTAGCTATAGACAGAAAGACTCCACCAGGCAGCATTGTGCTAGCTATAGACAGAAAGACTCCACCAGGCAACATTGTGCTAGCTATAGACAGAAAGACTCCACCAGGCAGCATTGTGCTAGCTATAGACAGAAATACTCCACCAGGCAGCATTGTGCTAGCTATAGACAGAAAGACTCCACCAGACAACATTGTGCTAGCTATAGACAGACACACTCCACCAGGCAACATTGTGCTAGCTATAGACAGAAAGACTCCACCAGGCAACACTGTGCTAGCTATAGACAGACACACTCCACCAGGCAACATTGTGCTAGCTATAGACAGAAAGACTCCACCAGGCAGCATTGTGCTAGCTATAGACAGAAAGACTCCACCAGGCAACATTGTGCTAGCTATAGACAGAAACACTCCACCAGGCAACATTGTGCTAGCTATAGACAGAAACACTCCACCAGGCAACATTGTGCTAGCTATAGACAGAAAGACTCCACCAGGCAGCATTGTGCTAGCTATAGACAGAAAGACTCCACCAGGCAGCATTGTGCTAGCTATAGACAGAAACTCCACCAGGCAACATTGTGCTAGCTATAGACAGAAAGACTCCACCAGGCAACATTGTGCTAGCTATAGACAGAAAGACTCCACCAGGCAACATTGTGCTAGCTATAGACAGAAACTCCACCAGGCAGCAGTGTGCTAGCTATAGACAGAAAGACTCCACCAGGCAACATTGTGCTAGCTATAGACAGAAAGACTCCACCAGGCAGCATTGTGCTAGCTATAGACAGAAAGACTCCACCAGGCAGCATTGTGCTAGCTATAGACAGAGAGACTCCACCAGGCAACATTGTGCTAGCTATAGACAGAAAGACTCCACCAGGCAACATTGTGCTAGCTATAGACAGAAAGACTCCACCAGGCAACATTGTGCTAGCTATAGACAGAAAGACTCCACCAGGCAACATTGTGCTAGCTTTAGACAGAAAGACTCCACCAGGCAGCATTGTGCTAGCTATAGACAGACACACTCCACCAGGCAGCATTGTGCTAGCTATAGACAGAAAGACTCCACCAGGCAACATTGCTAGCTATAGACAGACACACTCCACCAGGCAACATTGCTAGCTATAGACAGAAAGACTCCACCAGGCAACATTGTGCTAGCTATAGACAGAAAGACTCCACCAGGCAACATTGTGCTAGCTATTTCCTTCTCTCTGCATTACACTTGAAAGCAGGTGCTTTTGCATTCATGCAACAGAATAATACCACTTAACAATAAGTGCCTCAGCAGATAGATCTGCTATCTAAAAAGCTGGTGTGGCGTGGCGGAGAGAGGGGGTCAAATAGGCGCTGGAGATCCTCGTGCCAATCGATGAAAGCCATCAAATGCTGAGGGGTCCCCCCCAATTTCCCCACAAACCACTGCACCCCCCGGGCAGAGGGGAAACAATGACGGGTGCATCAATACCTGCAATTGGGAGCAGGTGGAGAGCAGCGAGCAAAGCGCAA